>NW_020455455.1:4988241-5024288 GCF_003342845.1 Nothoprocta perdicaria
TTTTTTTTTTTTTTTTTTGGGTTCTGATCTTTATTCCAAAAGATACATTCTAGTACCTGAGACTATATTGCTATAAGAAGTTGTACATCCAAATTCTGTTACACTTGTAATAACTTCTATGACTCCTGAAAAGAAGGTAACTTCAGGAAAAACTCCTTAAAGCTGGGGACAGTAAGATGCACCATAYATAATCAAGTCACATTACTAAAGTCAATTTTAGCATAAGTACAAGCAAATTACACATCTTGCAGGAAAGATTTCATCTATACTTCAGTCCTCTTCTGTCAATGTACAACCATTCTGTCATACTATTCAGTATATTCAGGAATAAGGCATTTGCATTTCAGGTCATTTCAGCCATCTCCATTTCCCACCCAATGCCTTCATAAAAATCAAAGATGAGACTGGAAAGTCTTCTTTAACTACAAACTGGGAAAAATAACCCAGTGACAGAACCAGAAAGATGTGTGTATTTATCATGCAGATCCAATAACAAGTTACTACAAGAGCTTACACTCATGAGGGTGCACACAAGCATCAGCATGGGATGCATTTCACTCCAGGATCCTAGCTCACCAATCATCTGCATTGCCTAAATGTCAGCAGCACTCAAGATCTTGTTTAAAGAGATCTCAGTTAAAGAAAATCAGGTCTTCTCTTACATAAATGCAGTAGGATGTAGGTCATCTTCCCAGTCACAGAACCACAGATGCTCCACAGCTGAGTCCCTCCAAAAAGTAACTCAGCAGACCTCAAGATCAATTGGTATCACCCTTGTCCACAGACACCAAACCCTCTATAAAAGTTTCTATAAAAATCTTTCGCAGGCTGTGGAACATACCATCATTTATGGTGTTACCACACAAGGAACACAGAGAACAAATATGGGACAACTTGTATATATATGATATATATTATATATATTTTTATATATTTATATACATTAATATAATACATTAAGGTTTGCTTAGCCTTGAACAGGTGCTATTGTGGTGAACAGGGAAGTAAACGATATCCACGACAGGGGGAAAAAAAAACCTGCTGAAATTGAAATTGGCCTTTAGAACTGATTATATTAACCATTTATCACAATGTATTACTGTGATTATCATTTAGCAAAATCAAATTACCACAGCATTCTACTTTGGATTGCCATTTTAACTGTAGTTGATTTATGAAACCACCCACACAGTATATCAAACCAGGAAGACATGRTTTTAGATACCGTCCCTCTGATTTATGGAAATTCTTGCTTCGCAACCATTAAAAAGCTAGTCTTGCATTTAAATCCTGTTTTCAGCACTCATGTTTGTTTTAAGATTACTGATGCTATAAAATGTTCCCAGAATTATTAAAAATATCACTATTTAAGAACATTTATTCTCTGAAAACTAAAGTATATTTTAACATTGTATATCTTTTATCTAAAACAGAACGCTTGTTAAAAACAAGTACTAAAGCGATCCAATCTGTTAGCTACCAGTGCATTTCATTAGAACATTCTTAGTAAGGATGAGTAAACGGATGACAACAACTTTTAATTTAAAAGGCTTGCAGTAATATTGTAGTTACTGGCAACCGGTTGCTCAGTTTCCCAGACATCATCTCAGACAAAGGAGATGAAGTAAAGAACTGGTTAAGGAGGTGCCAGCTCTTTAACRTTGCCCTTTAACAGCAATGTCTAGAGGATTTTTGTTGCTTTAAAGTCTTTGAGAGGAGTCTAAAGTTTACTTAGCAATATGCCTTACCAAACTAGTACTATTACTATGAATCCTGTATAAAGAACTATACAAGAAGTTCCAGAGCAAATCAATATAGACAGCAGGGTGGTTTTGTATTGCTGTGTTACTACACTGCTGGGTTCAGCTGCACAGCTTGATTAATAAACAATAATAAACAACTCAACCTCTGGCCCTTTTTGAGGAAACTCCCTCACTCTGAGAGTTGGAAACAGCAGCAAAACCTCCCAACAATTCAGGAAAGTCCCTGGAAGTTTGTGCTTTCCTATAGCTCTCCAGCTATTAATCATAGAAGAATTCCTATTTGTTTACTTGCATGGTTTTCATCAGCTTTTCTACATTTTCAAACTAAGCAAAGCAATAAAAAACACTTCCTCATATATATTGGAATGAGGATTCAGATATCTCACTTTTGCAAAAACTCAGAGTCAGAGCTTGGGATAAATTCAAGTCTTCTCAAATCACTTTGTCCATACTCCATTCTTGCTCATTCTGATTTATCCAAGACACAAGATATTATTTAAGAAGTTTGTTTTGTGTATTTTCTTACCATATTGTTAGTTGTTCATGGTTACATAATTATAAAACTTGCAGAATTACCAGATTTCTGTGAGGATATCTCTTCTCCTAGATTACCTTTACAGTCCCCTGCCCACAACATACAATTTGTGACACTTTTTAAATAGATGGTAGTCACAGGTTCCATGAATCAAAATTATTCCCTTGTCCTAAGCAGAGGGTTAAGTAATACCTAATAACAGGTAATAAATCTTTTCATAATACCAATTACCATCACTGCCTGTTACATTAGACTATGTCCTCTCATAATTTTTAGATGTGGTAAATATCTTCAAAATAAACCAACTCTAGAAGATAGGGAAAGGAAAAAAAGGACACTTATTTACAGTTGCAGTAGGACAGAGCTGAATTTAAATATCCTAAAATTATCAAATAAAACTAAACCAATTTTAAAAGAATTATAGGAAACAAGTAGTTAGAGATCTAGAACGTCAGTATGCAATAGTTTCAAGCTGAAACTAGTTAGTTGATAATGATGCAGTTGTTAGGTTCCAGTTCAAACTCATAACAAGTGATACATGGTTAGGGAAGTTGCATCTCAGATTTTCAGGGCCCAATCTGATACTCATGACCTGAGCCCACAACCACAAGCAGCACTGAATTCAGCACAAAACAGAGTGGAAAAAACACAGGAGAATGCCAGTTACCTTTCATGTAAAAGATATAGGGTGAGATAATTTACCTAGGAGAAAGGAGAGAAGTTATTAAGTTCTCTCCGCCAAGAAGTGTTTAAATTGGCAGCCATAGGATATGAATCCCAGAAGATTTTGCTCACCACCAGGTTTGAAGACGTGTGGGACTCACTTTCCACCCCTGACCGTGAAACTGTGCCACTACGCAGACAGGAATGGAAGATGTGTGAGAGCAGACAAAAGCAGCAGGAGGGAAATCTTCCCCACAGCTGACTTTTTGCTTTGAAGTTCATGCTCTGTAGTACTTTCTGCTCTGAAGGCTCAGAGCGAGACTTCTCTGTTTTTCTTTTTGAAGTTTTCTGCCCAAGATTATTTGCCTGCATGAAATTACGAAGGTTTTTGGAAGGGGAAATAAGGTAACCGGCGTAGAATATAGATTTGGTACTCGGGCAGTCAGGCAAGGAAGGGTAAGGAAGATTTAACAGTTCTGCACAATTAACTTGAGGATAGAAATCTCTGTGGATACTGGTAACTTCACTGTATGGAGAACAGATCCTCTTGCAGCTGGAAAACATTTTTCCACTTCTCTTCTAGTGTTCCAGGGACCAACTTCTGGACATATTTAATTTCTGCTTGTGTGCTGCGGATGGGTGCATCCCATCACACTCTGTACTTCTTGTTCACTGTACTTCTTACTGGTTTATATAGTAGAAGGTTGCTCCAGTGAACCAAATCARCATGAGGTCACATTTATGAGAAAAGGACCCAGAGACAGAAGAGGTTACACAGGTTTAAGAAGATGTAGCAAAAAAAAAGATTCATGAAAAAAAAATGTTGTAAGCTAGAATATTCGACCTGTTTTTTGGGGTAGGCCATACAATGTATTTCGGAGCAAGTGAAAGGCAACATATCACTCTATCATTCAACCAGAAACACATGTGCACATCATCATGTGGCCAAACACGCACTTGACATCTGGCTACAGAGACCATATTTGGGCCCCCCTATAGAAGATAAGGTTAGGGAGCACATTAAATATTCTCACTGTATCTGGCCTTAAGATCCAAGTTAGTTTCCTCAGCTAGAGGCTGAAAAAAATGAGGCCTTTGCTGAAACACAACACAAAATGCAATTAGCTTCAAGAATTTTCAGTGGAACCAGGACCTCACCCCTTTACTGACTGGCATTCAGACATAGATGTTCCTCAGAATGGGATTCAAATGCCCAGGGAAAGATGAGAAGCTCTGAATGAAGGTTGTGGTGACCATAGGGGAGCCCACAGACAACAACTGCCACTGGAGAGCCACAGCTAGCCAYGGCAGGAGCCAGAAAAGGCACTAGAGAAGTTCAGGGAGACTTGGAAAGCAAGAGCAACTGGGGCAACAAAGAGCAAAGCAAAGCAAAAACATGACTGCACCAGCAAGATCTGTGAAACAACACCGGAAAACAACCAAGGGCRAAGAGAACACATACACACACTTTATCATGTACCAGGATTTCACCCAGTGACTTTAAAGCTCACCGGTGTTTACACAGTACATATGCCTTACCACAAAAACCTCCACAGATTTTTTTTTCTTAATATTTTCAGTCATCACTGACAGCAAACCTAAAGGATGATACCTCACTGTTTGCAAATCCTTTCCTTCCAGCTGAAATCTTAAAAATTATGGTTTCTTTCACAAGATGCTCCAGGCAAAAGTTCATAAATAGGACCAACAAAGAGCACAGACTAAAGCAAACTTCACCAACTTCACTTGCAGGTTTACAGCAGCAGATTTAGCATAACAAACATGCAGCATGATCCATAGCTGCTGTGGTCMATAGCATTTTATCCCTTCCACATATTGGTGGCCTGCTTTAAGAAGGCTAGTAATAGTGCACAGAAAGATTTCAAAAAAGCAGTATGTTTGGATAGATCTAAATGTTCCATCTCTCTAGCATTGTTCAGACATGCTACATCAACAGGTATTTATCACATCTGTTAAGCACAGGTTTGTTCCTTTTCTAGATTTGACTGGGGTATAATTCATGAATCTGGCAGCAACAAAATTTCTTTAAAATTTCCTAAATTTCCCTCTCAATTGTTCAAGCAGCAGTGAGTTGGTAGCTCAAGCAGAATGACACTGAAATATGCAAATAGCTTCTAAATTCTATTCCTATGTACAGCATGATGAATGTGCTAATTTTCCCTAGTATTGGAATATTTTCAAGCAATGRGAACATTTATGGGGGGAAAAAAAAGAGTTTAAGAGTTTGTATAAATGCTTTCTCTGATTTCCACTGCTTTCCACAAGCCAGTATTATAACTGGCTAACTCCAGGGGTTCCCATCTTACATATCATGACTACCAAAGCTTGTTCACCATAAAATGTTTTGTAATTTCCTGTCTTCCAAAATGTGTAATTTAAGTTCATCACCTGATTTCTAATCACAGATATGTATATTTAGATCATTTACATAAGTCTTCCTCAAGTAATCAAAATGACTTGTACTCAGTGAAACGTGTCAAAGACTACATAGGTAATTTACCTAATTATTTCCTTACCAAAAAGAATGCTGTTTTAGATTAAAACTGCATCTTTACAAGTAACACAGCTTAAAGTATATTCTTTCCCTGATGTTCTAATGCTACATCTCTTCTATTCCTGTTCTTCRGAACACAGCAAGGTATTTTTATTAGACATCATTATGCCCCAGAAGTACTAAACGTCAGCCTGCCATACTCCAATGAACAGCTCTGCGCTTGCCTGGAGATTCAAGTATTCTCATGACTGCTGAGTACATAAAAGGCCCCTCCAGTAGCAGGAGTAGCTCTGGGTGACCTCCCTTAAACATAAAATCAAGGATGATTTCAAAATATTAATCTACATTAAACATCATAGCAGAACAAAGAAAACATGCAAGATAAAAACCAAACTCATCATATGAATATTGGAAAAATAATACTCCTGTGCTGTGACAGAGGCATGGTATGACATGCATGCCATGACAGCATGGCATGACAGAAGAATATGACATTGGTTAAACTTCTAAAAGAAAAAATTAAAGTTCCTTTGGGAAAACTCAAGAGTCTTTACAATTTTGCTTGGAATTAGGTCCCATTCATTTGTTGAGTACAAAGAAAATGGCTTTACCCCTGAAATAATTAGGTTTTGATGCACTGTTATTAATGTTTCTGCATCCACACACTTGGTATTCAAGACAACAGCAAAACACYGTGCTCAGCAAATACTTCTCTAGTTTCCGTTGTGTAATTTGTAATGCTGAAGGAATCTTGTCAGCTAACCACATCTTATAAACATCTACTTACAACCAGAGTAATCAGCTTGAAGTGATCTAGTTCTGATGCCTAACGATTTTGCTGCCTGGCTCTAGATCTTCAAAAGCTGCTAGGCAATTGAACACTCAGTACCAGGATTTAAATGGAACGTAGACCATCTAAATTTAAGCTTTCTTTAAGTTCAAAAGAAGCAAAACTTGAATCTCTCTTAAGCAATGCTTATTTTGTTCTTAAGTTTTCAAACTCAGTAAAAGTTCAATACAATTTTTTATTATGAATTTTCAACATAAAAATGCATGCTGGTGTAAAATCAGAGATCAAGACAGTGATTCATTTATTGYCTACTGCAAGTATTAAGCCTTCATTTGCCAAGAATATATTAACTGAAAGAAACTAAGAACTGATACGCTAATTCATTTATTGAAAAACTGTTAGACCATATATCCAGCAGAYCAAGGTAATGAAACAGCAGCATAGATGTTGTACTCCTAAAATTGACAATTTTTTAGATTTTTTCTAGTTTCCATCCAGTTCCAGTTTTTCTAGTTTCCAGGGTTTTCTAATTTTTACTCTGCAATATAAGCTTAGAGGCTTTTAAATGTTATGCTTTTCTTTATAAGCTATAGAGCCAAGCTACACGAGACAACAGACTGGTGCTTCCAAATTCCAAAGTATCATGCCAAAGCATGACAAAAAGGACCAAGGGTACTGTAAAAAGCCACCTGGAAGACAGAAGAAAAACAAATCCTAAAAAGACATCATGATGAATTAGTAAAGCAAAAGACTGCCAGAATTACTAGTTTTTTTATTGTTCTCTTYAGAACTGTTTAAATGGTCATCAAGGTGAAAAAACTAGGCTCCCTAAAAGCCCACAGAGACCTGGTAACTCATCAGACTGCTTACCAAGCTTGAGTAATAACTGGCTGCCCTTTCCCACAAGAACAGGTATAATCCTGGCCCGTGCTGTGTACTATTCACTCCCAAGGCAGGGTTCCTACAAGGAATGAAAAGAGCACACCTAGGATATTGTAACATAAGTAATTGGGTTCACTTTATTTAGAAATTAGGGGAGGAGATTGGATGGGAGAGGGAAATAACTTGTACTGAATGCCCTAACACTGCTACCTCTTAAACTGCAATTATCGCATTTTAAGTATTTTTCCCTTGTAAAAACAGTGCCACCATCTGCAACTACCAAAAAAAAAAAAAAAAAAAGGACAAAAAAAAGCAAGTTACATAGAATTATGTTTACATGCATGCTAGAAGAAAAATGGGAAAACCTCTTGGCTTTTACCAAGAGGAAAATGACAAAATTATTAGGGAAAAGATGCCATTCAGTGTTTATGTTTCTATGGATTGGTAAATAATAACAATAGTGCACATGAACTCACAGTTGTTAAAAAGGATTCAGAAAAGGATTCAGCATTTTTTTATTTTTCATCATCAGAAATGAAGAGCCTATAAAATAAAGGCACAAYTTATATTTTCTTCATTTAGGAATTAGTTATTCCTTTTCAAGTGTAAATTTTAAATCAGTTAAAGAAACAGCCTCAGAAAGCAAGGATTTTTACTTCTACACTAAACAAAATAGTTTTTACGTTTTCAAAATGCTATTAGTCACATTTACCTATTTTAAATTTTATGCAAACATATTACTTGTGCAGCTTTATAAACTAATGTATCCACTTGCGTAAAATTACTAGTAGCAAAAGAAGAAATACTATATCGTACCCACATTTTCCAAAACATAGCTGCTGCAAGTATAGCATGAAAGATTTCATGTCACAGCACATGCACCCACACAAAATAATTGGATAATA
Source organism: Nothoprocta perdicaria (assembly GCF_003342845.1). Lineage (NCBI taxonomy): Eukaryota > Metazoa > Chordata > Aves > Tinamiformes > Tinamidae > Nothoprocta > Nothoprocta perdicaria. The sequence goes on from NW_020455455.1 coordinate 4,996,295, forward strand.
CACCCAAAGTATCTTTTCAAATGAAGATATGAGGTATGCTGAGGTATGCTTTGTTCCATTCTGCTGAAAGTCTAAGAGCAAAGCAAGTTCTGCAAGCACTGTAATTTTTCATGTAATACCTTAGCAAAAGCTAATGTGACATCAGAATAATTTCATAAGTTCCATGTAACATTTCATAGGTGACTGGCAGCTTTGGTGACTGGCAGCTCAAGGTGACTGGCAGCTTTGGGATAGGATGCCCTATTATGTAGAAAATAAAAGCCAAGAGTATCAAAACCTAAGCAGAGGAATCAGGTCCAACCAGAAGTGTGGTTTTTTTGCTGTGAAAAAYATCAAGTGTGTGGCATACTTTCACATAGCACCCTGCAAACCCCTCCAGAATTTCTACATTTATTATCCTTCCTACTTCTCATGGACCGATTACTATTTAGAGTATAATGGGGTTCATCCCTTTCTTGAAGACACTGAAACTCTACTCAAGTCCTATTTCAGAGACCAAAGCAGTTTCTCTGGATGTCATTTTAGGTGATTTTCACAAGTTTCCAAGCAGGAAGCCAGTGGAACAGCCCAAACTTGAAGGCATCTCTTAAGCTGTTTGCTCCCTTTGCCTCAAGGCCCAAAATCCTCATTGCAGATTTGCCTCTCAACAAATCTAGATCAAAAKGCAAGGAAGCCCTTTCCATCTCCTTGCTTGGAGAGAGGAGGATGACAGCTAATATCATAACAAAAAGATCCTTTAAGATGTAAAGTAGCCCCAAACAAAACTGTTAGAGGATACCCTGTAAAAAGGATGCAAGCCAAGTTAATTCACAAAGACAGATTTCCCAAAGTATTTAACTACAACAAAAAGCAAAAGAAAAGGTAATTTCTAGCAGTTTTCAAAAAAAAAAAAAAAAAAATTAACCTATACAAGCAGGTGCAATGTCCTGCTGTTAGCTCAAGCCAAAAAGGTGAATGAGGAGATAAAAAGGAAAGTCTCTGAACTACTCATGGAAACATATGGGATACCAATGAAGCTGGTGCTTTAGCTTAGCACTTAAATAGCTCTTATACCAGAGAAATGCAGAAGATCTGGGACAGTATCCATTTTCTTGGAGGGAAAAAAAAAAAAAAAAAAAAAAGGAATCAATCATCTCCTAGTTCTCTTATTCTTAAATGCAGCAGGACATAGATCATCCAGATGTCAGTACCTGGGTCCTTCTACTCCTTTATTCCACTCCTAAAACTACACCAGCCAGGCCAGTTTCTTTGTCATAATCCTTAAACAACAACTGAATCAAGTTGGAATAGAGCTGAATACATCTATACAAGTGAGACATAAACACTGAGAGACAGGAAGGAACAGAAACCAAACTGTTCGTCGCTGCTGGATTCAAGTTAACAAAAACTTTAAAAGAAAATGGTACTAACTGAGGTATATTCATCAACACCTAAAGCTAATGTCATGGACAAAAAAAAATGTTATCTGTACTTTACATCTATGGTCAGTACCACCTCTTTTTTCTGCTAGGGTAAAAGAAAGCTGAGCCATTAAACAACCATCGGAAGAAATTCATAAATCAAGGTTGCAAGACCACAGAGATTCCCGTTAAACTTATGGGATTTATTCCAGCTGGTAAATACGTTTTGTTCCTCTGCCTTTCACTATAGTGAAAACCTCTGCATTTTCTATGTATTTCAGAAACTATAATGATATTTTAAAACTTCAAAAAGCCATATGCCTTATGCCAAAACTGAACTACATAACAAACACCCCTTGGATATATAAGCATAYTTGTATTGAGATTAGCCCTGGGGAATTCATCTGGACAGTTAGTTAGATTGTGACACAACTCTACAACCAGCTAGCATATACAGCTCCTTCCAGAAACTGCTTTTAACATAAGAGCAAATGTACAATACTTAAAACAGCTTCAACGTTCAAAAAGTCTCCAATTACTTAAAACATCTCTAGCAAAATGAGCATTGTGCAAGTCTGCAGAAACACTCGAGTTGTGTCATGCTCCYTCCTATGTCTCTTCTGGCAGATGGAGCTCTGCTTGAATTTTCACCTCAAGGCAGTGGTCAAAATTTCGGAGGTGTTTACATACATCATTGCTACTGAATTCAAGGCAAGGAAGGTCTCAGTTAAAAGGTGAAGGCATCTGTGGAACAGGGCCCCAGTCAAGGAAAGCAGAGGGAAAAACTCAAATCTCCTTAGCCTAGGTCTGGCAGGAGAAGGAATGCTTTACTTGACCTAGCTTCTCATTAGTGTCCTGAAGCAAGAGTTACCAGTAACTCTGCCATTGGATCAATTTCCCAAAGTTTGCCAAAGCTTCAACACTATCAAACTATCTATTTATCAAATTCTGAACTAGTCCAAAGCAGACTCTTACTTGAAGAAGTCTCAATGTATCAAAAATCTGCATATGTGCAAAGCCAGAAGTCTAGGCATTTTTCAGCATGTAATTTCTCTACAAGTACACAAAACAATTGGCTATTTTGCTTCACTTTTACAATATTTAACTGAAAATATTTTCACTGCAACACAARCACTGGTAAGTTATCCAAATAAAAACTAAGCATCTGGATGGCAGTTGTCCACAGTCTATATTTGATGAACATCCATAGTTTCCTTGAAACCCAAATTGTCAAAGGTGTCAAAATAAGTACCTGGAAAAAATTTCACGTGCTATAATTTTTGTGGAACAAAAGATRTCTTTGAAAAGAAGAACTCTAAGGCATACTGGATTAATCTGGCTGTGTAAAAGTTGGTAAAAGCATACACATTGTGTACTGCTCATCAGGGAAAGTATAAACACAGCCTGATTGGTAAATTGGATAAATGATGATGATGATAGGTAAAGAAAATACTGTAAGCAAAGCTATTTAAAGAACAGAATTGCTGTTCTGAAAAAACAATGAGATGGAAGAACAGAGGGGAAGGTATTGCCACTATTCAGAATGATATACATATATATGTGTATGTGTGTGTACACGTACATGTAAACATACATACCTTTCCTACAGAAATATTTTTGTCTTTTAGTTATTTCTCTATTTTTTRATATTATAGTGTGTGGCTAATGCCTTTTATATCTTTAATGTTTTTTTTTTTTCTTTTTTTACATTAAACTGACATGTGGAGTCCAATCTCTGGGGCCTTCAGACTCAGACAGAAAGGCTAGTCTTCTGATTTCCTATCAGACATAAAAGACTTACGGGGTGCTCCTCTGAAAATACAACTGATTCCTGAGCCTAAAAGCTGGGGAACTAGAGCCCTGGCAAAACATGCATTTCTTGACAGGTTGAAAGCTATGGATTCTGGCATCCAGACTTTAGGGCTACATTGATGCTAGTAAATTAAAAAGAATCTAGCAATATTATCTGTTATGGAGGCCAACTGGCATGAAACAGTCCAAATCCATACTACTAAACTTTCTCACAGTTCAAAACAGGGTCCAATATCCAAATTTATGCCGGCTGGGAGCAGGATTTGGCATGGGCTATGGATAAAATCAGACCTGGTTACAGTCAGAGAGCAGAGTATCTAGCACAGGCCAAAGCCGTGCCTGACACTGCTGTAATAATTTAACATTATGGACAATTGAGTTTCATAGCAGTCTTCAATTTGCTGTGAAGATTTCTTCAGATGAAGAATAGAAGTCCTGACTAGAGTCATAGCACACTGGGCCCCAGCCCCTTTAGTTTCCAAGAGGGAACTTCAAGCACCCTTTCTGCCTTTACATTTACCCAGCACCAATATGGAATTCCATCCACATGGATAAGATCCCCCTTCAGCCTTCTCTTCCAGTTCAGGATGAACAGYCATAGTTCCCACAGCCTCCTCCCTCAGCCACTCCTCCTATGACAGATACAGCAGCACATTAATCATCTCTATGGCCCTCTGCTCAGTTTGTTCCTCTATGCCCCTGTCTTTCACACACTGCAAAGACCAGCAAAGACATGCAGCACTCCAGAGGTRGCCTCACCAGAGCCGAGCAGACAGGAAGCATCACCTCCCAACTTCCTGCCAATGTTCTCCCTAACACAGCCTGGAAAACTGAGGATTGCCTTTCCACATGCACACCTTGTCTTCAGCTTGTCCATCACCATCCTCAGGACCTTCTCTGCAAACCTGCTTTCCAGGTGGTCGACCCCAACAGGTACCAGTTCATGTGGCCACTCCTCCACAGGCGCAGGACTCAGCATTTCCCTTGCTTGAACCTTGGGAGAGTCCTCTCAGCCCACTTCTCCAGACTGACAAGRTCCCTATGAACGATGCTCAACCAGTTGGTGTGTCAGCCACCCCTTCCACCCCTTTTGTATTGTCTGCTAACTTGCCGAGGGTGCGCTCTGACCCATCACCCAGGCCATTCATCACAATGTCATGCAGTGCTGGACCCAGCTATGACCCCTGGCAGACAGCAGCAGCCACTGACCTCCAGCTGGACTTTGTGCCACGATCACAGCCTTTTCAGCCTGTCAGTTCAGGCAGTGTCCAGCTCCACTCACTGTCAGCTTATTTAGCTCATATTTCCTCTGTTTGTCTGTAAGAATATTATACAGGAGACCATGTCAAAAGCCTTGCTAAAGACAAGATAAACATCCATCAGTGGTCACAAACTTGGGTTAGAACTTTCTGTATGGAACTAATGCTCCTTATGGGATGAAAACCATTAACGTTAAAGTGGTTTCTGTCAAGATTTCCAAATTAATTCCTCCACCAGGAGGTGGAAGTGTTTTTCCTTTCACACTCATCCACTTAGCRTTGGCACACTAATGACAGAGTGGGACACCAGTTCCTGCACAAACCTGATTCAGAGAGGCAAGGTCACCTACTTCTCAGGAGAATATACTAATTCTATTATTCAGAAATCACTTGAAGTCAGAAACCCATCTAATTCAGCARCTCAATCCTAATGTATCAGCTCTCTGTAATATGAACTTTTGCACAACAAAAAATCAACCTGGCCCCAAAGAGAGCCTCTTAGGAACACAATTCCTCATACTAATCCAAGGCTATTCTGTGTAGGTCTCCATGTCTCCTCCTAGAATCATTTCACTTTGCATAAGTACTTAATTATTTTTTATTATTATTTTAGGAGTAAATCAATAATTCCATCCTTTGTAATCTCTATTTTCACTGTCTCTAATATTTTTGCAGAAATCCCAAAATAATCCAGAACTCCATTTAAAGCACAGAATACTGACTTATTTTCACAGCTTCCCTCTGTTTATATGAATGTTCATGGTTTGATTTCACGTGCATCATAATGACACGATGCACTCAATACTAACAGACTATCCAAATTACTCATATAAACAAAAGGTAAAATGGTGCAGATGACAGTAATAATGATGTGCTTTTCAGGGACAGATATAGGTACTGGTTCTCTATTTACAACTTCTGGACTATCTGTTCCTGAGTTATAGCATCCTTTGTTCTCTGATATCCAGGGGAAAAAAAAAGAAAGAGAGAAAAAGAAAACATAAAACGATATTCCCAGTGTGGTTCAAAGCCCTTTCTCTCTAATAGCAACTTTAGTGAGACACAAAAATGCACCAGTTAGAAGTTGTTATGGTCACTAATTTCTTGTCACTGCTCTACTTTAATAGCATGTTTCCCACTCCAGGGAACTCTCATACACAAATCATGTATTTCTTTTCTTCTCTAAGCCAATGATTGCCAAGTAGATAAATAAGGAAACCATAGCTGAAAAGGCTCATAATCAAAGTAAGCAAAGCCAGTTGTGCGATACAGAGAAATCTTTCTAGGAGCCAACACTGCAGTTAGAACAAGAATTCAGACTCCCAGTACCATTCATTTCTTATCCCATTCGTCTACCACTTATCTCTTCTCAAATGTCTACCCCTAGAAYTCTGTCTACAGTTTCTAGGCTGACAACATTGCAAAGAAAATAATAAATGAACAAGGATTCTCTGACATGCCAGGAAAGGATTCTGCTTCCAATGATTCTTGCAAAACRGGCCAGCAGCACAGGGCAACCAAATGTAGAGTTCTCTCTATGTGGTGCTGCAAACAATGATGGCCTTGCATATGTCCCACCATAGGTAACTCCACCACTAGCCTAGCAACAGATGGAGGCAGAGACAGACATACCCACGTGGCAGATTGATCACTACAACAGTAGACAGAAGACAACTCATCCATCTGCCTCCTGCCAGTTGCACAATCATGCAAGCTGCAGTCTGAAACACCCAGTTTCGATAGCTAGCCCAAGTGCTCTCCTCAGTGCCCTGCATGAGGCTACATGCTTCTCTTTTTACAAGAAGACATTCAGTGTTAACAGGAACATAGCTAGTGGACTGTGGAAACAATTATCCTCCTCTGTGTAGCACTTTTTAGACCATATCTAGAATACTGAAACCAGTTTTGGGACCCCATTTACAAGACTAATAAACTGGACTGGAATCAGTGGAGGATCACCAAGATGATCAGTATGCTGGGATGCTTGTCCTGTGAGGAGAGCCTGAGGGAAGAGGGCTTGTTCAGTCTGGAGAAGAGATGGTTTTGAGGGAGCCTCACAACACCCTTTCACCTGCAAGGAGCAGGATCTTCRCATCTTCTTTGCAGGGAATACAATAGACAACAAGAATAATCTGAAACAAGAGAGTTTGAGACTGGATACAAGGATAGACTTTTTCACTGTGAAGACAGTCCAGGAGTTGAACATAYATCCTAGAGACGTTATGTAGTAACCATCCTTTCAGGATTTCAAGACTCAACAAAATAAGCTCTGAGCAAGCTGGTCTCACCTCATAGCTGAATCTGCTTTGAGCAGGAAATTACAGATCTSCTGAGCTACCTTCCAACCTGAATTGTCCTGTGGTCCTGTAGCAGCTTCCATTCACATTTATAAAAAGGCTCTGCACAGGTATTTTTGAACTGGAGTGGCACTTATGAGGTGTCCTACCCCACCAGAACTTTAGACCTTTGCCAAAATCCAAATCTTATTTCCATCGAGTTAAATGTAGACAAGTGTGTTTGTTAGCACCATGCCTGGTACTCAACACATTAGTGTAGGAAGCACACTGCACTGGAGCAGTAGCCCTCAGTGGGGTGCCCTTCGCTATCCTCAAAGTGCAAGATGAGCATACAACAGGCCAGGCTGAGCACCGAAGCAGTGTGCAGGAGAAAGGYAGCAAGTGATTCCATTTGTGAGGTGAGGTGGAGAGAATTTATTGTACAAGCAYGTGCTTCATCCCTCTCTTTTACAGCGCATTTGAACAAAGTAAATTTTGTGCAATGAAAAACAAGTTCRGTAATTATGCAACAGAGTATTCATGCATGCATATGCCAGCACAGTAGGCTTCAGCGGGAGTTTTTTTAGGGCATAGAAATAGGCTAGCAGAAAGCTGGGCACACAAAACAGGGCACATAGAAAAAAATTACAAGGTCCTTTACAAAATAATGTCCATTTTTTTCTGTTTTCCCAACCTTTAACAAGTGTATATTCTGATACGTTATGATCATCTTGATAACAAGGATAGGATGGTGTTACATTCCTATCTTACATAGCTGTAGCTCTATACACATGCATGCATGCATGCACACACACGTGCATCTACTCCTAAATATTCTATTGAGATCCCCACCAGTTAAAAGCACTAGAGCTGCAGCTGACTTTGAAGGAGCAAAAAAGGCCCAGGGTAGGAAGCAGCTGGTTGTAATGAATGCAAGCAGCAGGAGCTGCCACTGGAAGAAAGAAAGTGAACTCCTGGGTCAGCAGATCAAATTGGCCTCTCTGCTCTATGTGACTGCAACTCGGTCCCGAATACCTCCAAGAAGCACTTCAATAGGAGCATGGGATCACTTCCCACTGCTTTGCATCCTGCTAACAGTTGAACTCGACCACAGGAACGGAAGGCCCATGAAGACTTTGCGCAGTTGTCCTCCTTGTAGATTAGTGTGTGGTAAGACCTGGCAGTACCAAAGCCTAATAACAGCTGGATATCTGCACGGCATYTTAGACCAACCTTTTTGTCCTGTGGCCCATGCCCAAGATGCATCTATGGGCACCTATATACTAGTATGTGTACACACACACACACTATACTATATAGGAAAATCAATAACGCAAAGACTAAATCATCAGTTCGGAGTCAAAACAATTTCAAAATCTACTTAATTAAAAGGTTTCTTCAGTTAGACTCCCCTTAAAATTTGGATCATGCATCTCAGTGATGAAAATTTCCTCTTTTACTCATTTATTTACCTCTACTAAGAAAAGCATGACACAGCAGAAAYTAAAATCACAGCACTTCTTTCAAATATAACATCTCCATATGCAGCCAGAACAGCAAATGCAGAATTATCTTCTGCTTTAGATCAGTCATGTAACTTTAGGTTCTCCCAATTACTTTTCTATTTATTTTTCCAGTGAGTCTGAGAGCATGAACCCTGTAATAGGAGCAATTCTGAGATGTGCAATCCTGCCAAACATGACCTAACCCATATTAGTCTTAGCCACAAGTTTCTAGTTATAGCACTTTTGTGTTTTCCATTTCCTTTCATTTGAGTTGATCAGCTCAATTTTAGCTTTGCCTGTTTCTAAAAGCTAGATTTGACATAGATTAGCAAACTAACCTTCTGCTGAGAGGCTGTTGTTAATCAGCTGAATTAAGAGCACACACAGAAGAAGGGACAAAAGGTAGCACAACGTGTTCAAGTGATATCGTTTGGTATTTCACTGGATCTCAGAAGTAGGACTGGAGAGGCTGGGAAAAAGCAGTCTCAAAATGAAGTGTATTGTTAGTAAGGGAAGTGAAGGAGAGCAGTTGAAGAACAGGGCATAAAGTCATTGCTATGCATACAATTAGCAAACTATTTAATGCATCTATTAACTGGATTCATGGGAATGGATGGAAAATGGATCAACAGTGTAAGAACAGAAGAATCATTACATTATTATCTTTGTGCAGAAGTAAAAAGGCCAGAATCATCTTTTAGAAACATATGACACAGCATGAAATGCAAGCAAAGTTACAAGCGTCTTGCGTTTTTCTATCATATGATCAACCCTGAAACGTCAAGGAACATGAACATGACAATACATCTCTGTCACTGGGAGACAAAATACACTTACAGATCAATGGAAGCCACCCCCCTGATTTATGGATCTCATATCTCTCGTAATACTTCCCATAAGCATCATGAATCCATATGGTATCCAAGTGTTAGATTTTGTGTTTGCTTCAGCTAAAGGACATTTAAACAAAATCTAAAATGTTCCTATGCATTTGCAGGGCTCCCCATTGACTGCTCCTTAGGTGAAGCTCAGGAATGTAGAATGCCATTTGTAATTTAAATGGATTAAATTGTATCCAAAGAACTTCTGATTTAGATGACAGTATAGAAATGAGAAACATTTTATTCAAAGATTTTCAAAAGGCCTGCCTGAAACTGCAAGCCTGCTGATATCCTGAACAAAATGATCATTCACAGCTYTATTTTTTTAACATTTGTATGTTTACATTCTTCAATTTTCTTATTTTTTAAGGCACTTTTCACATTTCTGACTAAATAACCCAATTTCTGCAATTGGACAGTAGAAAAGCTTCTTGGAAGACCCAGCAGCGAGGAAAAGCAACATTAACAGCAGCATACATACACATTGCAGTAGGACTCTCCAATTGAAAAAAAAAAAAAAGAGAAAATAAAGAAGGCAAGGTACAGACAGACCAATAAAACTACATATCAGCATGCATATGCGTACAAGTACACAAAATTTCATAAATATTAAGTGAAAAAGAAGAAAAGGGAAAGCAGAAGCAAAAAAAAAAAAAAAAAGAAAAAGAAAAACCTACATTTACAGTGGTTTAGGGCAAATGATTCAGCAGTCTGCAGGCCCAGCATACACAGCCTACCAAACTTCAAAATCCTCTGCAGCTATTGATTAGGTTAGAAATCACAACAACAACAACTGCAATAGCAGAGTAAATTACTCCCTCTCCCCTGCAATCAGAAAATCTCATAATGAAGGAAATGCGGAGGAGAGCACTATCACTTTCTTCAATAAACACTGCCRAAGCGGCAGCTAGAAGAAAGTGTGTCATTGTTAGCACATGACTCTGCTGGCTGAGCACGGAGAAAGAGAGAAAAGGAGACAGAAAACTGTAACAAGAAAAAWTGTCAAAAGCTGATCCTCAGACAATCAGATGATGACAGTCAGAATATGGAAGATGGTTACTAATAATTCAGTAGATTGCATCTACACAGAACTACAGCAAAGGAATATGCAGAGGTGTTTGCAGTGGYTGTTTTGTTTTTTACTTTGGCACTATTACTTTGTTGATAACTGATTAGTCTTCTTAARAGGGTATGAAACAGCAACACCATTGCAAATACCACCAGGTTCTGCCCCCACAGCAAATAACAACCAGCGCTCCGCTGCTCAGACTAGGCGTGGGCTCACTTCTCCACAGGGCAAGTGTCACAAAGTGGCTTCATGGTTTACTTCCCAAACAGCGCTATTCAGAATAAATCACTAACAACTTTGAAGGTCAACAAAAAGAAACAGAAGTTTGCATCGCTATAGCCTGTGGCCAACAATAGCATAAAGTAACGTTTTGCCAAGAGATTCCAAGGAGGCCATCTTAAAGCATAACTTTAAAGCACAACATCAGCTACTTTCTCCTCATGCTTTCTTTAGAGTTTGACARGTTTTGCTGATGGGACCTGTGATAAATTGGTCTACTCAAAARGTAGACTTGAGCCTCACGTCAAGAGGACAGTGTGCAGGGCCCGCACGGGCCTGCCTCATGTAGCTGCCTCCTGCTACATCTGCCACAGTGAAATCACCAGCAGAGCATTAGTTAAGACAAACAAATATGAACAAATTACATAAACATCTCAGGAAGAAATGAATTTATCTATGTGTGTTAGTAAGATGCTGCCAGTACATGATTTTGGTTCTGAAGCCATTTCTCGTACTTCTCTGAAAAAGACCTCGCAAATCTTACTGTGCTTGGCAGAACAAGAATTTTTTGAACCCCCTTCCCAATTTCAGGGAATAGCAAACCTGGCTATAGCCAGGCGATATAGCCAGGTGTCAAACTTGGCAATAGCACAATAGCATTCAAGTGCTGCAAATACTAAAGCTAAAAGAATTTTCTTTGCCCAGTCAAGTTCTCCATCTCTAGAATCAGCAGATATGTCAGAATTTTTGTTTAACCTTTACGATCTCTGAACAAAAAGTACAGCCTTATGGCAAGCCTCAGGTGTATGGCAGAGCATTTTCTAGGTAACATTTTAAAACTGGGGCTATGTCTTCTCTTCCAGAGAGACTTCAACAGATGAGTGCGCTCAGAAATGCATAGTAATTCTTCATCTCCTGAGGGGTACCCTGAGAATCACTAGTACCTTAGCAAGTCATATCAATGGATTAAAACAGGAATGGAGAGGTGAGCTGGAAGGTGATACAAATCAGGCTTTGATCTATGACAGAACAGGGAGATTGTGCCAGGCAGACAGCAATCAGTTTGTCATAGAGTGGGATTTAAATCGCCTCACTTCAGCTGTCTAAAAGCTAGCTCTTTCTTAAGGAACCACTAATGTTAAATCTTTGGAGAAAGACGTATCTCCAAAGCCTATTCCACAGGAACTGGACACTGAATCAAAAAGAATTCATTAATTCATTAATTACCTTGGAAAATAGCCTAAGACAAGAGGAGGAAAAGCCACAGCCTTTCTTGTCGTGGGACATCTTGGAAGGAAGTAACTGCAGTAGCCTGTGGACATTTGGCCACAAAAGACCATTTGGCTTTTCATTAGAATTTAGGAGCAGATCAACATTATCCTCTCCCTTGGGGCTCTTATCTGTGCTACAGCTCTATGGGAAGCTTTTAGTTCCCTCTTCCACTGTCCTAAGGCCATCATTAATCTCATCAGATCTCTCTGCAGATCTTGTTTGAATCYTCATCCTGAGAGGACTGAAGATGCTGAAAGGTATTGTGTGTCCTTGGAATGTGTCCTTACCACTTCGTGGACAGACACAGGCACTTCGTTCAACAGATTATATTCATAACCATAAAGAACAGAGTAAATAATTGTATTGTTAAAGGAAACGTGAAATTCTTCTCACCTAGATTTTCGCTATTAATTTGAAGACAAAGGAAAACACAGAGAAGTACTAGATCCAAACATCCTTTAGCATTTTCAAGGCTTTCACATGCATAGATAYTATTAAGCACAGCAACATGGATGAGTTCCTCTATCCTCAGCCTCTGTACCTAACCACTAATGATATCATAATAATTCCATATAATACAGTAAATGTTAAACAAGCTTATGTCTTCAGTTTATTTTTCAGGAATTTTTGTCAAAATGTGACAATGGACTTTGGAGTATTGCCATTAAATGCAAACAAAAAAAATTTAAAAAGRACAAAAATGTGTTTTAATAGCTTTATAGCTTTTGGCAGTCCAGTTGCATAGCTATAGCATGTAAAGTGAAAATATTAATGTTATGTTACGAGCAAGTACTTTTACAAATGATTAATCTTAATTATAGAAAATCCTAATGAACTCCACTAAACTCAAAATACAGTAAAAATGCATTCAATCAAAAAAGCACAATTAAGCACATATTCCCTCAATCAACTTGGTAACTAGGAAAAGGAATGTTTTGTTGTTGTTGTTGTTGTTTTTGGTATTTTGCTTTTTGGTTTTTTTTTTATTTACATGTTTTAATACAACAAACTCTTTGTCATGAATTAACAAATAATAAACATATTTGCAGTGTAATACAACACTGAAATTCTTTGCATGGGTTTCTTCAGCAAATAAAAGCCAAGCGAGTACTTGTTGCAACAAACTACTGGTGATCTTCACCATAATCCTGGAAGGAGCTCAAATCAATAGCCATCTAGCACAAGTGGCCTCAAAAAGCACCTCAGTTACAGAACCTGAATGAGACAGGAAGCAGTCTGGACAATCCCCCCTAAGCAATAATCATTGGATCTTATCACGTAGCCTTACTCTTTAAATGACTACTGCTGCACAATATTATTTCAGCTGCAAAGTAACAACTTCAGAACTTCAATTCAGAAAGATCTGAATCACGTTTAATATCCATGAAAATTACAATCTCCATCAGGAAGAAAGCATCAAAGACTTGCTGTATATTTAGCATTCCCTAATTATTTATGTTTCCTTTTTTATCAAATAATTCACGGTAAAAAAAAAATACATTTATATAGCTATTTTTAATCAATCAGAAGTCTAATCAGTTTTTTTTTCCAAGTACCTGGAAAAAGCCTTCTGAAGTAGTAAACATTAGAGCTATTTTTAATTTTTTTTAAACTTAGCTCAAGATAACAACTGCTTTCTCAAGCACAGAATTATTAAGCAGAACTCACATCATGGATTTCATACAGTATCTTATGATTTCTGGAGCATCTTTTCTTTTTTTTTCCCCTCAGTAAAATTTTTTCCTGTTGTGTACAAGGCTGCTAAAACAAGGAACGAGGACCACCAATTTCTGGCATTTTCTCTCACATTCCTTGAATCAGGTCACAGAGAAGTGAATCTCTTGTTTTTTCATTACTGCCCCCACCCCTCTTCAAATGAGAATAGACTTGGAGTCTGGGCTTTTCAAACATTCGAAGTTCATATGTTCATTTAATGCAAAATCAATTTTTATGTTCACAGTAGCTCTACAAACATCACACATTTTATGATAAATTTTTAATTCCAGCAAATCTTCTGTTGTAGCATGCAATTATTTAATGGTTATTGCAATTTCAATTCCGTTTTTATGGGAGAGATCTAGAATTTTTATCTGTTTTCTCGTTGATGACATGTGGTTATATCCACAGAATTTCTAGTTCCTTCTATTTTTTACAGCTTCTATGCAAAACTAAAGAATTGGATATCATGACTAAAACTGTCCATTCTCTTTTAGCTCTRGAAGCAACTGTGGGACTGAAATAAATCCATAAATCTCATCTTCTAAAGAGAAAACCTATTGCCATAGATTATGGCCCAGAAGATGAGGATATTTTCCCAAAGATTTTGAGAAATAATCAGCAATAAGAAAGCAAATCATCCTTGGTGGCCCCCATCTTTCAATCACCCCGGATTTGTGACATTCCACTTAGCTTTTGGAACTGTCTCCTAAAACRGTGTTTTGCCCCTCAGACTTTAAACACACTTGGAGTGTTTCATCCAGGAACTTTTCTCTTTTCTCCAGTCAGCTTCCACTTTCTTGTGGCAATTCAGCAAGGCTCCATCCTTGGCCCTTCTTCTGTCTTCTTAACTTGCACTTGCAAGAAAATTGCTACTCTGCCAATAGCTCCCAGCTGTGACTTTACAGTCAAATCTATCCCCTCAGGCAAGATTCATCTAATCAAAGACAGACATCTACAGGATGTGCGTCTACATCTGAGACTAGTCATCTAGACCCCATCAATAGCTAATGGAGAGAAACAGGCACTTGTACACATCTAATAGAGATCGGGTGAGTCACGTCTTAGAAGTGCCCATTCCCATCAACTACAAACAGATCTCAGGTGATATTGATATCTACAATGAGAAAGTTCAAAGTTTGCTGTCTAAACTCCACTTCTTCTACAGCTCTTTGGAAATAACCTGCTGTCCATTTGAGACATGCATGCACTAAAACACAATATTTAACTTTTAGCCTCTTTGCTATTTTTTTTGCTTCTACTTGCTATAAACTACTCATTGTTTCTTATTTTATACTTACAGCATTTATACATATATATTATATTTAATCTTCCAGTTCAAGCTTCATAGAACTGAATGACAGCTACTTTTTTCAATATAAAGTTTTTGTTCTAGCACAGTATCATTGCAATTTAGCATAAAGGAACATTTTTAATGTTTTATACATGTCTTTTGCACAGAAAAATACAATGTCCATCCTATATATCCTTTGTGCATATCTTGAGGTAGCTAATTAGGAATAAGATAATAACTGTAGGGTTAGCAACTGTTCATAACTGTAACAATGTCAAATGTGAGAACATCTACTTCATTAAGGTAATCTAGGGTCTTTTCAGTGAAAAATGGTTAATAATTAAACAGGAAAGCAGCAAGAAWCAAAACATACAGAGACCAAAACCTGTCAGACAATAAATAAAGAAAGACCAAAAGTCCAGTCACTAATTGATGGGCCATTAAGAAAATATAGGCTTAGATTTGTAGAGGGCCAAACAAAATTCTGTGGACTTTGTAACTGATAAGAAGGCAGATACAAGGATTTCTGGTTTTTCATGAGGACATTTGGGGCTGCAAAACTTAATACGGAATATTTGGGTCAAACGGATGTGAGGGAGGAACAAAGAGAAGGAAATAGAGAGCAGGGAATACAAAAGGGGTCCACTGCATGCAAGCAATGGCTGGTCTCTGCCCTTGCCCAGCTGAGCCCTATTGAGCCCCGCACATGATCCCTGTAAGTTCAGTGGTAATGGTCTGAGGACCAAGATGTCTCTTGATTTTGGAAGCATTCTTACAGATGCTTACAGTTTCTTACAAAACTCTTGGCACAAACCTTAATTTGAAAGTGCGCTACAACAACAGCTCTTTCTGAAGCAAATTATAATGGTAAAAAATCACCCAAACTGAAATACTCTCATTAAAGAAGGCTTAAGAAACGCAGTACCCATTGGTACCATCCTCAAAAAAAAAAAAAAAAGAGGCATTTTTACCTGTTTTGCTTACTATTGTAGACTTTGAATAAAATATTAAAAAAAATTTTTTGAAACACAGAGAAGCTTGCCTAAAATGTAGAGCATTAATATATTAGAGAGAGAACATTTTTAAAATGCAGTACGGAAATTGCTTGTTGAAAGCAGTATGGAGCAATAATAGTTAGAGCATATTTCCTCCTGGAAATGGGTACAGTCTCTCAGCCACTATTTGGTCTCCAAGCCCACTTAAATCTAGACTCTTTCTCCATATTAAACAACTTCTTCTTTCACTTCCTTTCCTTAATTGATAACTGTATGTTATCAATTAATAATTGATATGTTATCAATATGTTATCTCCCCCTGCCAGCAGAGGCAGGGGGAGAAACACACAGATATGGATGTAACAAATGGATRTATCTCTTATTTCATAAGAGATTATCTTTATTGCAGTAATACATAAAATATTTCTGAAAAATTAAATATGCAAGAGTGAGATATTACTAAAAATATTTTAGATGATTTTTTGAAATTATTTGCAAAACACTGCTTCTTATCAAAAGGATTATAGAATGAAGCTGACTTTGATAAGCAATACATTAACTGATTTAGTTTTCAGATAAAAGTAAGGCCACCCTAAAACACGGCCTTTGAATAGTGCTTAAGACATCGCCTAGTTCTTTCCTTGCGTCAGAGCTGCAGTTCAGACTGCTTCTGGCAAACTGCTCCTCTTAAAAACCTTCAGTTATGGAGACCCCATAGCCTTTCCCCAACCCCTGCAACCTATTAGAGTGTGTCATTAGACTTTAATTAGATTTATTAACATCGAATGATGTTATGGACATGGAAAATAGATTACACCCTTCTTCCTTCCACAGCTATTAAAAAAAAGGTTGGATGAGAGTCCTGATGATGTCCCTGCACGTTCCTCAAAGTGCAGGTGGCAAAGGATGGAGTAGAGAGACCTCAGGCTGCCCCTCGAGCGCCAGGCTCGAAAAACTTGGAAGTTTTTCCTGCRGGGATCTGAATTACAGGATGGGCAGCAGGAAAGAGGGAATGGAATGGGCAGCTTTGGCTCCAGCTCAGGCACGTGCTGGAGAACAGCAGAGAAGGCAGCGTAGGTCCAAATGGCAGAGAAGGTGGCGTAGGTCTGGCCCTGCAGTTTGATTCTGATCTGGGCACCGGTTTTCTGTTTCCCTGAGACTCTTTCCAAGTTCAAAGCACACACTCCAAAATAATGTTTTCTCAGCATTTCCAGAAAGCTCCCTAGAGGCTTTCCAAACACAAGGGGAACATACATCCCAGTTAATGGCAGACAACCCCTGTGTGAACTTGAGGGCTGTAACCACAGAGCTGAATGGGAGCAGCTGCTTCTTCCAGCCCACAGCTCTGATTCCCCACAGGAGAATTTGGGGAAATGGGTGAGAGCAGGTACTGGAGGAAGAGAATGCAAGAATTTTCTGTCATTCTGCTTTAATAGGTTATAATGAAACACAGAGATAAATAATTTCTTTACCAGAGGAAAAGAGTTGTCTTTATTAAGTCACACTTTCAAGAACATATATAACTTAGGCCTTTTTCTTCCAAATTCAGGCAAAACTGCACATGCATTCAACAAGACAGTGACCAATGACATGTCAGTGACAACCTGTGCATCCTGCCTTCCACTGCTGTTACTGTTTATGTTATCATCAATTACCCTGATTAAACACAGGTGTTGAGGGCCGCAAGTATTTAGGTGAAACGTCCAAGAAATTGGCCTAAAACCCATCACAGTCAGAACCCAAGGTGACCCTGTTGGTGAGGGCAAGCCTTCCAGCCAGCTAGCGGGAGGCCTGCACCCTTATGTTGTCCCCCTGATGTTGTGCAGCCCACAGTCATGCCTAGCAGCCTCTGTGACACCTGCATTGCTGTTCCCCGGATCAGCTGTTACAGTGAAGGGGTTTCCAATCTAGCTCATCAAGTATCTTTCTGCCCTTCTCCCAGGCAAGGATGTATTCCCACTGATATATGCATGAGATAACACTTCACCTCTGGTTTAGGTGACAGGGAGCAGAACAAGGACCATTCTTACTACATTTCTGCTACTTCCCAGGTCCGTTCCCAAATTAAGTGTTGATCTTGCACCAATTTAAGTGTTGATCTTCATTTTTAAAATCATTAATGTGTTAAATTCTACTTACTTTAGGTGACAGARTTCTAGCTAGACTTTTAAAAGACAGAGTAAGCAAAAACAAACAAACAAAAAGGGATTAAGTATGTGAGAGTCAAAAGAAGAGCACTTGGATGAAGGGATTCTTCCCCAGAACAGACCTTCTGAGTACASTGTCTCTTCTAGCATCTAACAACTTCTAAAAGATGCTGGATCTAGTTTTCCACGTGGACAAAAAAGCCTAGAACTCCCCTTTCAAATAATTTTAATTTTGTAGAGTCTGTTATCAGAAGCTAGAGTATCCCTAATGCACACAAGATATTTCACAGTTCTTACCTACTTTTCACTGCTGGGTGAAGGATCCAGCTGGGGAGGGATCCCTCCCTCGGCTGCCCTGGGATCTGCTGCTCCACTGTATCACTTCAGAGGAGCTCACTTACCTAAGCCAGGGTATGGACATGGTATCACAGGGAGTCTCCAGCCTGAACACAAATTGAAGTGCATGACAGCTTGAAACTGTAACAGGAAMTTCCGTGTTTCTATTGAACAGGCTTTCCTGAAAAAATTATTTTCTTTTTTTTTTTTATTAACATTAATAAAAAATAGCTTGTCATTACCTTTTTAAGCTTTCCATAGAGTCATGCTGCTCTAAAATACTGATGTGGTGGCTAGACATGTGCAAAATTATTTTTAAAAGTTTAATTAAAAATGTAATATTTTGATTTGACAGATCTGTTCCTATTTTCCCTCTCAGTCATCTTARTGAACCTCATGGGTATAAGTTTCCCTGAGAATAAAAGATAGTATTCTGACATCCAAGGGAATTATTATACATAAATTATTTGCTTGTTTAAACAGACAAAAAGCTGTGTGAGCTTTCATATGATTAAAATTTGTTGCCTTAGGTACCTGGTTATAAGGTAGAGAAAACAGAGGTGTTTGGGTTGTTTACAGGATCCTTACATAACTTGAAAGAAAGAATCTGAAGCCTAAGTTGGGAGCGTTACTCTAAGAAATCTAGTTCTTAACACTCACCATAGGGTATTATAATAAAGGTCAATTTTCATCCTGTGGGTAGAAGGGGGACATTTCAAAAGGAAAATTAATGTTGCAAACTCTTAGGACTGAGCTTTCATATATCRACAACAGCTGTATGCTGAAAATATGTATTAAAAAAAACCTGTAAGATTCRTGTTATGGCAAAAAGTTCCTAGCACTGCTGAAGCTTCTCATTTTAATCTCATAGCAGTGACTTGACCTCCTRCAGGGAAGAAATGCTGTGGAAATGCAACAGGAAGAACTGTGGTTTGAGCTGTGACATGGAATAGATTTGTAAAACATGCAGCACAACAGGCCAGGTCTTATGTAGGAATTCTTGGTACCCAAATAATAAAAAAATATTTCAAGATCATAAAATTTATTACAATTTTTTTTTTATCGTTACTAGTTTTACTGTTCTTTTAAAATATGCCAGTCTCGCAGGTAGCATTTTAAACACTTTCTAAATAATATCATTTTGATGCTGGCCAGTCTTAGGACAGCTTTCACATCAAAAAATATATGACTTGCATATCTTAGAAATATTGCATCTTTGCCAGCCCTTTTTTTCACTAATACTTCAAAGATTTCAAAGGGCTTYGAGGAAGATTTGATGTTGATTTCAAAAAAAAAATTAGCCTGGCTAATTCTGGTCCTTAAATTTAATTACCAGAGGTACCAGCATTCCTTTTTTTGTAAAGTACTTAACTTAAAACTGAACTTCCACTACTCACAAAAATGAGACACTTATACAGAAAAAAAAAATCTGTATATTTATATTTTTTTTGTATCTGGTTCAAGTAAAGCATGCTATCATCAATATTATTTTATTGTATCTGCAGCAACAATTAATTGTTAATTAATTAACCAATTAATGGTACAAATTAATTTCTCTTAAGTTTGATTTAGAGAAATAGACAAATAACTGCAATATATACCAGAATAAGCCATACAAAGCTAATAAAAATTTTAGTGTTACCATGGTAAAAATAATAATAATAAAAGCAATTCAGTACTGGAAAGGTAATATAGTATTCTATATTATATTATACTAKAATGAGCAGATGTCTAGCAATTCTATCAGCACTAGCTCTCCTGCAAAAAAAAAAAAAGTTGTAAGAGCAGAAAAAGAATTTACTAATACCCTAAATATATTAGGGTATATTAGAGTTATATATTGCAAAATAACTGAATAGAAAATTGCATGATTAGTGGTCCCTAACAGTGCACAATTAATATTTCATTTCACTTAGCTTCAAACTACCAGAGACAGCCAGCAGGCTGTATGAATCTGTATTTCATCCAACAAGACACTATCCCCCATTTACCTAAAACAATGCAATTTCCTCAAAGTTTCTTGCCTTTATTCTACGATAAAAATGTCTCTTCTCTAAGTATCTACCAGATATTTTGTCCCGGATTATAATTTGAGGTTATATTTTTCACTTCGAACAAATTAGCATTATGGAAGAAAAAGAGCAAGTTGTCAGAGTGCAAACAAAGTGCTCCCTCCTCACCACATACTTCCCTGGAAAACACTRCATGGTTAAGAGGGCTACAGTTGATACACACAGAATAGATTTGTGGAAATGGTTAACAAAATTATTTTCTTGTACTATATGCTTGTGTTCATAGAGGTGAACCCCAAACTACTTTTTAAGGACAATATTCAACTATTTATTCATCTGTTGATATTTTTCATCATTAGTTATATCTCTTCATCTACATACTGCTTATTTTGCYTTTCCTGGCCCAACTTGTCCTTAGTGCACTGAGAGGCCCAACCAACAAACAGGCACTGTTGAAGTGACTGGCCCTGCACGGAAATATGGTACCTAGATCCATATTCACAAAACCCAGGCAAAGTTTCATTACCTCAGCCCTTTGCAATATGTCACATAACTACTTAAATAAAAAGTAGCCAATCTGCTTTGTTCACCTCAAATTCATAGCATATTTGTGTGAACAAAAGGCCTCGTCTGGCTCCAGAACTTAAAAACTAAAACTGAAGCTAATGATTAATACAACAATTAAATGAATGCTAAATGAACACTACTAAGTTACACCATGTTGCAATGTTTTTTCTTTTCTTTCAACAACTGTACCAAGAATATTTATTCTTCAGTTGAGTAACATTCACTGTGCACTTCATCAAACAAAGTCAACATTACAGCCCATTTATTCTTTGCTTTGGTCTAAAGCCAGCCCTGGTTTGAACAGCTCGCCACCTTTCATCCTGCAAGCAGGGCTCCAACCCAAACAGCACCACATGCTTACTTCACATTACCTCAGTTGCATCTTGTCAATGTGTGTAACAACATGCCCCCCAAAAGAGAGCAAATCAGCCAAAGAACTCTTGAAATCTCAGAAACAAGGTCAGAGCATCTCCTTTTATAACCTGGATTTTACCAAGGCCCTTTTTTAAGCAATTAAATAGAAGAACATGATGATATTTATGCAAATGGATACCGCAATTTTAAAGGCAATTTTGAGATGCAACTTTTCATTAATAAAACATACAGTGAACAAAGAAACCAAAGGAAAAGCTGGCAACAAATGCAATGATGAAGCACATCAGAAAATAAGCAGTTCCACGAACTGGAGAAATTGACTTTGCCATAGATGGGCCTTTTGCAGCTGATATTTGCATTCAGATTCTCTGATTCTCARGAGTGTTGAATTCAGGACTCCACTTTATCACAAGTTTTTATCTTACAGCCCTGTTATTTCTCCTCAATTTAGAGGCATCTTTTTTTCGGAAACTCAAGCAAAACGTTCAGCCTAATTTGACCTTCTTTCAAATGCGCAGCCAAGGAACCCCGAGGCACAGCAGAGTGTGCCCAGCTCAGCCACAAAGCCATGGTTAGAACCTGGCCTAGCTGTAATAAGCAGTAGTAATTCAGCGAAGAGTCACAAAAGAGTTTCAAAGTCGTAAAAWATGTGGTGTCTACACACATCTGCTTATGGATATGGTATAGATTCTGCAGTGTAGATTCATCCCAAAGTCCTTCCTTATATTAAGTGGCCTTTTTCCTAAGGGACCCCAAAATGCAGGGGGGAACAGAGTCCAACTCAGTAGTAGACATCGCAGTCCATTGTATCACATTGTACAGTTTTGGCAAAAACCTTGTTAGTGCTTTCAGATAACAATTCATGAGAAGAAATTAAAATTGCTGTTTTTACTAGGACGCCAATGCAGAACATATACAAATAACACTTCATATTTTAAGCATCTTTCAACCACGACTTTGAAAATTATCTTAAAAAAAAAAAAAAAACACTGGTTTAGATATGATATTTGATGTACATTATTGTAGAGATATACTTCAAGAGCAATAATCAAATTGTTCTAAAATTAGAAGTTAATCCATGAAATATTCCAGGCAAAATTTCTCAGTCTTTTCTTCTCTAAAAATCTGTTCTGCAATTTGTCTTGGAGATTAGTAACATAGACTAATCTGATTAGCAACATAGACCATTTCTGATTACAGGATCTGTTCAGTCTCCAATCTCAAAACACTGTATGAGTAAACAACATCTTTCTCTTACACCCCACTTCTCTTTCTTTCTTTCTTTTTCTTTCTTTCTTTCTTTTTTCTCTTCTCTTCTCTTCTCTTCTCTTCTCTTCTCTTCTCTTCTCTTCTCTTCTCTTCTCTTTTCTTCTCTTCTTTCCTCCTTCAAATGCAAGGGTTTAAACTTGAATCTGCTCAAGTTAACATTTAACAGAAATGATCAAGACTACTATAGGCAATTAGGACTTTTCAGGTAAGTCATCTCCTTAAACTGATGATCAATTATGTAAAGTCCCCAGCTTAAGCACTATATAAATCAATAACCAGATCAAAGAAACTACTGGAAGAATTTGCCAAAGAGTTAACAATATATTTTATATTCAAGTGTGGTTTCATCTATACTTCCTGCTGGTGGGATGTACTTAATTATGGAACGGACTTAAAGAGAAATCATGGTAAGCCCATCACTTTGGTGTTCAAAAAACAGATTCAAACTCCATCTCCTAAATATTTCTTTTTGATCTTTCTTTTTCATATGACCCAAACATTCTTCCCTTTCATCTCTCCTTATTCCTTTTTTTTTTCCCAAATAGCTAATATACTCTCTTTAACCATTCTTTTCCTATGAATTGTTCTGGAGAGGAATAAATTTTTTTTGTAGCTTTTTGACAAGACAGTAGATTGTTGTGGCATGTTTACACTCAACATGAACTTAAAAATGTCATATTCTGCCTCATTTAGCCTTGCTTGTTTAAAACTGTGCCAACATAACAACTTGTGTGCTTTCAGCAAACTGTGCACTTCTCATGACAACCCTGCATGTGCGCAGTCAAAAATACTTTGCCTCTTTAAGTTGCTGATGTTTCAGTTCTGCTTTGATTAATATGCGCTTGATTAAATGTCATCATGAAGTTCCATTACAGTGGCAGTATTTAGAGATCACATATACATTATTCTGAGTTTAAAAGTAGAGATTTTTCACCATCTTTACCTAGCAAATAAAACTTTTCAGTCTTTGTATAGGACACACTTTTAACAAAGAAAGTTTTAAATGGACCTCAAAAATACAATTGTAAATATCTAAAATTAAATTAAATGGAAAGTATTTTTAAAATCTGTTTTCTGTAGKGGCCTCCCCAAGTTTTGTTGCCTTTTGCTGAGTAAGTAGGAAAAGACCCTCTGGCATCTGTAGAAAGCAGCACTTCCTAACACACACTGAAGCACCAGGAGACCCAGAGTCTCTGCCCATCTACTTCCTGTGTGGTTTCAAAACAAAGRACATTTTCTTCACGCCAATCCCTCTGCATGCCATTGATTAAAGTACAAGAACAAAGAATTTGTTGACTAATTTAAAATTAGTCACTACAAAACTAAAAAGCTGTTTTTCCATTAGCTAGGCTTATGGAAGTGACCGTGCTCTTGCAGGAAAATTCTTTATAAATTTTGTATTGTTATTCTGCTACCAACCATTTGCTGAAAGCTTTAATCTGCATTGTATTTTCTTAAAAAAAAAAAAGGGGGGGAACCTGTTGATGGAAAGCAAAAAGATCTGAATCAGTTATCGTAAATAAAAGGAATTATATTTTGCCCCTCAACTTTCCATYGAAACTATGTAAATAAATAAATATTTAAGGTTTTGTTTTGCACAGC
The DNA here is from genome assembly GCF_003342845.1 of Nothoprocta perdicaria. NCBI lineage: Eukaryota > Metazoa > Chordata > Aves > Tinamiformes > Tinamidae > Nothoprocta > Nothoprocta perdicaria. Next base: position 5,020,301 of record NW_020455455.1, read on the forward strand.
TAAGATAAGCAGCTGTGACTTTTTCTCGAGGGAAGGGTGCTTCCTTCCCAGCAAAACAATTCAGGTCATCTGTCATTCTAATAGCATCAACTCAGTGTAGCAGTAATTTATTTTTAAACACTTGCTAATTCTGAAGCACTACACTCCACTTGAAAACCTTAGAAATCTTTTTCAGAATTTATTTTTGCGACTGTAGCTCCTTTCCATTTTCTCTACTTGCTGAACGGCAGATTATATAACTTCATTAGATCTCTAGTTCTGGCTCTGACCCTTCCATCTAGACCTACTACTTAAGCAACACGCTGACAGTTGCAGGCAGGAAAGAATTTCTGCAATTTCGGGATACCAAAACAATTCAGTTAACGAGTGAGACTTTCATTTCATTCGGATGCTTTCTCCCTACTGGAGCCATTTCCTCCTTTCCTCTCCCCTCGGCTTTCACACTCTCCCCACACAGATGTCCCCCAGCTTMTCAGCACAGCCGGGTGTCACCTGATGGCACCTTGGCCAGCGGAGCCCCRTGGGCCTCAAGCCCCATGGCCCAACTGCCCCTCTGGCACCAGCCAGTCCTTCCTCCCTGTCGCTCTGAACGCAAGGCATTCAAGGGGAGCTTGAGTGTAGCCCACAAAGGCTACGGGAAACGCGCTCAGAGGCTCTATTCCAAGGCAGCACTTAAATGCAAGCAGAATGTCATTTATTTCCAACGCCCATGTTTTTTATGCTTTTAAATTAGCATTTTGCTGCTGCTACTCCCCATATCTCAACACCCCAATTGTGCAAATCTATTTGCATCTTCCACTGGAGCTGACAAAAAGACGGATGACCGTCACCGACTCCAATCACACTTCACCAGCCTGCTTTGAAGTTGCTTTCTCTGGCAGCACACACAGCCCCGAGACTTGTTCAGCAACTACTTAACTTTCATCTGACAGAGCAGTTGAAGTATGGTAGGTGTTAAGCCACTGGTTATCAACCACAAGTCACTCTGCTTGCATGCAGAGCAAACACACCTGAAAGCAGCCGGAGTATGTCCAGGATTAGTTACAACCACCATGTGAAAAAAAAAGAAGAAAAAGGAATAGAATAGGTGCAGCAAAACTATATCAGCATTGCCATATGACTTAAAGTTCACACACAGCATGATGCAGTGTTTGGAGAAGGGCTAAAACTACTTTATTTACATCCATCCTTCATGAGTGAATTCACACCTGGTGGGTCTAAATGAAAGCTGGGCAATTTATGGTCCTTGACTGGACATAATTTTATGAAATAAAGTTGTAGGTTAACACAAACTTCTTTGTGTGTGTGTGTGTGTGTTATTACAAGGTGGATCCTGTGGTTTACATCAATGTAAGTCAGCRAAAGTGACTGAACAGCTTGTTCCTTCCCATTAAGCCCTGCTCTGTATTTCAAGTACAGCTCTGTGCCAAGCTCCTCTGCACCGTAGATCAGCTCGGGCCAACGTTCATGCTACGCCAGCAGCGCTGCTTCTCGTGCTCAGCCCAGCCTGTTAGAGCSTTGAGTAACTCTCTGCCTGCTGCTGCACTGTGCTCAGGACCACACATCCTGAGAGCTGCGTTCTCCCAAGCACCTTTGAGCAGTGCACTGGATGCATTATCCACTTGTAAAACACCTACTTTTGTTTTATCCAAAATAMTAATGATAATAACAGTTCTTGCTTTAGTAGGGTTTGAAACCTTGGGAGAACTTCAGCAATTCTCAAATGCAACAGCCCTAAAGTGGCTGTCAAATATTTAAAGCTTTAGCTCTATAGAGATATGCATGCATACARTGGTTGCTGCTAAATTTATACTTTCATGTTGTCTCATAGCAAAAATATCACACTTTCAAGATACTGTCCCACTAATTTTTATGGTGATGCTATTAAGATTGTTTTCATCTGAGTAGCAGGCCCAAATCTGGTGTTACACAAATTCTTTCTTTCTTCTAGACACATTTTAGACCTCCTGTGATGATTTCACAGCATCACARGCACAGGATCTTTCATAGAAATGTATAAATATTCTGTGTTCACAGACAGGGGAAGGGACATTTCTCCACATCCTACCCTGTTGCTTAGGAAGGAGACCACACTCTGAGGTGCATGGGTGACCATGAGGTCCAGCATTCCCTTTTTCACAACTTTGATTATTAACTGCAAGCTTCTACCTCTAACTGAGAGGAGTCATTAATTCACTTTCTGGATCTTGAGGCTTAGGTACATCCTAATTCAGTTTAAATACAAGCAAGAACATTTTCATCATGYGAGTGAACCACAGCTTCATGTTTCCAAGACTCTCCATCCTTGGAGATACCCAGAGTTGTACTGGATGTGCTCCTAGGAAACCTGCTCTTGTTGACTGTGTTTTGAGCGCTGGGCTTGGACTCGTCTCCAGAGGTCCCTTCCAATCTCAGTAGTTTTGATATAAACTGCTTCTTGTGTTAGCTTACTTCATTCACTTTTGCAGCAAAAAGGAAGCAATTTTTTGTAGCAAAAAGGAAGCAAAAAGCACTAGAAGAGCTATTTGGAGGGAAAATAATTGAATTCATCATGAAATCACAGTTTAATAAACAGAGAATTATGGGGTGTTTCGGGGTTTTGGAGGGGTGGTTTTCCACTTTTTTGTTAAGGAGAAGCAGTATAGTTTCAAACRTCCTCAAATGCAGAATTTTTTTCAGTCCAATTATTTTCTTTGCACATTGATCTTGCTCCCCCAACAAAGGATCACCGTTTGAAATCGATCTGTGTGGTAAACACAGCTGTTTCCAAGTACATGTTCACAAGTAAGAGTCAGGTCAATGTTCTGTTCCTACTAAACAAGCAAAGGAAGAAAATCACCTGAAAAGAGCAGGCCCAAAATACAACCTCTTAACCAACCCAGGTAGAGACAACCTGGGACAAGTTCTCAAAAACCTCAGAGAAACCTCCCTAATTCCACATCAGCAATACAATACTGGAGATGCACAAGCCAGAGAAGAGCGGTTCTTCATTATTCTCCTTGTCAAGGAAAGGTCTGCTGAATCTTTAGACCTGGAGTGTATAATGTAACAGTAAATCTGGCACAGAACTTAAATGAAATCAAATGCTAAAAGCAATTTAGAAGAATTAGAAGAAAAAATAGAAGGAAATTACAAGAAAAAACACCCAAACTGTTCAGTACAAGGACAGAATTTCTAACTCAGAAAACATCTATGTCAGATTGCTAGAAACTGGGTAGAAACAAAACAAAACAAAAAGTCCTTTGAGTTCTCAGTTATCCCTTCCCCAGGCTTGTGCTGCCGGCCACTGTCACAAACGAGACGCTCACTAGATGGAGCTCTGGTTTGACCCCACACAGCTACAGGAGACCAGGAAAAAAAATACAGAAGTGCCAGTAAAAACACTAACAACACGACCCCACAAATCTCTACCCTTCTGCAAACCTACCAACATCAACTCTGAAAGCAAACTATGGTAAAGATCAGGGGTGAGGGAAGAAATTTTGAAGACATTGTTCCCACTTATAGATTTTTCATGTGAAAGGAATACACAATGTGAACAGGTAAGTATCTTCCCAATAACCAACTGGGACCATGAACATAACACCATGAACATAACCAGATACATGCTCTAATTTTTCCACTGTAAAAGATATSATTTATGTAAAAGGGAAGGGAGGGGGGGAAGACCATACGTATATAATATCTGGTAAAAATCAAGAATCCACGGTATCTCAGAACCAAGAGTTTGTTAAGAATTTGCAATTTTATTTTGTGAATAATATATTTTAGTTTAGAAAAAATCCCTTTTTTGAGATATCCGAGTTCAGCAAGTTGGATCCAATACCAAATGCAGTGGGTAAGAGGTATGCAGTGGGTAAGAAAGAGGAAAAAAAAAGGGGGGGGGGGGAAAGAAAAAAGGAAGAAAGAAAAAAAGAGAGAAAAGAAAGAAAAAAGAAAAAAGAGAGAAAAGAAAAAAGGGAGAAAGGAGAAAGGAAAAAAGAGAAAA
>NW_020455455.1:5024428-5045383 GCF_003342845.1 Nothoprocta perdicaria
AAGAAGAAGAACACAGCTAGGATCCACACACACTACCTCTGTTTTACCAATAGACAGTGCAGTCTAGGCAGGAGCAGCAACTCCAAAAATCAGATGTCATTTCAACATAGCCTTCRGTCTCTACAGAATATTAAAATATGTATAATAGATATTTTCACAAGCTACTGCTCAGGAATGCTCTCAAGAATGTAGCTTGCTTATCTAACCCCTTTGGCACACAGCAATTTGAACTCTGCTCAGGTTTCTTTTTGGAAAGAGCACAAGAGGTAATCTCCATTTAGAAGGCACACAGTTATAAATCCTGCACTGGCATGCAAAGCCAAGTTGGAAAACAATTGTTTTCTTAGTATGAAGCAAAGGAATACTGCACACAAAGCATATAGCACCAGAGCCTCAGTTGGTTTGAGTTTGCATGTTTACAATAAATCAGTGCAACTACATCAATTCACAATCACATGTTTGTGAATCACAATTCACAAAATGTCACCATGAGTTCCCAGTAGAGGCTGTATGAAGCAGTATCAACAGCCTCCCTCTTTTTCCCTCCTCCTCCATAATTTTTAGTCAAAAAATGAAGAAATTAAATGCATCTCTAAAGCTAGCTATAATTTGCACCTACAACTATTCCTGGGTCAAATGATGTAATTTCCTTCCTACTCCCTAGGAACAGTGCACACCACAAGAACCAGGGCTTCTGAAGTTGAAGCACATAACAAAGCTCTTAAAACAAGAGCAACTTGAATCAGCTGCTCAGTTTATCTCAGAAATGAAACTTCCTTTTCATTAACTAATGCAACGAGATGTAGGCAGCACAAAGCCAAGAGAATGCAGTCTCTAAAATCTGCATGCCTTTTCACAATGGGAGCATATCTAATTCCTACAAGCTGAAAAGAAGGCCTGGGAATAAACTGTCATTATTATTGCAACAAAATGAAACCTTTCAACAGCTGTTCTAGTGCTCCTTCCTTTTAGTTGGAAAGACTTCAGCTGAAAAGAAGGGTCAGACAGAACTGGGTTTCCGACTTCCTTATCTGAAGATGCAGGAAAGAGGAGAAATGGATTCAAAAGGCTCTAAATGGCAGAGCAACAACAACAAAAATTACAGAAGAGTCATGAAAAGACAGACAGAAATAAAGATACACTACTCCAGCTCCAATAATCTCAATTCCAAAAGTCCCAAGTGCTGAAGAGGAGAAATAATAGTCAAAAAGTCAGAAGTCAGAAAGGAGAAAGAGACAGAGAGAGAAAGAGACAAATTTCCATACTGAGATGATCATTATAAATTGCTATTTGAGGATCATAAAGTTTGTTAATTATAAAAGATAAGCTGGGATCTGAACAGCCATACTAGCTTTATTTATTTATTGCCAAGAAAAGAGAATTTCTTCTTTGGAAATTTCATTACACATTCTGTTCTAAGGCATTTTGTGTTATGTTCTGACAGTCTCAAATGAACAGTGTGCAGAGGCACGTGCTAAAGCTTTACTTGTACTTGTGAGTTGCTAACAATAATCCAGCAAGAGATATTTAACAAAACAGAGCCAAAGTAGAAAGATTCAGAGGAATGAGAGAGAAAAAGGGCACAGACCTTCAGTACTGAAGTAGAATATGACACTGTAGATTGAAAGATGTTTCTCCATTAAAGTAAACAAATGCTTTTGTATAATTTAGTAACAAAGTAGTAAATATATATAAATTTCTGATAATTTCAGTCATGTATCTTAACGACTACTAATACTGTTACCAGTGTTAACATTAACAACATCTCCCCATTTCATTATAAACGCAGATATTTATTGCTTGTTTTACATATATTTATTGCTTGTTTTACATCACAACAAATTTCCCCCCTAGAAATAGCGGAGAATTATGTCAGGTCCAACACAAACCAATTTGAGTAACAACCAAAACAGCTTTGCCTATCTCAACGGCAGTATTCAATGCTAATGATATTGCTGGAGCTCCAATCTTCTTACAAATAAGCAGTGACATTTCTTCCATCTACTATCCATTAAAAGGCCTTACGGAGAGAATACTAAATTGCTGTCAGGACTTCCCTTTCTCTCTCTTTTTTCTTTTCTCCCCTTTTTTTTTTCCCCGTCCTCTTTTCTTTTAAGGAAGCATTTGTCTGTGATGCACTTAATAAAAATGGTCAGCAGCAGCAGCGATGGCTTTCTCCTTTTCCAAAGCTCGGTTTTAATTTGCTTGCTCTCCCTGCCACCGCATCAGGCAACAGCTCTTCGCAGAGAAAAAGTGATCTGAATTCTAATGGCTGCCAGTAGCAGTTAGTCTGTTTATTTAGCAATAAAAATGAACTGCCCCATGTTAATGAACAGTCTCTCATTTCTTACTACCTGAAAGAAAAATGCTTGCTACTGCCATTAGCAGAGTCATCAATATCTCAAAATAAACTGTCAAATTCTTTAAACAAGTCAGGGAAAGGAAGCTGCATGTTTGTCCATTATGCACTGGCAGCCTTGCTCACCAAGGACACTAATGCTTTTTCACCCCAAGTCTTGCTTTGAATTCCAGTCAGACTGCACCAAAGATTCCAGCTTCATTTAGGCAAGTTTGAAAAAAAGTCATTGACTGATTTGCCCATCACCTTTCCCGGAAAGGAAAGGTTTGTAATCAACCAGGAACCTGCCTGCTTTGACATTTGGTGAGTTACTGGTTGCATACAAAACTGCACTCCTTCCATTCCCAAAAGGCTTCATAATCCTCACGCAGCACCTCCTGCAAGTAAGTCAATCAACTTCATGAAGCAAAGGCAAGCAGCTCACTTCCAGCTTAACAAGCCTCCGGGAAGGCTGTCTGGCTCCTCCTAGATATCCTCCTATGCCKGTGTGGGAATACAGCCTCAGTCCAGCAGCTGGGAATTAACAGGAGATGGTAACCTCCAAGTCCCACCCTTCTTCCCAGTGGGCATTTGTCTGCCACCAAAGCCTGGAGGTCCAGAAACTCCATTCAACAGCACTCAGAGCTCAACTTCCCAACAGATGAAACCCCCCTGGATGCCAATCCAGGGTAGGTTCAGACCTCTTTGCTCCAGAGGACTCATGATAAACAGAGTGAAAATGAAGCCAAAGGAAAATGGGGTGTGTTTTCAGTGTTTACATCCACTTTCACCCTCACTTTGAGAAAACCTGTGATACAGGTGGTAAAAAAGTTTAAAATTTTTGTTAAGTTTAACATGTCTTCTGTCAAAAAATTATTTGTACCACTCTCAGAATTGCATAAGGGCAGAAAAAGGTAAGGAAGTGACTTGAATCCTTAACACTTCAGCTCAAGAAACACTTAGTTCTCCTAAGTTAAAATACTTTCATATAGTATTCTTTAGCTGAGTAGTGCATTTGAACTTTTACGTTGTGTGCCAAAAATACACTCGATTCAGAAAAGATAAGATAGTCCCTTCTTGATAAGACTGTTGTTTAAAGGAAGATGTCAAAATAGATGCAACACAGAGGGTTAAAAAAATGAAGAAATGATCTTGKTTTGTTGTCTTTTCAGTTCTCTAACTAGCCCTCTCCCTCTGATAGGAGGTTTCTTGTTCATTTGATAGTACTCTTGGAAGATGTATTYCAAAAATCTGAACAGGCAGACGAGCGACAGACTAGTGCACGAACATCAAGTATGGTCCAACATAGGTGGACAATACAGGAAAGGATAAAGAAGAGTCCAAGCAAATCCAAACTAACAGCGCAGCAAAAATATTTAAAGGGAAACAAGAGCCGAGCTGCAGATACCTCCTCCAGCATYGTACAGAGCTTGGCCAGAGCACTAAATGTTTAAGCTCCTGGAAAGGAGAGATGCAAAGGAAACAGCTGCACAGACTGATTAAGGAGGAGAGACACCAATTATCAAACTAGCAGTATTCTTCAGATTGAAAACATCTTTCCTACAAGAATGCCTTTGCTTGTGATGCATGATTTTTGCTTTTTAACATTTCAAGTATTTTAAGAAGCTTAATGGAAACTAATTTATCAAAATACAAAAAAAAAAAACCCCACACAAGACATCATAGCAGAGAACCTCTTCAGAGCTTTCAAAAAAAAAAAAAAATCAAAAACAGTTTTCCAGTAGTATGAAGTTTTTCATACAAGTTCCAGTAGTACGAAATTTTAGGTCTTCCATTTTACCAGTAATTCTGTTGAAGCTGTGAGCTTCAACACGCTCACACACACAAAACAACAACAAAATCTAAAGCACAAAGCCCATCAATTTTCTTGGAAAAACATCTATAGTCAAAATCACTTCCATGTCTCCCATAAGGAATACAGCAATTCATCAAATCATCAAAAGAAGGTTCACAGGACAATAACACACAATAAAAAGAAATGTCAGAAACACAGCCAAGCAAGGAGTATGAAAAAAACCACACCTCTCCTCACAGTATAAACATTTTTCTGACTATGTTACAATATATTTCACAGCTTGGTATCAGTCCTAAGAGATCCATCCAATACAGAAATGTAATCGAAAAGAAAAAGCGAGTGTGTGGGCCCGCATTAATCCTTTTCTTTGTTACATACCAGTGCCGTTAATTTACAATTAGTTCTTAGATTAGAAAGTTAAGATTTTGTTGCAAAAATACCACTGGGAATTATAAGGAAGTGCAGATGGAATTAATTGGATTTGGATGAGGAGAAAGGAGGATTGCGCTAACTTGACAGTTTAAAGCAATGCCACCATCTCAGTGTTTCTCATTATMATTACTGCTATTACGGTATGCACATCTGGTGAAGTCAAACCACAGAACCGTCAGTAACAGAATGCAGTGCAGCTAGATCCCATGGCCTGGCTGGATGCTGATCCTTTATAGTCCATGCGAGTTCTTCATGATATCCGCTCTTGAGCTTGTCCAGAAAACCCTGTGCAACTGCTCGCCCACATGGGTGTCTCTCAATGCAAAAACAACTCTGAAAGAAGGAGAAGCAATATAGCGGATGAAAAGCTGGTCACCAGGTGGTGGGCTTTCAAAGAAAATAAAATTTAAATAATTTAAAAAATCACAAATAGTAACTGCTGACATAGCAGTGGTCTTCTTTAGCCCTTTTTTTTCTCCTTTAGCCCTTTTTTTCCCCCTGGAGATATCTAAATTTTCATGGAGTACTGAAGTGCTCATCAAGCCTTTGTTGGCCTCTTGTCCTGTCTCCTGAGAACGAGTCCAAAGAGTGCYTCGGTTTGAGAACCCACCATCCGAAACGCCTTCCTTCCTGAGGGTCAGCACAGCGAGACGTGTCCGTGCTCACCCTGCCGTGGGAGAGGAGCTCAGGTCCCCAAATCCTACCCAAGATTGCTCACTATGGAGCAGCTGCACCACGGCCCTCAGTATTGACTGCGTTCAGTACTGAGCCTCCACCTTTTCTATTTTCATTCATTAATAAAGGAAGTTTGAAAAAAAAAATACTTCTTGTGATAAGAAGAAAAAGAAAAAAAGCTTTATTAGAAATCATATCAAATCTTTTTCTTATTTAAAATTCTGTGGGTGTAACTACACAGGGCRAATTGTGAATGCTAAGCCAAATTCACCTCCAAGTACGAGCTTAAAATGAGTTAGTTAAATCACGGTAAGCTCCCAAGTGGACATTTTCATTCACAAGTAAAGCAGCCTAGTTTAATCTGATTTAATTAATATTTTACAAATTCACCCCCTTGGTAATTAAACTCAACATCCCTGCGCGTGCCCCTGCAGTCGCGCTGTAGAGAGCTGTGAAACACAGAACCTCCGAGYTCCTCCTCCTCCGGCTCCTGCACTGGGTCTCGCGGCGAGTTGGGGGGCAAGGTGGGTCTGCCCACGGCAAGAGAGAAGCGGGTGCCCGTCCGAGGACCCCCAGCCCCACGGGCAGCCCCACGGTGGGCCCAGGGCCCAGGCAGGCGGAGCAGCTCCCGCCACCCACGCTGGCGTCCGCCGCACCGGCCTCCCCACAGGGGAGCTGGAAGCACGAGTGAATTATGAGAGTTTCCAACTCAATAAGCAAGTCTGGACAGGTCTGAAAAGGATATCTGTCCTCACGAGAACAAATCTGCTTTAGAAGAACTGATGTAATACAATATTAACACAAGAACAACTGTTAAGAGCATGGAAAGCTGCATTACGTGAATGTTTACGAAGACTAATCTAAATAAATAATGCTTTTACCTTACTCATCTTTTATACAAGAATACAATTTTTCATGCTATTTTCCGCTCGGGGTATTTCTGCTTCTATTTGTGTCTTTGCAAGACCAATCAATTACATTCAGTCCCCATATCCAAGCAATGCACAACACTTCACATCAAGTTGGAGATATAAATGAATGATATAAATGGGGATTCTAAGTCACAATACACATGTTTTCAAGTCCTAGGCTTTTAGAAACATAAATTTCACTCATAACAAGCTCAATACGGAGAAGACAAAAGGGCACTGACATTTCATACATAATAAAAGAAACTGTACACCACCTAATGTTTACTTATTCCTTCACTGCAGCATCTGTACTACCATCAATTTAGTGAGAAAACAGGTAAAAGTTGTACTCCAGCGAGTGAAGACAAGTTAGTTGAATTGGAATTCTTTCCCACGTGTTGGATGCTCGATGATAAAAACAGGATGTTTTCTGTCCTCCCTCTGCCCAACTGCAAACAGCTCCTATCTGCACCAACACTCGGGCACTTGTCTAGTGGCCTGTGCAAAAGAGCTGCTAGTTCTGTTCCTACTGGGCAGGTATCCAAGCTGCAAAGCTACTGTTCCCTTGTCACTAATTGATACCCTTGGTAGTCCATTACGGAAACTATGGAATGAATAAGCACCTCTCACTGGTAGAAATATGCTCAGAAGATGGTAAAAAGATTGAGGCACACTGGCTAAAGAGCATGAGAAAGGCTGCGCTGCTGCTCCTGCTCCATCCATTCAGAAGATAAATAGAGGGCTTCATTCTTCAGATCTGTCACTTTGGCATCTTTCATAGCAATAAATTAGCATTTAAGAAAAAGCTAGAGGAAAATGAATTCTTCTTGCTGGTGACAAAACCCAATTCTCACACATAAACATAACAAAGGACAATCACTTCATAAACTATTCTCTGAAAAATAATGTATTATTCATACGCTGAATCATGCAAAATTTCTCTGACCTTTTCTGCATAGCTTCTTCTGGATATTATCTACTGTTTCATAACTTTTACAGATTCTTTTTATTCTTTCAAATTCTTCAAAATTAATTTTCGGAAGTGATTTGATACTGTTTTTCAAAACACCACAAAATCATTCTAAAAGAAATCAGAACAGGAGGCAACATTTATCCTTCTCCAATCTCTCTCAATGCCTATTCATGAAAGATATCACTAATTGTTACAAAATCCTCCTTTCTGGGTTCTGGCTTCTTTATGCATACTGTGTTGTTAAATTATATTAGCTTACTGAATAAGCATTTTAGGAGAGAGAGATTTAATTTCCTTTGTAACTAATTCAAACAACAAAGATAACATTCGATAGTAAATTCTAATTTACAACATCTAACTATCTCAAAGGTTAGTGTTCAGTACTGAACATCTGGAAACAGTAATACTAAAACTGTGCCAAACGTACACAGATAATTCTAGTATTTGAACTGTAGTTATTAATTCAATATTGTGGTGGCACAATCACTGTAAACTAACAAACAGCCRTGAGTCTCACTACTGCTGTCATTGAGTTGTCACGCTAATTAGAACTTGCCCAAATACGAACGTGCACAGTTCCCATCAGTTTGTAATTTTGTTAAATTAATAATGAGGGGAGTWTTTAGCCTTTTCCCAGGCCAAATGCACCAGCCACTCTGGCCCCTCGCACCCAGTCCCTACGCTCCTGCTTTATCATTATCCCATGCCTGTGAAACRTTGTACTTTCCTGACATCAGCTGAAAATCAGAGTACTTGGAATGCGGTCAAATGCAGCTGAGTGAAATAGTGCCCTTGTAATTTCTTATTGATACACCCAGCCAGTATCAAGCCATGAATTGTAGCAGTTGCCATAAATCTCAGTGTTTAACAGAAGTTGTCCAACAATACAGCTGATTACAATTACAGGCAGAATTGTTTCTAAAGATTCACAGAAGTAAATTTGGAGCATGGCAGGCAAGAAGTAGGGAGAGTTAGAAGTCACGAGCATGCAAATTGAGTTTACGAGTAAAATCGAACTGCTTTCATCCTATTTTAGAAGAAAAGCCAAAAATAAGACAAAAGGAATTCAGTTTTCATGTCAATAAGTATGGCCTAGAAGCCCTTACAAACCCAGTGCTCTACTGAAATAATACATCTACTGTTCGGGCCGCTGAGCACCCAGCGGTCCGCGACACCCAGCAGGAGCAGCAGCTTTTCAGCGTTTCTCAGAGCAGGTTTGCTATTTGTGCCCATGTGTTTTCTAAAACTTCGCAGCTTAGAGCACCTCAGCTTTTGCAAAGGCTTTCCACGCTCACTCCCTGCAAGGAGTATCTAGTGTTACAGCACAAGCATCACATTCAAAACAATCTAGTTAACTGTTTACAAGTATGATCTGTACCTCCTGGCTTTGTGCTCTGACTCAAGTTGTGGCAACTCTTACAGCGTATCTACGAACCTAGAGAAAATATATTTATTCCATCTACACCAATGTCAACACAATTTAACTTTTATAATTGTGTACACTAAAAAAAATTTTATAATTGCATATACTAAAATAAAATATAGAAGTTCCTGAGACAGTGCTGATAMGCTTGCATTGGTTGCCAAAACCCTGGTTGACATGGAAATAACTACTTCCTCCCCCACCTTTAAAACAGCTGATGTTACCTTGGAGCACAATACAAAACTGCAAAACAAAGACCAACTTTGAATATCTTTGCTTATGCAAGTCACTGCTGAAAAATTCTCATTCTCTAGAAGCAACTCCCCTCTGGGAATGATATTTTGTTTCATGCATTATAAAAGCAAATAGGCCATACATTTTGAACAGTTATTATACGCAGAACGCAATTCTGTAGGATTTTTTATTATTATTATTGCATCCATTTTCTACAACTCCATCAATTATGTTCTGGTTCTGGAATAACATTTCAAATCTTCTTCTGAGATGGACATCTCAAAGAGCCACAGAAATGACACGTTTCCGCGTGTGCTTGTAAAGTGACATCTAAAGCTACACTTCAGCTTCTGTKGAGTGTGACAAAATGAAGACAGAGATCAGGCATACCCTGCGTAGGACTGTGAATATAATACTACTACAGTAGGTGGGAGGCAAAATACTTCATTGCAACGAAAATCTGGCTGTGGAAATTTCCATTCCTTTCATAGTTTAAATGTGGACTTGGATCTTAAGCATAAAAAGTGTTCAAAATAGGAACACCCATCAGTTCAAAAGGTCAGTAGCAATACTTGTACCAACAGAACCAAAAGTCAAACCAGTATCTTGATTTTATCCTGGTAATTGGTAAAATCCTTCATAATTCTGAAGCGCACCCATCTCCTGTGGTCACAATACATATACAAAGATTACTGACTAGATAAAACATATGTATGTTCAACCCAGCTCACTGTAAGATCTGCAGATTAAAACAACTATTCCCACACACACTGCAGCTTATTTTCACTTCTGCGGAAATTTTAACCTATTTTTCTTCCCCATGTTATGATTTTAAAGCTAATTCCAAGCTCTTGACCTCCGATACCCACATCTTTCTTCTGCTCACTTTAATGCCTGCAGAGTATGTGTGGGTCATCCCTCCCATTTGCATCAGACAGCTCCTACTCGCTTCAGGCACCAGGCAATTTTTTCTCCTTGGACTTTTTTCTAGCCTTCCTAGCTTTCTCTCATACAGAACCAACCCTTCCCCATCATCTCCACACCAGTCCAAGACCCTAAACATACACTTTTCTGCATGCAGCACCGTCTGAAACAGATGCAGACACACATTAACCAACTGTTTTACACTCCTTAAAAATCTCTTCTTCACATATTAAGTCACTCAAAATGAATAGAATTTATTGTGAAACTCTTCAATTCTTGATGTAATTGTTACATATTGTTTTACATAACCCCCAAGAACATCTCAGAGTTCAATAATTAAGCTACCACACCTCCTTTTTCTTTTGTAATGCTCAGCTTGCAAAGCTCAACAGATGAGAAAAGGTGGTCTGGATAAGACCATATGAACAAGCTAATGGCAGCAACCTGACTGGAAAATAGTATTTATTAAGAAACTCTAAACAATAAGAGCAGCTCAAGATCTGCACAGTTTCACTGCTAGCTGCATAATGCAGACATTGTTCCGCTAGATGAAGAAAATGCTAATGCAACACTAATATCTGTCAAACACTAGAATGTACTCGATTTCAAAATGTACTGGATTTGCTAAATTAACACCACCATCTTCTCTTACAGAACATCCATAGTGTGCTGATAATCTGCAGGTAAAACTCCATCCTGAACACAGTGTTTGTAGTCTACATAGACAACACAGGAGGAGCAGCACTGAAGGTCAATTAAGTTGGAAGATGGAAAAAAACAGGATGTTGTATTAGAAYAAGCTTAGCAGGAGTTGTTTGTTGCTAGCTTTCTATATTCTTCTGTTATTCAGCTTCTCAAAGGAAGCCTTAGAGACTGCAACAGAAAAGCCAGTATTTAAAGGCCCTTTTGAATATTTGTCCACCAAAGAGAGATTTGAATGATAATGGAATCAAGACCTGATACACACATATGGAAGTGAAGGGAACAAAGAAGGCATTAATAGTAACATATCAGCAAGCTAGCTATGGTTAAAATCGGAAACAAAATAGAGCAGCTCATCACATTTACAAAGGCTGAGGGGAGGCAAAAGTTGAGGCTCTGGACATTCAAGTAAAGAAAGGGAAATAAACATCAGAACCAAGACTACAGTTTTTAAACAAAAGTGTAGGAAAGTGATGCAGCGAGGAAACGATCTCTAATGGAGGGAAGGGGAAGGGCAGAGGAAGAGCAGGTTACATAAACACAGCTCTGATCATGCAGGACAGGAAGATGGACCAGAGGCCACCAAGGAAGTGCTGTAGTTGAAGAGCCYGGAGGAAAGAGGATTTTCCATGTTTACATTTTACTGGCAAAAGGCCATGTGGAAAAGTCTAATGTAATGACAGAAAGATAGCCTATTAAGCTAGACACAGATAGCCTATTAAACACCTAGGCACAGCTGATAAGCAAATTGCACAACCAAACAAGGTTGTTCAGGGATGAGTTACCAAGTTAAAACAGCAGCTATGTGATGGTCCTTTTTCTCCATATCATAAATCACACACCATAAATACCGCAGATGCTGCAAAACCCATACCCACACTTGGAAAAGAACATCTTGAAGCCTAAGGAGGAAAGCATTTTCCGTAAGACTGATTAATTACAGTGAAGTCATCAAAAACTACTCAGGTATTATCAGTGTAAAAAGGGRTCTTATGCTGCAACCAGCTAAAAGTCATTTTTGACAGATCTAAAGTGCAATTGCTAAGGAGTGAAGAAAACCTGAGAAAAGACCAAGAATTAGCAATCATGTCAAGGATAAGAGAGTAGAAAGCATTTGCAAGCAGCACAGAAGCCGAAAGAAGGAAGGTGCAACTGTAGCTGCTGAGGGAGCTGGAAAGAAAAGGGCAGTGTTGCCAACACTCAGTTCACACAAATCTGACAACAAATGAAACTCTCATCTTGACAGGGTCTGTATAGAAAGCAAGCATTTTTAGTGATACAGATTAATGCTGTCTTAAATAAAGAGAGATTATACTTTTTCCTTAAGTTTAGGAGCATAAAAATCTAATATAGCAAGTGTTTAGAAAATCTAAGCAGCTCTAATCATGGCTGCTATACTATTTTACTGAGCACCATACAGTACTGTGTAAGTGTATTTAACTGTTTCTGAACACATTCTAGAAAGGGTCGAATGATAGAAAAATGATGCAGAGCCACCATCACCGCTGTTACCTTAATGCAACGTAATTTCATGGCCAATCTCAACACTTCAGTAAAAATTCCCTTCCCAAGTATTCATCTTAAAGATAAAGAAATAAACAACCCTCTCTACTGCCTCTAGCTCTCTATATATCCTCTTAAGCCTTGAGGTTTTCCTTCTCCAGTTTTACTTTCTTCTCCCTCTTATTTTTTAATTTAGATCCTCCTTCGCTCCCGGCCTCGACGCCATTCCTTTATTTCTCATTCCTCCTCCACAGCTTTCAGGCTGCCTACTGCCCTCTTTTCCAGCTCCCCGTACCCTGTAAGAAACATTTAAATAGCAGCTCTCCCTTTCCCAACCCCGCTCGGCTGCCAGTTTGAATGGGCGAGGGCAGGCGCCCGGGTGGGCAGCCGCGCGTCGCTAGGCAACGCTCCCGCCCGCTCCAGAGCAAGGGAAAAGCTCCCTGGCTGCTGATGCAACGGTCTCCCTTGCAGGGAACCAGGGGCCTACCTGCCTCAGCTGCAGGAAGATCAAAGTCCTCCTCATTTTTGGARGAGCGGAGGAGGACGGAGACAAGAGCGAGCTGCCTTTATTAGGCAAAATGTAAATAAATTCTCCCAATGTGCTCCCCGGGTGCTATTCTCATCTCTAAAAGTTAAGCTTTTTGTAGCTAAAAGGTGGGTGTAGGCAAATGAAGCAATCGCCCCCCGTGAACCTGTAGAACAAGGGAAAAGACCACAGGTCTCCTCAGACCCTYGAAGCCTTGTGACCACTGGGGAGGGCTGTCACCTTGGCCATTATGATTCTTCCTAGATCCTTCCTACTGATTTTATTCTGCTATCCTGTTGGTATTGCCATAGTCTCTTAACAGTAATCACGACTTCTGCCATAGGATTGCATTATGAAGCCAAAGAATACGTCAGAAGCCTTCATGTAATCACCTCACTACAGAAATGAAACAACTTGTTCTTTACTGGAGATGTCTGTTTCCTTCCTTAAGTATATATGAGCTTTTAGATGCTTTCTCAGAAGTTTCCTTAAGAACCATATTTCCTGTTATTTCATTTTTGCCCGGACAGAAAGTGGGAAGAAAACTTGGGAAATGATACAGAGGACATAAGCTAAATACAAGCTAACTCAATGACACCATTGATAAAATTCAAATGTCATGTTCTGAAAAAGACAAAAATAAATTATAAGGGATCTAAAGAAAGCTCAGGAACTTCAAGAGTTTTAGAAAACGATTTATGAAGAAGGACTACAAGAGTTAAGTTTGTTTAGTCTAAAACAAACAAAAAACAGAGAATGAAGTAAGCCATTATAATAGTGTTCCAATACATAAAATGTCATAAGAAAGCAAAGCTTGCAATTGTTCTCCATATCTGCTAGGAGACAAGAAAAAGAATTAAACTGACACAAATACGTTGGACTTCAGGAAAAGTATAAATTTTAAGGGCATGCTGGAACAAGCTCTGAGAAATCTGTGACTTAAGAACAAAGTAGGCAAACATACATTCAGAACAGTTTAAGTATACTTGTTACTTCTGCAGTGCAAGAATAGCTAAAATGATCTAAAGTTGCTTTACAGTCTTTAATTCTTCAGTGTACATACACAAAGACAAATGGTTTATGTGATATGTATATTTTTAGACAAAGGTTCACAGAATAAGATTTATTAAATTATCATTTATTTTTTAAGTGTCTTTATAAATACTAATTTATTTCCACTTAATGTGAATTAAAAGCAACTTATCCACCCAGAGATACTGTTACTACATATCCTTAATAGTCTGTGCTGATTAAAGCTTCATACTTATGTATCTGGCCATTCAAGCTGGAGAGCTAAAAAACCTGAAGATATATGCATCACTTCCTTGTGCACCACTCACTACAAAAATCTGTGTCTTTCTTAGACTAGCCCTATGGACCAATTAAACCAAGACACATCTTCAACGTATTTCTTTTTTCCTTATAAGACACAGACATCTGAAAAGCACCAAGCGCCATCTGCACAGAATCTCCCTTATCCAGCACACCCACCACCTTCCAAGCAAATAAACTTTACATCCTTATGCCTTTGCTCTCACTTAGGCTCTCACCACACTACAGAGCACCTCCAGTAGCTCCTTRAAAATGAACTCAACACTGTGGAGCTCATTCATGGGGCAAGCCCCCTCACCATTACTTAAGGGAACACCTGGACATGAAGTATAATGTGCCATTCGACAGGCAGGGTCTAACCAGTAATGAGTATGTTTGAGACTAGCRAGGTGCCACTTTCTGGTTTTAAGATATCACTATACTAATTAACACAGTATTAATTAATATTTTATGGCGAACCAGCCCAATATGACATTCAGATTTGACCAGATTCCCCAATTCTTTGATGTATGTGGTTTACAAAGAATATAAGAAGATCTTTCTGAGGTTCATATTTTTATCAACCAGCCCTGTTGTCAAATCAATACTTTAAGTTAAAGTGACCAAAGATTAGCTATTTTAATTATATAAGAACTGTTCTATGTCCCCTGCCATACTAAAAAAATGTAATTCATATACTGTCCGAAGCATACATCTTTCTCAGGACGTTACAAARGATGTTGACAACTCCTAACTTCCTTTTCACTTCACAGAAGATCTCAGAATAATATTTATGATATTATGGATGCATTTATAATTAGGCCAGAAATAAAATTTTAAATGTACTTCTTGGAGAAAATTTT
This sequence comes from Nothoprocta perdicaria, assembly GCF_003342845.1. NCBI lineage: Eukaryota > Metazoa > Chordata > Aves > Tinamiformes > Tinamidae > Nothoprocta > Nothoprocta perdicaria. The sequence continues at coordinate 5,039,060 of NW_020455455.1, forward strand.
CCATTGTGAGCAAATGTGTAGGAATATGATTTCCTCCCACCCCCCCAAAAAAAATCTTTTAGTTAAAATATCTGACTCTATAACACATTGAGAGTTAACTCCTRAAGAAAAAAAAAGATTTTCAGTAAACAATCTTTTCCATTCTCTTTCAAAGAAAAATAGTAACTCTGTGGGTTCTCTCAATGTGAGAGTTTATGGACCATTGTGCTCTAAGGTTTCAGGATTTTTATTTTTGTTTTAATCAGTCAGTAGATAATAATAAAAAAAATTCAAACCATTAATTTCCCTATTAAATCTGGATCCATGTACTAGTTGGATAGCTTGTTAATATTAACCTCCAAACTGAAACAAAAGGAATATTTCTGGAGTAAAAATATGTCTTTTTTAGTAAGACAGTCTACTCATATTGCATGCAAGTAGTACACMTCGGAAGGCTTACACGGATCCAGAAGGACATTCGCTTGGAGTTGCATTTCCAAAATACTAGTAAAGGCTTCACAATCATTCCACCTTAAAATGGCCATTGTGCACCTTTGTTAAATAAAACAGCAATACCGACTAGACAGTAACTGTTTGTTTCTTGCCCTTTGAAATGCCCTAGGTGAACACTGCATGGCAGGCTAATGCCTAAAAGCACAGTCAGTGTCACTGTTTGGACACAACTGGAAAGCAAACACTTCCAAAAGCAAAAAGAAAGTGGGCACTGGCTTTCTGGAAAATGGATGGCCAATCCAACAGTTGCACGCTCTGAGAGTCAGGAAGATGCTCTGCTGTGGGCAGAAAGTCCACTTTCTATAAAAAAGATTGACTGCTCTTCAGGCAGGTGTCACTACATAAATGCAGCCACTGTAGGAGTCGGGCTACAATTATAAATGTGTTTGAAAGATTAAGTTCATGTTACAGTGTTGACGTTGCAACACGGCTACCTGCCAAGTACCACCTTCTAAAATCCTGGTAGAAAAAAAATAATAAATAATAACAACAACAACAATAAGAATTTCATTCTGAAAATATACTGCTTATTACTGCCTACAGAATTATCCTAACATAAAMAAAATATTTTCTAAGCTTTTAACTCAAAGAAGAAAAAGTTACATTTTAACAGTATTTTTTTCCCCAGTCCATCTCCACAAAAAAAGTCAGTTATATCTTGACAACTTAAAACTAGGTATTGAGTGTCATGAACACAGGTCTTCTAGCTAAGAATCTGCATGTCTTCTTTCATGTGTCACGTCTTCTTTCGTGTGTAAATAAAGATTTACTAAAAGACAGGCAAAACACAGAGAAGATTTTAAGAAAAATGTAGAGCTTGGAGAGTAAATTCCTGACTTGGACTTTGCAAACAATTTTCTTTTTTTTTAAATGAAAGATCAAGGGAAAAAAAATCATGCAGTGAACACTCCTTAGTCTTTTTTTGCTTCTTCTTCTATCTGTGAGGCCAGAAGTAAATTGAAAAAAAAAAAAATCAGTAGTCCATCAATTCTTACTCTAGAAGAGCCTAGTCCATGTCTCTTCTGTGCTGCCTTCAGAGTCTTGCCAGGTGACTCAGCCGCTGTGTCTTGGAAGAAGACATCTCAGCTCATTGGAAAGTCTATCAGAGTCTCATTTTATATCTCCTGGTCTTATAATTGCTTTTGCTTCATTCTTCTCTGCATGTAGTCTTCTTTTTAAAAAGGGGAATATGAGAAATATATTTTCAAATAGCAGGKATGCTTTTGGCTGAGTTACTATACATTTTTCATTAAGATTTAAAAAAAGGCACAGGACTAAACTCAAACTTCTTCTAATATTTATAACTAGCTGTAAGTATATTTTTTCCTCAGGATGTATGGCATATAATAGTGTCAATTGAATATGTGACATGGTACTCAAAAATATCTTCACTGAATGAATACTGCATGGTTAATTTTAACAGGGTTCATAATTCTGTTTACATACCCAATTTTCAGGGATTCACTGACACCAAATCAAGTCAGGTCGAGACTCACCTTATTTTCTCGTAGCTAAGTCTGTTCACACTGCCCTGGGTTGCCAGACCCATGACAATATTGGCATAAAGTTCAGAACAGAAAAACAAAACACGAAAACCAGAAGACCAAATATTTGTGTTTTATATTACTTTTTAGATACAGTTTCAAATAACAGGAGAATCTGAACAAGATGAAAGTTTAGCAACTCAGCCTCCAAGAGTACAGGATGATGCAAAGCTGGATCTCTAAAATAGGCTTAAAAGTAGAGAAGAAACAATTGACATATTCTCCTCACATAAACTTGCTCAAGTGTCTAGAAAAATCCCAAAGACTGAAAACAAGGAAATATCATGTCTGGTCCTGGAAGTTGTTGCGCAGTAGCTACTGCAAGATTTACTTCACGAAATGTAAACCACTCCACCCAAGTCAGGCCTTGGAGAATAAGCTAATACAACTAATGATGCCTAAGGTTCATTTCACCTATCACAGAAACACAGAATGGTTGAGGTTGGAAGGGACCTCTAGAGACCATCTAGTCCAACCCTCTGCTCCAGCAGGGACACCCAGAGCACAGGTGGCAGCCAGGTGGGTTTGGAAGACCTCCAGAGAAGGAGACTCCACAGCCTCCCTGGGCAGCCTGTGCCAGGACTCTGTCTCTCACACAGTAAAGAARTTCTTCCTCACATGGAGRTGGAACTTTCTGTGTTTCAACTTATATCCATTACCCCTTGTCCAATCCCTGGCTGCCACTGAGAAGARCTTGGCCCCTTCCTCCCTACATTCCCCCTTCATGTACTCATACACATTAATCAGATCCCCTTTCAACCTTCTCTTCTCTATCCTATCTTAAAATATTACCTATCTTGACATATTTTAAGTAAGTCAGGTAAACTGCAATCTAAATGCATTTATTTCTCCACTGACTATAAGAAGGGGACTAGAACAACCATGTCAGCTTGCAGACATCAGCATGGGATATGATCAAAGTAGACAAGATGATTTCCACTCTCAATTTTCCATTGAAGGGATAAAACAGTAGTGGAAAAACCATAATAGCTTACAAGCATTGGAAAGAAGAAAGTAAAATATTTGAAACCAGAAAGTAAAATATTGGAACACTGCCATCTGAATGGCACTTTTAAAGTAATAATTATTTCCTCAACATGTTTAAATTACATACTGAAAAAAAAAGTATGGGTTTTTGCAAATTTTTAACTTTGATAGGAACCTAAATAATCTAATTTCACAGCAAAAGTGAGGAAAACAAACTAGGTCAAAAGGCAAAACAATGACTCCCATTAGTTGCATAAGAATGTGCTCAATCCCACTAAAAAACAGTATGTCTGGCCTAAAACTTATTTAAATGTTTCAGGCCGAAGAACACAAGCTTTTTACGCTTTAAAATAGAGTAGTAGCAGMCTGAACTCAGGCCTCATCACACAGGACGTTTAGCTTTGTTTTATTTATAGATTTATTACATTTATTTGCATTTTTTCTTTGGTTGGGTCTGTGTTTAAAGTAGTCTTCAGGATTTTAATAACATCCCATCTGTCTCAGAGCTGCTTGCTTAATTTTCGCTTTCCTAGACTTTTTTACACAGAAAGCACATTACTACCAGAAATATCTCCGTTTCTGAGGACCTCTGCAATATATTAGAGAAGTTCAACAGACATCTTGAGAACTGCTTGCAAAGAAGTGAAAGACCTTAAACATTCCAGGAAACCTTAAAATACACCAATTGCAAATACTCCAATGGCTTAATCTCTAAGCCATTTCTCTCTTCTGGGAACGCAAGTGCAACACTAAAAATGTAAAATGAACCATGAGCTTCTCACCATCTATCAGTTTGTTCTAGGTATTAACACAAGTCTTGAAAAATAACTACCACATGGGAAGTGCAGTCCATGAAAGTAAATTGCTAAACCTCAGGTTTTTGGGCTGGCCTACAAATTGCAATGTTTGAAGGGAGCAAATCAACATGATCTAAAACTAAAACAATGCACAAAAATGAGTCATGGGTTATATAAGTTATATAACAAGAAGTGTTATATTGTGATATATTGTGAAGATGAGGGCTATCAGAAACGCTGCTGAAATAGGCACCCACATTGGGTACTTCTTTCCTTGCAACATATTTAATTATAAGAATATTGTAGACATATTATCATAAATCAACAAATCTGTTTCTGCAACGTGTTACTAAGCAACTGTAACCAAGACCTTGTGTAAATGAGATTAAAATTCCAAGGTAACAATACTCAAATACAACATCATAGTTAACAGTCAGAGAGGGGAATGTTCACATTAAAAGACAAAAAGTCTGTCTAGATTTATGGCTCTTTAAAGAACTTACATTTATATAGAATATGTAAATCCATGTCTATCAGTTGTAGGTATTTCCATTCCCAAGCAGGATTTGTGCACAACCAACACATCTTTGAACAAGGAACCATGCAGTGACCTAACAACCCTGGKATATTTTTCAGATAAGAGAATCAGAAACTTCATTCAATGAGTTTCATTATCTGTCACATGCACCTCATTCTTTCACTTAATGCTACCCAAACTATACAAAAATCTAGACTACTTTAAATATTATTAAAAATGTTATGTAATAATTTTACACTCATACTGCTAACACGAAAGAAAAAACTTCTAATATTAAAAAAGATTTTTTTGTTGCACTCCAAATATAAAAAGATCTTTTTTTCCATTCACCAATACAGTTAAATATAAGCAGCTTTCTGATAACTGACTACATTAGATATACCTGTTCCCRTAACTCTGACTCTTGGCTGTTCCCCAGGCAAAATCAAGTGAAGGAAATGCTCTGCAGACATAGGAAAATGCTCTGCAGACATAATACAGCAAAATAACCTCTAAGCAAAAGAGCTGCTCAGAAACATGTGAAAACTTCCATGCCTACTCAGTGCTGGATTCCCAGAGACTCTGCAAACAAATCTGTTACCTGTCCTCATCTTGAGCAAAATATTAGAAAAGTATCTAAAAGGCAACCAATATTTAAGAGATGAAGGCTGTAATTTTCCATAAYGCTCCTTCTGTCTCACTAGAAGCCTCTACAGCAAACAACAGAAGTCCTCTGTGGTGGAGGCAGAAGCTTCCTTGAGGAAGCTCATTTCATAAGCAGTTCAGTTTCCACAAATTGGGGACATCACAAACTCCTTGGTATCAAAGAAATGGGACATTTCCTTGGAACGCATCTTCTACATATACATACATCTTCACAAACAGTCTTGTTTTCTTCAAATCTACAAAGAAAAACACCCTGCTCTCAACGCACCTCCTGCTGGGACGAAGCTGAGAGCTCCAACGCGTTACAAACATTAATCACGTTACTTAATGCACTCCTGGCAGGCTCCCGGTTCCTACGGCACGGAGAGGCATTTAACAACTGAGGTAGCAAAGGAAACTTGSCAGCATTATGCAGTCATCATTTTAAGCTCTTTTGCCTGTTTTCAACATTTAATGAACATATTATATATGTAGTGTCCACTTCCACTCTGAATTCCCATGCAATGACAACTTAATTTATATTTCAGCCTTCCTGGAATGTCACTTTTCTCTACTTTCCCATTCCTGTTTCACCCAGGGCGTACCACTACACACTGGATGGCACCAATGGCTCAAACAGTACTAAGTGGTTCTCTCCACACTATTTCACAGATTTTTTGCCTCAAATAAATAACCACTGGTCTTAATATTTGATAACACTTTAAATACAAATTAACCACATTTTCCATTATCCTGTGCGTACTAAGGAAAGGCTTAAGGCCAATAAAAACTGTTCTGCTTACACTAAGAATGAAATCAGGAAAGATGCAAAAGACAAGTAACAAGATACTCCACCGAGCATGGTTTCCATTCTATAAGAGTGTATCAYCATACATGAGATTACAGAAGATATTTGAGCTTTTAGGGAATCACACAGAATCACAGGAAAAAGTTTTCATATTTTCATTTCAAGACCAAATATTCCAGAAGATGCACTAATCAGCCTTAGAATTTGAGACAGACCCTCCAGAATAATCATACAGGGTCAAGAACATAGGAAAGAAGAAATCTGATTCAAATTCTAGATGTTTTGGACAAAAACATATTAGAACATATTGAAGCACTGTCTTTTTAGGTCTTTAATTGAAAAAAATTTACCAGTCTGGGAGTTCTTTGTAGTTAACTATGTTTCATGTAATACTCCTCTTCCAAGGTACTATTCAACACATTTTTGGGAAATGTCTTTCCAATATATGACTTGGCATATTTAAGTAATGATCAATGGATCAGAAATCATAGAATCATAGAATGCTTAAGGTTAGAAGGGACCTCAGAGGTCATC
>NW_020455455.1:5046488-5058292 GCF_003342845.1 Nothoprocta perdicaria
CACCACCACCACCACCACACCAGCAGGCACCGGGGCCACAAACCTGTCACAGACGCACGGACACTTTGTAACTGCTCAAAGGAGAAAGGCAGAAGAAAACAGAGGGGCCTATTTACACCTAGCAAAGTCAATCAGAGTCTGTATCTACAGCGCAGCAGAAAGGACAGACAGGATGGAGTATGCCATGAAAAAGGAGGCAGCCATTCCCACCAGCATGAGATAAGTAATTGGAGAAAAATGTCTGTTTTTTACCTTATTTCCTTCAACTTCTAAGACCATGTTATTTTCTCTTTCATATCTGTGCCCAGCTTGGCAAGTAAATTAAATTTTCCTTTTGTTAATGCTTTCCATATACAGTATTATTCCTCATAGGAGACAACCTGCCATTGTCATTTGAGCAGTGAAATAAAGATTTCCTGCTGCTGACCCAAATGAGGCTCGAAACAGCAGTATCTTGGTCTAAGCGAAGCATTTAATTAGCACAAGGAATCTGTGGGTTCCTCTCTTGAGTCTCTCCTCTACAAGGAGGAGAGACATTCTGAACAACGACCTTTTTATGAAAAGAAATGAATACAGGTAAATTTTGACCAGTATTGTATTCATACTTAAATATCCTCCCAAATTTCCCAAAGTAAGACATATATAAATTCCTATTTGTAAATACTTTACATTTTCCTTCTTTTACAAAAATATTTACTGGAAAGTTTAAGACTCACAATGTGAGTAAAGAAGCTGTGCTAATATCTGCAACAACGAAGACCTGCCTGCGTGGAGAAGTTGGGACCATGACCATGAAGACTGGCCATCAACCCAGTTGGAGCTTCCCGACTCCATCCTACTCCCTTCTCCAGGTGCCACCATTCTTACTAACGTGTTTTTCCAACACTTTTGAAACAACTGTAAGCCACAAACTGTAAGTGCACTCATTAAGTTTTATAGTTTACAAAGCACGTTACCTGCGAGTAACTGTGTTTAATTTCCCTTGACTCAAAGTTACTGGTATCAAATTAAACACAGTGAATGAAAATCCATGTCACRATCCAACCAATTATCCATGAAAATACCCTGTTCCTAATCAAACACTTCAAAAATATGTCCATTTCAGAAATTTAGTTTGGTACTGCTATACCCCCCCCCCCCAAAAAAAAAAAAAAAAGAGTAAACATTTTTTAAATTAACTATGTATTTATTTCTCTTTACTCCATTCTTGCTATCTCTGCATGCACATATACTCACCTTTTCTTACATAAGCACATACATCCTCTCTGTAGGTGTCCCTTTCAGTCTCATTTACYGGGGCTGCCAATCCTTTTCAGGTATTGCAGGGCGTACTGTATCTTCTAAATATATCTTTCATACTGTTTTCTTCAGCCTCCTTTCTCCATTCCTCTCTACAGTTTTGTGCTAAAGCTACAATATTTCAGTAAATCCTGCTACTAAGTGTTGTAACAAACTTCATCTGTTTTCTGATAGCCTAACACCTCATATCAGCAACTCTGAAGTAGAAATCATGGACCTTTATATGTATCTGTATCAAATCTGTAATCTGTATCAAATATACCTACATGATACACTATACAGCAACTATTTTTCAAACAAATATCTTTTAACAGGTATTTCTTCTCTTTACTCAACCCCTCTATCAATTTCACATCTTTCCTACCTATCAAAAAATATCATTAATAAAAGCACTATCACCATGATATCAAAGCATACAAACAATAGCTCCAAAAAACAAACCTGAAGCATCCTTTAGGATATGTATACACATATATATACATATATATACATATATATACATATACATACATAAATATTTTAAGGTAGGTTTTTATCTGCAACTTCCAATACATCTACACATCAAGGACACTGCCAGTTCTTACTCTAGTAAATTTTCTGGGCAAGCACTTACTGAGCACGTGTGCTCATACAAATACTCGTGCTGATCCCTTTTCTTTATATATGTCCTGGCAAATCCAGTCCTCTGGCAGTCACAGATCCGTATAACCACTGCTGTACAATACGTGAACACTCCACTTAGGGTGCTGAACATACGATACTTTACACTGTTCTGAGGGAATAGACCCCTTTTTTAATTTAACATTATCTAGGAGGATAGGAGGAATAGTAATAGCAATGCAAATTATCTCATTTTAACACTTTTCCTTTCCATAAAGCTTAGATTTAATTAAAATATCAGTGGATAACAGCAGTATCTTTTTTTTTTTTTTTTTTTTATCTTTGCCTAAATATGTCTATTTATAATGTTCCAAAGTTAGAAGCAATGGTATTATGAGCATTAAATTATTCCAGTGTAAAACTTGAACAAAATAGCTATTATCATTCAGTTTGTGGAATTCAATAAAAAAAAAAAAAGTAGTATAAAACAACTAAAATACAGCATAAATTTATTTTTAAATTTGTGAAATTGGCATTATACCAATACACGTGTGAGAAAAAATACGCCATTTGGAGAGGCAGAACATGATGGCATACCTCCAAACATTTACTCTGCTAAGGCAAAAAAATCTAATGTGAATTTTTGGAAACTGTGAAATAAGATCTTAAAAGAGGGAAATTTGCACTGTTTTCATACAATTTTACATCTTAAGAATCACTCTTTGAAGAATGATTCTTTAAATCGACTTCCCCAGAAAGCCTTTGCTATATATGTTTAAATACTCACTGGCCAAGTTACAATCAGCTTTTCGTTTTTAAATTAAGCTGCTCTAGTCACTCTCAGCTATAGCACTGATGGCCCATTTTTCTAGCCTTCTCCGTATTGAGATGTTATGTGATCAAATACTGTCATACAATTCCACAGCAACTAAGAACAGAGGGAGGAAATAAGAGAGACTGAAAATTCAGTTCTATTCAACATTAAGGCTATTCCTCCTGGTACAAATAAAAGTTACACAGGCAACAAGCCCACTCTCTTCAGGCTGCATGAATAGAAAGCAAACAAAATTAGTTTGTTCAGCTCTCTCTCAAAAGACAAAGAGACGCACAGGGAGAACAAATGACCTGACCTGCAAACCAAGGAAAAGAATGCAATTGGGTGTTTATATTTTGATTTTTAAAATTGCTGCTGGAGGTTACATAACTGGGGGCAGTATGAAATGGTTAATTTGAGCTCACACAGACCAGTCACTCAATAAGTAACCCATGCACCTCTTCTAACAGAAAACTTTCCCCCTGCAAGTCCCGCTTACTAGTGCCTTTCCAAGGAACCAAAACATCACAGGACTAAACTCTACACACTATCTAACCTCTCTACACTCTCCAAATTTAGCAAGATTTAAAAGTTCCATAACATTTCACATTATAAAACCAACGTTAGTTGGCCACTCGGCCAAGAATGCAGGTTGGCTGGATGATCACGGCAAGCTTCCAGCGACATTATCGATAAGTGGCTGAACACGTTTACTGACACCGAGCTGGCTGACACGATGTTGTCATTCTCTGTTGAAATCATCTGCCCTGAAGATTCAAAGTGGCATGAAATGTTGAAACACACAAGTACTTTCCTTCAAACCTTAAAGAATATAGAGTTCGCCAGGACRGCAGTTTTGCTTTTGATCATCAGCATGATCATCAGCAACATTAACAGAGCAACATGAAACTTCAAACTCCGCAAAATAAAAATACAGTTTTTTGAATTCTTTGCAAAATATGACAGGAAATTATATAGATAAGAAAAATGTAAAACCCCAAACAGCTAAATCACAAAGCCTTGAACAAAACATACTATCAAAGTTTCACAGACTTGCTACAACTGGTTATTACCTCTCCCAAAGCTCAAGCCATATAATGCAAATAAGTAAATGACTTAGAATCACAAGATTTCATCTCTTGCTCTTGTTCTGTTGCTTAAATATTTTAGTAAACATGAATGAAACAAACTTTATCTGTCCTTAAGCATGAGTATGGCAGCAATAACTATTAACAAAAACTTATTAACAAAAGTTTATATTGAATATCAATCATAGACAAGACATTATCAAGCAAAGAAAATCACACTTACGGAAATTCTGACTTAGAAATATTTTCTCTCAGTAACTATAGTTCTGTAAGAATTCTTGTTGTTTATCCTGTGACAACTGATACTGAGGCGATACATATACCTGTCCCTGGAAAAATTATCTACAGTCTACAATAACCAAAGGTGATGCARACTAAAACCATGTATTGTCTTCAGCCAAGACAAACTGGAAGCTGATCAGGATTCCAAGCAGCAAAGATTCTGACAGGTATTTCTTGACCATAACCTTAGATATCATGTATATTGCATTCTTACTTAAAAAATAAAAAGAAAAAATGAGATGCAGAGTGTCAACTCTTGCATTTTCCATTTCTTTTCCGCAACAATGTCTTCGGTAGCACTAATTTGTAAAAAAAAAAAAAAAAAAAAAAAAAAGGAGGAGGAAAAAGAGGAGGAAAAAAAAAAAACCAGTCAACAGTCAACAACCCTCCATCTTCCTCAGGGCAGTTTTATACCTCATTTGCACCAGCTGGGAAACAAGTTGGTTGTAGCTAAGCTGTAGTGAAGAGCTCCATAATGCTCTTCACTGCTTGGAACCATCCAAAGCAAGACACCTGTTGGAAGAGACACAAGGCTCTCCCTGAACACCCATCAAAGCTTGCCTGTAAATAGGGCAACATATGCAGGCTTGTTCAAACACCAAATCAAAGTGCAGACAAACTGAACATGAAGAAGTGAAAGCCAAAAGTGTTTTAGCATCCCAATATTCAGAGTGACTGAGATCAAAACATGGACCAGCCCTTCCCAAGAACTGAGTGCCAATGATGAGAACTTCAATACCTCCTTCACAAACAGCAGCAGCTTCATGCATAGAGTACAGCTCCTGCAATGTGTTCTGGCATGTCATTTCTTCTTCAGTAAGTTTAGAGACAGGTAACAAACACCTTTCAGAGACTTAAATGGGTTTTTTTCTAAGAAGCTCCTTCAGCAGTTCTAGCAAACAGTCACAGCTCCTTCCCATACTCTTCTCAGTACTGAATATCACTCACAGCAAGCTGGACTTAATACTCAGAAAACAAATTAGGATACCCCACATTGAGTAGTAGGAACCTATTTTTTCTTCTACAGGAATGCTTGTTAGCTATACCTAATATTTAAACAGAATTTACACAAATATCAACAATGATTAAGTTACTGAATAATTTTGTTTTCCCTCTTTATATGCAGAATTGAGCGCCTGACCTAGCACTCCATGAACTGGTAAAGAAGTTAAAGTAATTCATTCTTTGTTCAATATCAGAACAGCTGCATTAAATGGTGTTCCACAGAGATACATCCTGGGCCCGATACTCTTCTACCCTTTCAACTAGTGACCTGCCTGATGAAATGAAGATTACACTTATTAAATTTACAACGTGTTTATTACCTCTCTGGTGGGGATGGTGAGAGGCAAAGAAGGGGGCTGTAAGCCCATTAGAGAACAGAATTAGAATATAAAATGAACTTGACAAATTAGAGAAACAGCCTGGGGAAAAACAGAGATTTAATTCAATAAGAAACAAGTGGAAGACCCTATGCTGAGCCAAGAAYAATTAACTTGTCAAATAATGGATGATAATAACTGCTGAGGTTGCAATTCTGCAAAGATTACAGATTTAGTCCATGTCAATCCAAATATGACTTTTTTTTTTTTTTTTTTTTTTTGAGGCAAAGAATGTACTGGACCTTATGAGCAAAATTGTACCAGCAAGTTGAACAGTCAGACATGGTGTTCTACTGATAGTGATGAACTATTACCATTTGGTACTTCAGTTTAAAAAAATATAGAGACCATTTGGAAATAGTTTAAGGCAGAGCAACAAGAATGACCTAAGGACAAAGTAAAAATGAAAGAACTGGGGCAGATCAGCCGCCCTAAAAAACCCCAGAAGAGATGACTGAAGGGAGATAYGATAGCTGCTTACAGATACTAGGCTCCCCCTATGCCAGCAGGAAGCTGAACAAGAAATAATGGACTTACATGACACATTTGACTCAAGATTTCCATCAACTCTGTTTTTTTAATGATTCTGTTATTTGGATTGCTCATTTCGTATTATGTCCCAAGAGCAAAGTCTTCAACACAGAAAGTTAATTAAGTGATAAAGGACAAATCTGAGTCTTCTAGCAAAGTCTGCAAGAGAGTTTTGAGGTTGTTTCRTATTGAGAATGACCACATTAGATTGTTCTATATGACAGTCTACTTTTAAACAAAACTGATTATCTGAAACAGCTGGAAAAAAACAGAACCCAAAAACAACCTGGCTGCAAATGTAACAAACAATGGCTTTAAACAATCTACCTCATCCATTCAAGCTCAGTGTTATCCTTCTTCAATAACAGTAGATCATGGAGAGACAYAGAGAGACACCGAGAGAAAGACAGAGATGGGAGGAAAGAAAAAGAAACCTGGATATCTGCTTGCTCTTCATGCCTTCCTGCAACTCTTCTAAGTGACTATGTCRTATCTCAGAAAAAAATAAAAAACACTCTTGTTTTTTCTTATGTGTGGATTTTATTTCTTCCTGACATATTAGGTTGAAAATGAATATCTAGCAAAATCAATAATGTAACAGTAGCTAATTTTACCAAGATTCATGCATCTGGTTACCTTCTAGAAGCTCCCGCACTGGCAGAAGGAAAACTCCCTTGGGTTTCACAGCTATACAGCTCCAYATTTAAGCTTCTCTTACAAGATATTGGATTCCACTTATTCAAAACATTCATCTATATACAACCAACAACTGCATCCACTTTCTAGTTTATCCAACTGTCCAGAAAACTCTATCTTTTTCTTATAATTCCCCTGCTAGACATGTCTTATCTACTCCCTTTTTAAAACGTAAAGTTCGACTGCATTCACAGACTGAAATTGTAGTAAATTTTTTTTTAGCAACAACAAAAAAGAGTTTTTTGAATGTGTATTTGCATATCTATCTTCTCCTGGCATGAGTTAAGAAGAAATTAAGCCTAAAAAAAAAAATAAAGCAATGATGATTTTTTACTTCGTGTCAGTAATCCACGCCAAGACTAATGACAGTAGCTTGAAATTCCAGAGTTATATAATCAGTCCATATGGTGGTTGTCATAAATAAAAACTTGAATGAAGCTGCACTACGTACAGGCGGTTAGTGAAACYCTAGATACTGACAAGTTCAGAAGGATTCATGCCAGCAGTGAGGTTGGTTGCCTTTGGCAAAAGACTGTAAGAGGACTGTGTAAGTTTAGCTATTAGGTTTTACAGAAAATAAAACATWCATCTCTCTTGGATATGTTCACACATGCAAGAAGTCTGTTCGCATCAGCAGCTGTAAGTAATGCAGAAAGAATACTGCAAAAATATGCATTTCAGCTTCTACATTTTGCATAAAAAAAACAGTCCTGTGTTTTAGTCTAGTGAATCTGCCAAAAATGTACGTATATGAGCATTTGTAAGTATAAGTTACTGCATAATCATCCTAGATGATTCAATAATTTAACAAGCTTGAAAACTAGTACACAGGCAGTTAGTTGCCAAAATGTCATTCATTTCCTAGTATTCCTTGGTTATCTGCAGTTGAGAAGAAACAGGTCTGAATTTAGAAAGAAAAGGCATTAATTACYTCTAATTGCTTCCACATATATGATGAGATACGTAGTATCCTGCACCTGCAGAACAGGGGTTTAGATTCACATTAAAGCCAACTCTGACTTAACAGGTTACAGTCTTTTTAATGGCCTTAATTCTTCTTTTATTGAGATGTAAAGCCGTGCTTTCTTCCAGGCAGCTAGAGATAAAGTGCTGCTCCTTCACCCGTTTCAGGCGATGCACCTACCTTGCTGAGCTGCAAAACTGCACCACAAGTCCGAGCACTCAGGCTCGTCATATTTCACAAACCAGGCAGCTCTCTGGCAAAGTCTAAAGCCAGTCAGCAAACAAAGGGCAAAACCAAAGCTCTAATGCAGAACTGGCATTGTCCGTGTGCTCAGCATTATAAAAATTCAACGTTTTGTGTACAAGACCTTTCACAGGAAACATGCGTGCAGATRCACCGAGAAATGTAACACTGCCAGTTATAGGATTACAGTAGCATTGGCATGTTTGAGCTGAGATCAAAGCCCTATTACTCAAACCACCATGCAAACAAGCAGCAAGAAACTATCCAGATCGAAACAGCTTACAAATTATGTAGATAATGGAAAAGATGGAGAAAACAGAAGTTGCACAATCCCTTCTCCACAAGTAAGAAAGCTGAAAGGTTTATAGGAGGGAGATTATGGAAGTGCTTGTGAACTGTCATAGAAACATAGATCTCACATCTTATTCACAAGACCTTTCTTTTCACAGCACACGAAGCCAAAGTTTTCCCTTATAATCCAGCTGAGAAATCTCTTATAAAACTACAACATGTGAAAGTAGGTTCAGGGTTGCAATACTAAGTAGTTCAGCGTCTTGACCTCTACTAGCTCTCCAGCTTCAGATCAGTCAGAAGCTGCTTTTRCTACAACATACACTTACCACAGGAACACATACAACCAGCAAGCGTGGCAGGCTGCTCCAAAAAAAAATGGTTTTCATTTTTAAATCAGAATGCTGCATTTACAAATATTTATGTTGTTTTCTAATGGACACCAAATTATTCTACAATATGTTCCTTCTTAACTCACTGCTTCTCATTAAACTATTTTCTGAATTTACTCTCTTTCCTCCTTCAAATGAAAGTATGGTTTGAGGTTAAGCAGTCACAAGAGAGGTGAATATACTACTTCAGGTTCAAAGATTCAAACATACTGAAGCACACTATATAGCTTAGGAACTAACAAATTGCTGCAGAAATCACTGAATAGACACGCTTTTTGACTTGTCCTAATAGAAAGTCAACTATGACTTCCAAACTACTTAATAGCCTTGTGTTCCCATTCAAATTGGCCCATACTTCTGCACTTCTATGTACAAATTACACTCTCATTGATGGATGGCCTTGATAAACAGCCTAACAGTACTCTCTTTGTCAAGTGTTTGTAGGTATTTGTGTGAGTATACTTGCATTCCTTTCTTCACAGATTTTCTGATCAAACAGTATTTAACAAAAAAGCAGATTTCTCTATCATTAATGAACACTGGATAAGATACATCGTAATTTTAATACTAAAATGGCATCTACTCTGCAAATAAGTAACCTTGAGAGGCAAGACTAGACTGCCAAAATACCAAAGCTGAAATAAACAAGGTRTTTGGGAAATGTTAACATTTTGTATAAGCATTTTTTTGTATAAGCATTTTATTCCCCCCCTTRAAACACATTAAAGTTTGCTAAAAACAGAAAATACACATTAGTCTCCCCTTACTGTTTCCATAGAACATYTCTGATTATTTAAATTATTCATTTAAAGTATCTGTAAAAACTGAAGTTTAATAAGAGAGGAAAAAAACAGAATATTGACCATGCTAAGTTGTCTCTCATCTCTAATAGAAGACACTCATTCTTCCATGTTTTACTCTGTTTCTTTCTGACTAGCTTGACCAGAAAAGTGTTTCATACATCASGATGGAGGAACCTTTCAAAGACCCTTTCAAAGAACACAGAGCATAGAGGAATTTATAAAAACAATATTATTAAATAAAGGACCTCATTACCAGCCAAAGATTAGGCAACCAAATACCAGCACTAAAAGTTACTCACAAAGGCACCAAAGCTTTTCAAGAATTTTAATCATTGAAAATTATATAACCTTCTACTTTATACTTCAAATCCAGAATTACCRAAAGCCAGGTCCCATCCAGGTCCAACAACCTTTACATTAAGGTCCATGCACAGGGCACCACTTGTGGAAGCCCTGGGCTCCCTTCCTAGAGGGACTCCCCACAACATGCAAACCTGGCACGGGATGATCAGAGGCTTCATCAGTGTCAGGTCGCCACTTTACAGAAAGGAGAGCTACAAGTTTGTGTGTGCAAGTCCTTATGTTTCTAAGGAACAACCATGCCCACTCAAAGCGGGGCTTCAAGACTTGGCAGCACAATAACATTTCTAACAATGTTCATACTTCATATACATACGTTTGCTGCAGTTTTAGCTAGCAAAAATAGACATATGCTATTGAAGTACCCTGCAAAGATGAGCCTTTGACTGACTACCTCAATAAAAACAAGTATTTTAAGAGGATTTTGGAAAAAAATATTCCTGAACTATTACAATGTACCCATAGTTTCAAAACAATCTCTCTCATATTTTAAGCAGATGAAGGTAAGAATGATCGCGATAGGTATAACATCTGAAATAATATTAAGATCCAATTTGGTTCAAAATCTTTTAGAGATACTCTTTTAAAAATATAAATGTTTCTAAGGATTTAAACATTGAAACACAGTTAGCAAGTCTTATGGACATAGCACAATGAACAGCATGGAACTTCTCATCTGTATACCAAATGCTCTTCTGCAGCATTCCCAAGTCAAACGTCAAAGCACTCTTCAAAGCCCACATCAAAACCCAAAAAACCTAAAAACCTAAAAGTGGAACACAACGTGATTATACATGACAAAAAAAAAAAAAAATCATTTTTTGTTTATCAAATTCTCAGGGAGAAGAAAAATATAAAACAGAATGAAGCTCAAATCAGTGATATTGTAAATATCCAGTTCAGTAAACTGAGATATGTGAACAACAGAATAGTTAAAAATAGGTCGTCACGATCTCTAACAGGACATTATTCCTGGGAAACCAAGAAGCTCCTTGTTTGCTTCCTTACTCCAAAACATTGATGAGGTTCACAGCCCTGAGCAGACAGCTGCAAAATGGTACCTACCCCCTAGCAAACCAGTCGTGAATGCAATGGGAGCAGCAACTGCTCTGACACAGTTCCTTAGAGGAACGGGCCTCTATCCTACCTAAGATCTGATAATAAAACACTACTCATATCATAAATGAATATTTCCATTTTCCATCACTTCCATACCAGCACAACTGTCTGAAAAGATACTAAGCCGCTCTATAATGCCCTGCGCATCCCTAGATCAAGTTTTTACAGCAGGACAAGACCTATTTTACAAAATACATGGCCATTTCTTCCTTTCAAGTGCATTTCTGCAAGACTTGACGTTTATAATACTTACGCATTGCAATAAGGTTTCTTTTCATATCCTTTGTAGTTATTCATGTTCAGAGCCATTTTGCAAACTTCACAGTGGAAACATCCTTTATGCCAGTACTGTAAAGAAATGTAAAGTAGAATTACTTAAAATATTGATGTTTGGAAAGCTATTTTAGGGAACAGCAAACGTAAAAACACAACTACATGCCTGCACTTTGGATGAGCATTACCATTTCTGCAAACTAAATCTAAAGGATTTCTTTGGGGCATAAAAGGTGCTTTTGAAACACTCTGGGAAACGTGTCTTTTCTGTTTGAGTGACASTACCTCTGCATCCTGACCTTGCTGGGATTAAAGGCAACTGAAGATGCAGTTTTTAGCTGTCTAGCTAAAAAAATAAATAAAAATACAAATCATATACACATATACATAGACTCACACATATGTGTATATATATGACTTATAAAAAGGCAATACTGCATTGATAGCTGATATGATGGTTGACGTGTTGGTATATTTAGCGGAAATTTTGCGCATAGAAGAGGATTTTCATGCCCGGGCTCCTAGTGCCCTGACCTCCCGGGTGCCGACAGGGAGCACGTCACGCACCGCAGCTCGGACGGCGGCCCCGAGGCACGGACGGCGGCCCCCGGGGCACGGACGGCGGCCACGGGGCACGGACGGCGGCCACGGGGCACGGACGGCGGCC
>NW_020455455.1:5058415-5116082 GCF_003342845.1 Nothoprocta perdicaria
CGGAGTCCCGGCCCGTTCCAGCCCTGCGCCAGCGCGGCCGCCCGCTCCCGGCGCGCAACCTCCCGCGCTCCCTCCCGGCCACTTCATCCGCCACCTGCCGCCTCCGCCGCGGCTGCGCCCCGGCCCCGCGAGGAGCGCAGCGGCCGCGGGGGGGCTGCGCGGCCCCGCGCGCCCCCCTCCCCGCGCACCTTGTCGAGGCAGTTGACTTTCTCGGTGGGATAGACCACTTTGGCACAGCGGGCGCACGGCGGGTTCATGCTGAGGCTCGCGGCGGGCCGCGGGCGGCGGCGGGGGCTGCGGGGCGGCGGGCGGCGCTGCGCGGGGCTCCCGCGGGCCGATGTCGCATCCCCTGCCGGGGGCGGAGAGGCGGGAGGGGGGTCGTGGGCCGCGGCTGCTGCGCGGCGGGAAGGTCACGGGCGGCGGCTGCGGAGGGAGCGGCGCTCCAGCTGACTGCGGCTCGGCAGCATGTGCGAGTGGGCGGGCGGGGAGCCGCTGCCCGCCCGCCCCCGCCGCCGCCGGTGCCTGCGCGCTGCGCTGCGCTCCCGCGGCCGCGCTCGTGACTCACGGCGCTGCGCAGCCGCCGCCACAGGGAGGGGGGACCTGCCCGCCGCGGGGGCGGCCCTTCCTGGGGGGCACGGGAGGTGCTGTCGCCCCCCCACACACACCTCGGAGGAGCGGGAGGAAGGCTCGCCTTCCTCCTCCCCCCCGCCTTGGCGGAAGCAAGCAGCCCGTTTTGGGCTCAGAAGTGCGCTTTTCATGCAAAACGCCTCCCGCGGAGCTGCAGCGGGCAGCCTGTGTGAGGCGAATAGCTCAGTGTGAATTAGGGCTTGCAGGCAGAGGCAGTTCCCGTCACTGCGGCGCGGGCGCCCTCCCTGCCCGCCGCTCCGCACGCGCCTTGCTCGGCGGGCAGCGTTTTGCGGCGTTCCCGGGCGTTGGGACCGGGACCTCAGCAGCCTCCCGAGACGCTGAAATGGGCAACYCCGAATTGCTGCCAGAACAAAAGATTCAGCTCCTCCGAGCAGGCTTTTGGCATTCATTTTGGGTTTGATCATTAAGTGCTGTGGGAATGATGCAGGGGGGGGAAAAGGACGCATTTTTCCCTAGAGGTGGGCTTGTTTCACCACCTGGAATATAAACCATGCAGAGGGAAGTGCTCAGGTCAGTGCAGTGCAGCCGATTCCGAGGTGGGAGGTTTCTCGGTAGGGTAAGGACAAATTCTGCACATAGTTGAACATTATTAAGTAATCAGAATGCAGCCAGCTAAACTGGAATACTTGGCTGTAATTCTCCCTTAGCAACCCAACTTTTATGCGCCGACTGGTTAAAGGCATAGGGAGAAACATCAGCGTCATTGAAATTAATAATATACGTGATTAAAT
Organism: Nothoprocta perdicaria; assembly: GCF_003342845.1. NCBI lineage: Eukaryota > Metazoa > Chordata > Aves > Tinamiformes > Tinamidae > Nothoprocta > Nothoprocta perdicaria. The sequence goes on from NW_020455455.1 coordinate 5,059,795, forward strand.
GAGAAATACCTAATCAGGCTTTAAATATTATATGACAAAAGTTGTAAAGCTTCTTCTGCCTCATCTAGGGCTAAACATCTGGCAAGCAATACAACTCAGAAGGAGAGGCTGGCTCTGCTACAAGCAACAGGAAAGCAGATTTGCAGGCAATTTTGTAAATGCTTGTCCATTCTGAGTGTCTTAGTGCGACAGAAAATGGCAAGCTATTGACCAACTAGGTTTTCATTCCTGAAGTCTGATCCATTTGGGGACTAGCACAGGCCATTCCCAGAATTTAAAAATCATGAATTGGATTTTTTTTTTCTGTTGTTGTTAACCAGATCGTTTTTTGGTCTGGAATCTAAGATTTAACCTCTCAGTGTTCTTCACAGACGTGATAGTTTTGCTCAAATGCCTTCATTTTGCCTTCAACTTATTATTTCCAGTATTCTCCAGGCAGATATAGGTGCATATACGCCCTGCAGTGCAGATGCAGTGAATCTCATCATCTGCTCTGTGTGGACTACACAGATTGCCTAACACTTTCTGCTGGACACTCTGACTAGAGGTAGACAATAGCTTTTATTCAAGGCTCTCCAAATGCCAGGAATCTGAGCATATTGGTAAAGAAACTTGAATAGGTGGTAACTTGACCTTTTCTGCAGGAACTCTCATTTGTGGAGCTAAGATCACTGCTGAATTGAACTAGACGTGCACAGCCATCGAGGAAGCGTTCTGCTAAGGCTAGTGTGGAGAGGGAGTAGCAAGTCTATAACAGGAATTGGCATGGACACCCAGCTAAATTAATCTTAGATAGAGAGCAGGGGATTTATTTTTTGCTTAGCTGAACTGCATTCAACCTGATAGTTTACAAGCGAAAAGGCTTTGTAGCTCATTAGAAATACTTAGAGGCATAGAGCTCCCCCAAAGCACAAAGGCGAAATCTCCAAGAACGAAGCATATTCTTGGAAGTTCTGGTTTATTAAAATCACATTCAGAGCCATCTCCTCAGCATACAGACAAAATTCATTTGCATATTACTCTTAGTCTCCACACTGCAATAAAAATCTCCAATCTTAGAGGGAGGAACCAAAATATAAACGCTAAAAYGAAATAGTAAAATAAATAGGAATATCTGCAATTCTATATTAATTGTTTTGGCAGTATGAAAATATTCCAATATTTATCATTATTTCATGATCATTTAATTAGCTTTTAATAGTTTTTCCCTTAGAACAGAAAAATGTCTGAATAAGAATCTTCATTGCCATAGCACAGAGCTCGTTCCTCGTGAACCACAACTTTTTTCCTTTAGTGCTATTATAATGAAAAGCAGGTTCTTATGTTCTGTACAAATCAGTGGGAAAGAAAAATCCATTTCATCAGCTTTGTAAATCTGGTAAATCTATTTTACCAGACTGTTTCTGAGAAAGCAGTGAATCATTATTCATCATTAGTCTTTTTCCATTCTTATGAGTAGATAATGAAGGAGCGGTAAGGTACAGCAAAGCGAAATACAACCACCCTGCTAGTTCACTAAGCATGGATGGAATAAAACAAGGACTGCTGTCAAGAGGAAAGGGCAAAGATCTTTCATACTAGCTAGAGAGCTGGAGACACAAGTGTGGAGGCTATAGAAGACAGTGGACCTCTAGACAGGCTTAAAAGTGGTCCCCAGCTAGAATTATAAGGCACATCTATGACTTTACACTCAASCTCATTTAACGCATTTCATTGCTGTTTATCTAGCCTAGGTGACTGAAAAGTGGTTGTTTGGCAATGCAGTGCAAATCAGCACTAGCCACAGATATATTCTTTTTTTTTTCAGCTTACCTGTAGTGGTGCAAGTGAGAAAGCCCTTCTTGGGCTGCATAGTTAAAACATTGGAAATATTATGACAGGGTAGCAAGGTGCCTATAAGATTAAAGTTCCTAGTTCTGCAGGGTACTGTTGCAACACTGCAATACTCACTGCATTGCCTATATAACTGAGAAGTTTTCAGTGCTGTTTTCAGTTCATGAATGTAAAGGTACATCCATGGATGTAAAGGAAGATACCTTTACATACACTAGTATGTACATACTTTAGCATTAGTATGTAAAGGTATGCAGCAGAAAAAAAAAAGTATTGAAATGCAGTTTCATACTGAATTTTACCTGAGCCAGAAGAGGTTTTAAACAATTTTGGTAGATAATTACTCACTGTTACTGAAAGTATCTTGAAAGAGGCCACCCATAGAGGTTCATTTCTACTTTCTAGGGGGTTGTGACAGGGAACTGTTTCTCTTCTAAATGTAGCACTTCCCAAAGGTTTCTTGTAGACTTCCTCAACCCTCTCATCCACAAAATAAGCTCCTTATAACCCTAGGGTTAAGATCTGTTGGAGCCACTGAGTGGCCTTTCAAGCATAGCTGGAAGGCAAAGGCAAGTATTGCAGCTTGGCATGTATTTCCCCACTTGTGTGTAAGAGCCCAGAAAAAGAGCTTGCTGCCATGCTGTCAAGCCATGAAARCACTATCTTTCCATCAGAATTTTTCCAAATTTTCACAATATTCTGTCTTTTCACAATATTACGGTTGCACAAAGTCCCACCAACAGAAGGGGACCTCATGTGAGCTTAGTGAGCTTGAAGTGAACMTGTTTTCTTCCATTCCTTCACATGTTTATTTAGTCACATTTTTCTGAAAAAATAAATACACTGAATGTTGTATGTCATGATTAATAATTAGTGCCTCATTTGCTGTGTCATCATCCAGTCATTTTTCTAGAATATCTGTGGCAATATGCTCTTCTACTCAAAATATATGTATAGAAGAAAAATATATGTCCCAGAAGGTGAGACAACTGACATGTTACAATAATGTACTAAAAATACTATCTCAGTGCTGTAACCAGCTCACTAGTTTTGCATACTAGCTCCAGTAATTAACAAATATTGTATGAGATTGAAGTAAGAGGATGGTCTTGTGGTGAAGGCACTGCATGGAGAATTGCTGGTGGAGCCTCTGAGCTCATACTGTACTGCAGTACTGCAATACTGATAAATAATAATAGTGAAAAAGGCTCCATGAAACTCTGTGGCTGTCCTTAATTATGTAGGAAGGGAAGGCATTAAATTTATATTGGTTGGCACAGGAACTGCCAGTCAATTTTTGACCCTTACTGTTTGAGTTTACATTTAACCACATAAAAGAAGAAACTCTCCATAGTTCCACTTCAAATAGGCATAATACAACTTTAATGTGACCTTGTTTAGAACTATCAGGAGAGCTGTTAGAGAAATGTGCTTTTGAATTCTCCATTGTGAAAGAGGAATTTATGCGCTTCACATGCAAGTGTCAGTGGAAATGTGTTTTCAGCTTCAGCCAAAAGTGAATATTTTCATATCAAAGTGAAATAACACCAGCAATGTTTAGAGATTACTATCTTCTGTAATATGATAAAAACAAGACTCTTCAGTGGAATCTCAGTATGTATTGTAAGAATTAGCTTGACATTAAACTAATATTGTAAGGTAGTGCTAGAAGTAAAATGGTTAGCAAATCAAGAGCAATGTTTTTGGTTCTTAGGATCTCCTTTTTTTGTTGGTTTTTTACCCTGGAAACCAARTAAGCCAAATACCATATCCTGCAACAGGCATATCCTCTGCAGATATATGTAAAAGTAATAATAAAGTAGCAGCTTGACTACGGAACTGGCTAAAAGAAGGGGCTTTTCTTCTCTCAGAATTAAGGTTGTAACAGAGCTATACAGAGAGTCTTGTGGATGGCAGTACACTGGCTGGCTTGAGAAGCTGCAATGCCTGCTGAAGTTTTGCTTTTTTAGCAGACATGCAGAGATGGAAGTAGCGGGGCACAGCTAGCAAGCTATAACCACACATCTGCTGTGTGGTGGTAAATTGTGTCTTCTGTGATGCAGGAGGGTGAAAATAGGAGGACTTAAGGGTCAGCAACATATTGTAGCATCAAGACTGGGGTGCCTGAGCACCCTTCCATTAAACTTGCATGGTAGGTAGCATAAGAAGTCACAGGAATGAGCAGTGTGAGCAGGTTCACTTGGAGCACTACGAGCTGGGTTCGTTATCCGCACGAGCTGTGTTGGTCCCAGTGCCTTGGTTCATCCATTTATTCCATCGTTCAGTCTGTAGATGGAGTCAACAAACTCAGAGAGCCAAAGACTGTGATAGCATGGAAAGTAGTCTGAAATCTGGAAGTCCAGTCTATTTTTTGAATGGAATTTCCATATTCAGTGACAATGCTTAGAGGAAATATAAATTATTATTTGTTAATGATTTACAGCTTTATTTTCTTCTCATGTTTTGTATATATTACATTGAATTTGCATTGGAAAATCTTCTACCAGCTCCAAGTTCAACTGTTTTCTCTCCCTTCTTAGTAAGAGTTCGAGAATTCTTACCATGTTTTGCAGGAATGGAAACACAAATTCATTGGAAAGAAATAAGGATTAGGAAAGATTAAAAGTATATTTATTTCATTTGATAAAGGACTAAATTTTCATAACTAAATAACTAATGAAAAGAAATCAGCAGACCCTCAGAGAAGCCGAGTTGAGAAGACTGCCTTCAGTCAACACATCTGCACTGTGTCAAGAATCAAAACTAATTGCTTAATCCCAATTGAAAAGAGATTTTCAAAAATTTTACCACAGCATAGAACCACTCCAGCACAGTGAATGCAAAGGTCTCTGTGATAAAATGTCAACCAGCTACATAACCCAGATATAGGATGATAAAATAATAATTAATTAGTCTGTTTTTTCTAATTTTCACTTTTTATTTGCTACATAGTGYAAAAATATATAGCTTGTTTATGGTTATGAACGTAAAGTGGAAATAAAAGATTACTTGTTTATTGTGGCTATTGTTTACTAGGCTGTTCTTAGCCTAGCAAGAATTTAGCAATTCCTATTAGAATTGTAAACTGAATTTTAAAAACTAATGAGAGACTACTGATAGCCTTGAATAAAAAGGACCACAGTGGCATTATTCATACTCTTGTCTATGCAACTGCTTTCCCATTATTTCCAGAAATAGTAGTTGAGTAGCTTCCTGCCTAAAGAAATAAACACAGTTCATGTYGATGGAACTTGGTCTATAGAGTTTTTTAAAATATGGTTTCCTTTTTTAAACTGAGTAACATAGTGAAATACAGGAAGGGTTGGGCTGTAATTAGTCTGGCTTCTTGAATTTAATGTTCTAAAAGGCTATGTGACCAGTCCAGAGTAAGTAAATATGTTTACTCTGTAAATGGCCTGGAAGTATTACAGGGAATTCACTTTCCTCCACTGCCAAAAGAAACAGCTCTTTCTACCAAAGATATGGAATTATTAACAAGYGAAATCGAGGCCTCAGAGGAAACTTCATTTCCAACCCTCCTAGCAAGATTTTGAAATTACAGCCCTCACAGTGCGACCTGTCAAATCTCGCACATGGAGAGGGAGTCTCACACGTTTGGCTCCCAACTTGCCTCCCCTGCAGCTAGACCCGTATCACACTCATTTGCAGCCTGGTGCCAGGGCTTCTCTTCTGCTCCACAACCTGCCCTTGGGCTGCACTCAGCTGCATGGCTCAGCTGTGGTGCAACCTGCCACGCATCCGCAGGTCGGCAAGAGAGGAGRTGCAGGGCAAGGCAGCCCTACTGGTACTAAAATAAGGAGGGGTTACAAGGRATCCCACAGAGAGATTCCTGGAAATATTAACAGATTCCCAGTAGAGTGAAAAAAAATCTCCTCCTAGTTCAATGTTATCATTTTTCCAGTTTATGTTACTTTTTAGCCCCTTTCTTTTGAATATGTGTACTATGAGCTTCAACTCTGTAAGAAATAAATGACAGGGGATGGTTATAAATATATTCAACTCTTATTAAAAGCTTTTATTAACAAGACAATGACTGATASTCATCTTCGCCCATCAAGAATAAGGTTATCAGTTGCTGCAGCACCACGCCCAGTCTCAAACTTGAAGAAGATACTAAGACAACAGGAGGCATAGAGCGAGGCAGGATTAGGGAATATTCATATTCATCTGTACACCCAGAGATGAACTGCTAAAAACAAAACAAACCTATGGAACAAGTTTCGTAATGCTCATTTCCCAGTTTGATTACTCTAAGGAAGTGGCTGTGRGCTCTGCCTCATGCATAAGGTTTTTAGAACAAAGCTTCAAACAATTGAAGGTTGAGGACAAAAGGCTGATGCAGAGACCTAACCCTCATTTTCACTACATTATGGATTTCCAATGACCAGAAAGGCACCATTTATGACCTACTGCGCTTCCATGGAAAAGTCAGGAATAAGACCTTGGAAGGAAAGTCTCCTCAAGGAACCACGCAGAGTTGTCTTCAACCCTCTTYGAGTGGCCATTGTCATGGTCTACATTACTAGACCCGCAACAGCACCTGATTTCTACCCTCTTCCTACATACAAATCACATGAGGTTGTATGAACTCTAGATGGTGAAATGCATAATTTAATCTTCTGTCTGTTGCGTTCAATATAAATCATCTTGTGCTGTGCATACAAGCACTTTTAGTGCATAAAATTTGCATCACCTCTTAAGTCTAGACACACTGGTTGTATTTTTTCCTCTCTGCAATAGACAACATAAAGAAAAGTAGGTCTGATGAACAAGATTATGAAAAAGATAGAGTGCAAAACTCAAGTGCCTTTTTCTATTCATCAGATCTCTACACTTGGTTATTCACATAAAACTAAAGTAGAATTGAAGGCAAAGTATGTACTCTGCCAGAAATCACCTGAATGCTCAAGGCCTTCAGTAAAATTCTCAGTAATATTGCCTTTGGGTATAGAGGGGTTAGATATGACACAAAAATATAGACATAACATGAGTGACTACAAAAAAAGGATTACTAAACTTTTTTTTTCCTTCTGACTTTAGCTATGTGTCTCCATATATGTTTCCTTCTGACATGTTAGCTATATGTCTCAAGAAGTAAATGAATACTAGCATATCATATAAAKGAATTTTTCTAACATGTAATTAAAGATTTTCAATGTGAAGTTCTCATTTATTCCCTGACAGCTTTCTATGAATTATCTTAAATTGTATCCTAGAAAAAGTAATTATTAYGTGGCGCATTAAACAGAGCAAAAATATGGGCGCACTGCAGAGATACCAGTTAATTCTCCTTTGACTATTGAACCACAAATAAAGAAAAACAGCATTCTTAAATAGTTGCAAAGTTAAGTAGTGGCAAGCAGTAGCTGTTTTGCCATATGAAGGATACAGTTTTGGGAAATTTTCCTTAGAAGCTACCATTTTCCAACTAGTAAAGAGAGATGGAGTGATGTAGAATTACTAGGTTCTCCATGACCCTGAGGGTTTTGCCTTCTGTGCCACAAGGGTCTAGTGGTAGCTGTTACCCTCTAGGGAGGTCGATGTGGAGGTTGAATGTACATGAGGCCACCAGTCCAAGAGAAATGTTGACATAGTTGGCTAGTTTGCTTGAGCTTGATCCAAAACACATTGAAATCAACTGAAAAACTCCCACTAACATCCGTGTATGCRAGATTAGATTTTAAATGCAAGAGATTATTTAATCTGCAGTAAGGAGGAAGCTCTGTGTCAACACAAAAACACTGTAGTTCACTGTGGCACCACACAGCAGTTTTAAATGTCATAAGCTTCTTTYACAGCTCTGATTGCTGCAAGTAGAGATACTGAAACAATCTTAATTATAACTATCATTTTTCTCTTTGTGATAGTTAACTCTTAGATGAGGGAGAGGCCAGTTTTCTAGGGGCTGGGAGGCTCAGAAACTGTTATACAGAGTGAAACTTTGGGGCTGTTTATCTTGAAAAAAAAAAACACTGATAAATAGCTGTAAATCACCCTTAAAGCAGCCTTCAAAGGGTTTGTTAGTAAAACAAAATTTTCACRCAAAGCTTATTAAAGAGTGTAATACTTTGAAAATTGTTCTATGGGAAAAGTTTCAAACAAAACATAGATAGTAGTAGCTTCCCYACTTTGATGTTATGAAAATACTTCAAGGAAAAAAAAGTCAACATGACATTTGCACTTCTATAGTTTACTAAACACTTGCCCCTCCTATCATCATTCGGAAATGTGCCTCACTCGTACTTACAGTCATGGTTTGGACAGTGCCTCCCTCTTCAGCACATAAGCAGGAGGGCATCATTACCTCCTTTTCTAGACTTTTCTGAATTGGTATTTGACAGATTTCCTTTGCTCTGTCTGTATTCCAACTGGCATAAATATTGAGGTCAATGTATAAATATAATTCTGAATAAATGCTAGAGTACATCTAGTCTCCATAAATCCATTTAAATAAGGCTGGATTGCACAGTGGATGAACATTATATCCTATCAGAAAATCCTCATAAGTAAAGCTGAAATTGCACTTACCCGTATCTAAACTGGTATTAGAGCCAATTCCAACAGCAAGCGCATTTTAAGACTGCACCAGTCAGTCACTTAGTCCATAAAATGTTTTTAATTTATACTTTCATACCTGCCTTGTAAACTCTGAACACACTTGCAGTGACAAGGTGACTGATAGGGCTCATCCAATCTATTATGTAATATCATCATATTTAAGAGAACTGTTCTTAAGAGCTAAGAACTTTTAACTATTCAGTGAGTGATCAAGACACTATTTTAAAAAGAAAAAATAAAGTCACAATTCAACAGTAATGATAACGACAAGAGAAAAACTGAACAGAAAGACTGTTCTGAAAAGTTGGTCACATTTAATTTGCTTTCACTTTTTACTTGAAAGTACTTTTTACTTTCAAGTTAAATATGCTTCTCTTATTCAATGTAGTTTTCCTAACACTTAAAATACTCTAAAAAGTTCTTCATGTTGCTAGAAAGGAAGAAAATTAAGAGTCAGTGTTTATTGCACATCTGTAACAGTCATAAAATGAATCCACTTAAAATGATGCTAGATCAGAAAACCCACAAATTATTAAATTATACCAAAAAAAAGTCAAGATACATTGTAACCTAAAAATTACATACAATAATTATCCCATGGAACCTCTCTTTACTCCTTTTCACTCTCTTTTTCATTCTTACTACCTAGCCCGCAAAACTTTGCAAGTGCTACCTGAAACACGAAACAAATGTTACTTTAAGCTACATAATCCACAAAAGATTTATTTTTAACCAAATACATCTTATAGACATAACATATACAGCAATATTGTTAAAAAAGGTTAAGAATAACAGGCAGTAGACTCCAGCAGAAAATCCTACAAGAGATTAGCACATATTAGTTATCAAACAAAAACTAACAATTAGAACTCAGGTGGTTTCCAGCCTTCACAACTACAGAAGATTAAGAAAGACCTAAGCTTGGTAAATTTGAGCTACCTGTGTGAAATTGGCTGTTCTTTTAGCACTAAAAGTAGGTTTCTTTCTTAATCCTGTCAATCTGGACCACCATGGACATCATAAACATCTTATGTCCATATTAATTAATTTAATTAATTCCAAGTTAGCTCTAAACTAAAAAATAATAGTAGTAAGAATAGTGAAGCAGTGGATCAAGGACTGATTAACGTCTTTAAGTACATTTCAGTTGAATTATTTGATTTTATGTTTTCTTCATGTTAACTGTATCATCTAGTTCTAGGTTAGAAGGAAATATTCATCATATTTCATTCACCTTTCTGTTTCTAAGGAGCCAAGAGTAGACCTAGAATTACATCAGAGGAGATCCAAAAGACACATCAGCAGGACAGTAACCTGAGGTGACAAGAAAGAAAAACTGGGCAGAAGCAGGATCCTGCCTTGCAAAATTGAAAATGGCCTTAGACAGTGAGCAATTCTGAAATTTAAGGAAGGAAATTCATGGAGGAAAAAATATCCAAGCTGGAATAAATATTTCAAGTATCTCCTACAATGAATGGGAAAAACATTTACAAGAATATTGTCTTTAAAATGCTTCAACTAATAGTTTAAGAAGCAGTAATGTTTGGGCCTACCAATATAAAGGCAAATGAAATTCAGTCTAAATATTAGACGAGCCTACAATCCAACTGGTCTGTAAACAAGTTGTACAGTAGTTCAGCTAGATTGCTTCCCAATTTTCTAAGTCACCAAAGCAGTAAAGGTATCAGTTATTTGAAAAAAGGACTATCTGCTGGGATTTTGTCATTGTTCTATTTTATTTTATTTTATTATTTTATTTTATTTTATTTTATTTTATTTTATTTTATTTTATTTTATTTTATTTTATTTTATTTTATTTTTTTAAGCTCCATTTTAATTTTAAAGCTCTATTTTAATTTTAAGCTCTATTTTAATTTTAAATGTATATTCACATTTCTGGAAGCTTTATGTAGTATAAAGAGATTCCTTAACTGTATTTTTTTTAGAAAAGATCAAAATCTTTTATTCAGAGAAACAAATCCTCTAAATATTGGGTTTGGTTTGGTTTTCCATTTTAACTATGCTGATCATGTTTACAGTACTCCAGAATCTTTCAGGATTCACTGAAGATAATGAATGGCTGCTTATAATTAAGGTGGGGTTTTTTTTTCTGGAAATAGTTCAATTGTTAAAATTGCAGTTTTACTACTGCCCAGCATTGCTTCAATATACTGCCTCTGTCTCTGTTAACAGTTTTAGTGGCAGATTTAAACACTATTATTTAACGTCTAAAGGATGGCTAAGATTTTGTATTACTCTGAGAGAACACAGAAGGCATTTACCCCCAAAAAATGCTGACGTAAAAGAACATTCATACAGTATACCCTATAYATAAGCAGAACTATTAGTTACAGTGTAATAATGCATGGAAGCTCCATAAAGGAGCTCAAATAAATGTATTTACCTATTCSAAAAATTATGAGTGCTCTCTGGATAAGATGTGCGGAATAACCTAAGAAAAGGGCCATACACTTAAGTAAGCTAACTATTTGCTTAGAATAGGTTGTGTACACATTATATTGGACTTACTGTCTGATTTTATTCTGATATTTAAAGCTTTTTTTCTTAATAAACTAAAATATTGGTTTGGAATTCAGGTGGAAGCAAGGTCGGGGGAAGGTTTGCTGTGTTTGTTTATGGGTATTTTTCTCTCTTTTGTCTGCCTGGAAGAAGCATTAGCTTCATCAGTGAGTGCAGAGCTAGAAGCAATTTATCTAATATGGAAATGCCTCTGCCTAAAATGCAGTAAACACTACAAACCAGTGTTGGCAAAGTAGAACAAAGAAGARCTGACCTTATCCTTTTATTGAACTAGATTACTTCTAAGAAATAAACAGTACAAATCTGGGAAAAGACATTTTCAAAGAAAGAATAATAAATATAGTGAGTACAAAACCAATGCATTATTCCCAGAATTTGAATTGATCAGCCTGTTATCTTCAATCTAGCAAGTACATTTCTCCAGGGAGGTGAAATTGCTGTGGTACATGCTCCAAACAGAATGCTGAATAGACTGCCCAAAGACAGGCTCATAATGTGATATATCATTTTCTCCTGCTATGTTTTCTCCTTCTTATTGAAAGTGTTTGAAAAAATAATGAGATTTAAATAGCTGCCTCATAGAAGCTATATTTTAATAATTCTTAAAATCATTATCTTCTGAATAAAACTGTAAGAAAAAGGATTATCCTTTTCTCGGTATTATTTTGCCACCAGGAAATCTATCTGTGCAAACCTGCAAATTCTGATTGATTTTATGTAATCTCTGTATCACTGTTTTTTTCTGTGTAGACTGAATTATTTGCTAATAGAAACTGTCACATACTACATAGAAGTCATGCTACAGAAATAATCAGGGCTCAAAACTGCGTCTAGGACTATCTTACTCATACAGCGAGTTCACTACACAGGGAAGTTGAGCAGCAGGAAATGAAATATTTAGTGTGCATGGCAAACTGATGGTAAGAAATCATTAGATATTACTAATTCTGAGAAGAGGCTTTATAGATGAAGAAGATAGGGACAGCAGAAGAGGGACGAGAAGGTTACAGCAGGAGAAATTATTTTCTGAATAGCTCTGTCTCCACAACCAGGAGAGAAAAACAACGAGCAGGGGAAATTGAGAGGGCTTGTGGCAGATTCAGAGCAATAGCACCAACACTAATGCAAAATCCCAGTTCTCATAGCAGCTGCATGTGTTCAAAATGTCACCTCTCACGCTGAGAAAATCCCTGTGTCTGACCCTCCTACCAAATCTGTGCGACTACAACAACCAAGCCAAGAAGGCAGTGCCTACATTCTCATGAGTCCAGTCTGCCAGAACAGAACTTGTGCCCTCAAAGGCTGGGAATGGCATCTGAGCAGCCAATAGGTGGAAGAGCAGAGACTACTCGTCAAGATCTGACAAGATGGCTTGACATCAAGGCTTGACTAGATGGTCTCTTGGACAGAAACATTACCACAACAACTTAGATAGTTATAAGAAAGCTTATAAAGCTACAAGAATTCTTTAAAGAAAGTTTTGTTAAATAAAGTTTCTTATTCTTAGACTGACAGCTAGAAGTATATCATAGTCTGGTCACAAAAAGTCAGACAGCATTCATGAATATGATTAGCCCAAGACAATAATACGTGTTGTTTGTCCATTGCCCATCAATGTAATTCAAGGCCTGTTATCTGTGTCTGTTGCCACCTGCTTTGGCAGGATGAACAGTTGTTTCAAATGGAGCATGTCCTGGGAAGGTGTGCCTTGTGTTAGGCAACAATTCTCTAAGCTGTATATAATACAACTAGAAAGGTTATGGAGCTCATTAGTTTCACATTTTAAAGAAAAAGTCAAAAGCTTTACTTTTGAGGAAAGACTTAGATGTCTGCTGTAGATAACGTTCAAATTTTCTTTAAGGGACAAGGAATCTTAAAAATAACGGCCAAAACAAAAATGAGGAAAATGTGAATAAAAGCAAATCAAGAAAGCACTATAATTTTGAGATAGCCCTCGGCTGCAGAAAGAAAATTCATAAAATGCAAAATCACAAAATGTGGCACATCTCAAGGGCACTATGCCCCCAGACTATTACATTTATCTTTGCAGTATGTGCTCATGCTATTTATTGATCCAAATTATATTTTATGAGTTCCCAAACAATTATGAAATCAGAAGACATGAAGTTTCACAGACACTTGGCAGACTGAGACAAAGTGCAAGAAATAGATAAAGACAGAAGAGAAATAAAAAGACAGAATGAGATGATGATAGCAGGACTTATGATATAGTCTCCCCACCCAAGCAGACTGAGTTAAGTTTCTTAGACATYACAGAAAAGGAAAGCTTTGAGAAGAAAAGTTGATTTTATTAATAACTATGGGAACTTCATTTAGGCAAGAGGGAAGGAATGAAGAAGTTTTGTGTGAAAATGTAGCAGGTTGGCTGAAGATGGCAGTAGGTTAATCAGATACAAATACACAGTGGGTAAGAGATGATAGTGTGAGAAAAGATCACAAAGCACTTGGACAGCAAAGACAAGTTGCTCGTTATGCAGCTCGGTAACCAGCTACAGGGATCTGTCATTGAAGCCTCACCTGAGATCTTGCAGGGCAGCTGAAGCGCTACCCTGCTCTCCGGCAGCGCTTTCAGCACTGCCCCACATTGAGCCAACTGTGTAACTTAAGCACTTTCTTTAAAGAGTGCAATTATCCTGGTTGTAATGGTTCACTAGCCTCTGCTTGAGGCACCTCGCTATAGAAGACTTTTTTTTTTTTTAACAGACCCTGAGGAAAATGCTAATAAATTCACAAGAGTGCCTTTAAAAGCATTTCTTTGTTGCTTCAGGTCCATTCTACTTGAATACCAATAATACACTGATATTACATAATTTTAATAACCTGCTTTGAGTAAAACTACTACTATCTTTTTTTTTCCTTTCTGTTGGAGTTCCCAATAGGAATTCAAAATTCCGTTTTTTTCTTTTGGATGCAAACGCACAGGATTCTGTTTCATCAGCCTTGTTAGACTTCAGATGCAATCTCCAATCCACTGGATTTTGGGGGTTTCCTATGCACACTGGGGAAGATGATCTGAAGGACATGGGAGATACAGAGCTGGGCAATTCTCACCAAGCCATGGAAATCCTCCAGAAATGCAATAACATTTAGAAAGTGCCAGAAGAGCAGCTCCACAGCTTGAAGAATGTGTTCCCTTAGCTCCCACAACAGCAGCCTCTTGATCTAAATTATCTCTTTTATCTGCTAAGGTCAATCACTACTCAGGATCCCAAAAGAATTTACCTACAGTCTTTAACATTTACAAATAAGTGTACTTAAAAATCACATTTAGACAAACATATGCATCTTTTTTTCCTATGTACAGAAATATAATATTGATATTTCATCTGCAGAAGTTATTACCACAAGCAGTAAAAAACAGCAGCTTATCATGGCAGAAAAGTTCAGAAAGGAACCAAAAGCCTTTTCCTTGAAATATAAAAGTAGTTCATTTTAAACTGAATCAGTAGAAAATAGATCTAAAATTTTAAATATTTATTCCAAAAATGTATAACTTATGCCATAATAAGTAATACATCTGTTGAGGAAAAAAAAGACATCCTTAAGAGATGTCTTCTTTCATCTGTGTTCACTCTAAATTACTCTGACTGCAAAATAGCTGTAAGTTGAATAGTTGCCCTGAAGCATGCAAATCGCAGTGTTGTACTCTTTAAAAATGCTAAGGACTGTATGTCCTTTGGAATTTAAAGCACAGGGAACCACAATAGCAGAAAGTAGCAATCCAATTGCGAAGTAGCAGCCCTGCTTTTATATTCCTGCCAAATATCCTGTCCGAAACTGGGACATGTGCACGAACAAGGTTAGCTGCTGCTGTAGCCAGGTGATCCCATTCTTGTCGGCTCCTTAAATTCCTTAAAGGGCTTTTCCTCCCCTACCTCTCCCCACCACGGGGACCGGCAGCAGATGCCCTCAATAGTGCACAGAGACTATTGCACAGGCCACAGATGCTTCCGAGTCATTCTAGTTGTAGGTCACACTGAGGTAAAATTCACTAGAAAAGATGACAGAAATGTGCTTTAGTAATACATGGCAATTGCTTGTATATAAACTTACAGCTGGGAAATACTTATACTGTAACTATAATTGAAAAGGCAGTACCTTTATTTTTTGTAAGACAACAGTATTTAAGTAGCATTATTTCATTGATAATATCTTCTATTGAGGCTCCAGATAATAGAAATAGAAATACAATAGAAATGCAATAGAAAGACTTGCTTTCTGTAAAACGAGTTTCTAGCTCTTTAAGTCAGAAATATGTATTTTAAAGATAGAGAAAGCATACAGTAAAAAATATATATTTTATTTTATTTTATTTTATTTTTGGAAGTTCATCTCATGCTCCAGTTCAGGACTTTTGAGTACTATGTACTCAGTAGTACGGGGTAACATCTACATGAATAGCATAAATATAATAGTAAAAGTTGGAACCATGTATGTTTCCTATTCTGAGCTTATCTGCAACTGTTTCCTATTCTGAGCTTATCTGCAATAAAACTTTAGGTCTGAGTCTTCATACTGCAATAGGATCTACTTCTTGTTTATATTTTCAAAGATGATATGTATATCCATAAAGGTACCCAGTTACTGCAAATGACTCATGGAGCACAGCATAAAGATTTGGGAAACCCTGTCTCAGGTTATAGACTATATAATATAATTTTTCTTTGAAAGRTTTGTGATTAGCAATTAAATGAAAGGAAAAAAAAAAGTGTTATTCGCATTACCTGGAGTTTACTATAAAGTGTGAGTTCAACATCACATATTGTGCTAGTTTGACTTCAATAKCAAATTTTACAATTTCAGGGCCTCATAGATAACAAGATTAGCACACATTAATCCCTTAATCCTCTCTCTAATTGCTAYGAAATCTAGAATCATTAACATCTTCAGTCATTTCTCACCAGCTTGTATAATAGCATGTCAGGTTTATCCTGTAGGCCTAAATTGCAGGCACAAACACTGCAAAGTGTGACAGAGCCCAGAGGAGGCGACACTCACTTTTCAGGCAGACATTATGAATATTACATGAGTGTAGTGTAAATCTGTATAAATATAGCATTTGGTTCTAAAACAGTTTATTATGCAGGTAAATCACTTTGTCCAAAAAAACTCAAGACAGAAATGCCCCAAAACTTCTTTTCTTTATAACAAGATTTTCCAGATATACTCATTTTGTTTATCAGCTTCCCYATTGCTCTTCAGCTTCAGAAGAGTGCTGAAAGGTTCTGAGCTTTATTCTGTAATTCTAGCTGTTTTACTAGACATGGCTGAATTACTCAATAAGCAGAGAACAGAGCTAGCTACCTGTGTATAAAATATTTGCTCTATTTAAATGCCCGAGGTTCATCTCATTTGTTCAGTTCACCTAGACGTGAAGATTTCCCAACTGGAAGTACAATTTAAGTTACTGAGGAGGAAAATGAATACTTCAAATATTGATATCTCTTTTTCTTCGGCAGGTGCAGCAGCCTGGAAAAGCGTGCAACAGCCCTGCCCAAGAGAATATATACTTTAAACAAGGCTAGAAAAAAAAAAAGAGTGGAACTTGGTATTTATGTTTGGTGGGTTTTGGTAGGATGAGGGAGCGCTTGCCCTGATTTGGAGATGACCTAGCTGAGGTGTTACATTGCTTTCTCACATCGTTGACTAAGCCAGTGTTATACTGTGAAATTCCAATGCATGATAAGCAAAAGGCACAGTATTGTCAGCCAAGGCAAAAGATTTTAAGATGTAAGAAGATACGCAGGCACAGTTCTTAGACTAGGCCCTTGTTTTTTAAATTGTTTTCAGCATCGAAACCACATAGACAAAATAGATTCTGCACTAAACCTGCATACTCACCATAATATAGYGCACAACAGCGTTACCTGAGCATTTGGGCAGGAAAAAAAGAAAGTGGCAGGGCCCTCTGACAGGCATGATTTAATATAGTTAGTCTTGCTGCCCCAGCTGGTTTAGTTTAAAGGCAGTTCTTTCAACTCTGCGTGGTACCAACAGGTACTCTGCGCTTAAATCATTAGGCTCTGCATCAGCTGATGAGTTCAGGCTCAGAAAAGGGACACTGTGGTCTGTTTTCCACTCCAGAATATCATAAAGCAGTAGAAGGTAATGAGGGAGACTCGGAGGCTTGGTGGTCTGACTCTGCAGAACCAATATACTCCTTTGGACCATCTAGTATCTATAAGGCAACTTCAGTATCTCTCCCTAACAGCTTGCTTGCATGGCATACTGCTAAGCACTGAATCTGGTTTTACTGTGGTATCCTGCTTGCTCCTCTCTCAAAACGGCTATAAGGTTCCCTTTTTTTATTCAGATCACAGTGATCGAATTAATTACTATTTAATTATTACGGAGGAAGAACTTCATCATAGGATATCTTTTTATAAATGCTCATAGCACAAGCAACAAATAAAAAGTAACCAGAATTCACAAGAAATTACTCAGATGTTTTGGGAAGAATCTGAAAATGTAAGATAAGACTGAAAATGAAAGACTGGTCATCCTATAAGCTCCTGCATGTTCCTGGACTTAGTCTGTGATTAAACTCTGATTCTAAGAACATACTTCGCAAAAATCAACTCTATTTTTTAGATACTAATTAATCATGAGGTAAGCAATCTGCCTATGGTCTACACATGTAAAACAYAAGTCATTGTTCATTTTGGCAGTGGCTAATTAATGAAGACACACTACATGCTACTTAGAACACATCTTATCTTAAACACACTTTTAKCAAAAAAAATGTTAAGCCAATACCTTAGTTACAAATATTGAGTGCTTACAAAATACTCAGTGGGCAGCAGTTCCTAAGATGTGCTTCTCTACAATTTCCTGCAGAAGTCAACCTGTGAATATAAGATTTTTGACCTTTTTTTCTAAGCACCTTGAAACTGATCTATACAGACAGTACAGAATTCAATAGGAAATAAAAAGGCTGGTAATGGGCTAGTTTTAAGGGATGTTTCTGAGATCAGTGTCACAGAATAAACGAATGCTAGCAGACTTCTCTTCAGAATTTCTATTTGTTCTTTAATATTGTTCCAAAAAAAAAAAAAAAAAAAGCTGACTTTCTCACCAGTGCCCCTAATTGAGAGCGTTAGCTCCGCAACTGACAGCTCCGGCATGTCTAGAGGTTTCGGAGATTTTAATGCCAGGATTACTGAGGCTGTGATTACTGCTGCAACCACAGGAGTTCATTGCTACTCTATGTTGGACTTAACAAATCTTTTTCAATTACTGTCAGGTGTTTTATTACACTTAGTGCATCTTACMTGAAAATATACTTTAAAATATCATAGAATTCTATCTCTGAGGTCAGTGGAAGCCTCCCCTTTCTCTTCAATACAGATGAGACTGGTCTTATAAAGGCATATTTTCACATACATATCTGTAGAATCAGATATCCAATTTGTAAATGTTTTTATGCTCTGAATGGGAAGTGATTGCAAGCATGAAGCTGTGAGGCAACAGAAGGCTTGAGAGATGTGCACCCCAGGCTCAAACCCAGCTCTGGAGGCAAGGAGAGGATGGAGGTATCACAGATAAGGAAACAACATACAGTGGGCATGGAAGTACATTCCTTAGTCCCAGATACGTTAGATATAAGGAGAGCATACAATGTGCTCCAGCATTGTGGAGGCAGGTAAAGAAATGACAAGAAAATGAAGGAAAATCTGGACATATGGAACATATGGATACTTATGAACATATGGATAGTATTATGGAGAAAAGATACAGAAAAAGCTCTTGTCCATCAAAACTTGGAATTGTTTGAATCATCTCTGTACGGCAGTAAGGCAACTCAAGGYTTAAGCCATAGAATCAGTCGGTGGGCATGAATGTCAAAACACTTAAGAAACAAAATCATGTTGCTTCATCCACAAAATCTTCTCTTAAATCTGCTTTTTTTTATCTAGACTCTTCTCCTGACTGGAAATCAGTAAACAGGATCAGATTAGCCGAACTCTGATTTCCCACAGACYGTCTCAGGAGCTTCCCACTGAAATAGCTGAGACCTCTTTGCAATGCCTCTAATTTTCCTCCATAAAGCCCCCATGGACTTGACTTACATCTTTTTTCCCTTGTCCCTAAAATATCTGCTAGTGAGAAGAGGCAGCTCGTGCTGTGTCTCTTCCCGAGGTACATCTGTGCTGACCAGGCAGACGGTGCTTGTGCTGATGGACCAGCTGGCATCTAAAGTGAGAAAGTACCTCCTGAGCTCACATTGCAGTCCCTTCTGTAACARGGACAGTGACCTCAATTCTCTTCCTTGTCCAGCTACTGATTTCCAGACCTCTGAGACTTCATACTCTCCTGACAGATTTGACTGAATTTAGCCAAGTTGAAACATTACTGAGGCAAAAATGATAGAAAGAAACATAGAAAGAGACAGACAGCACCTCTACATGAGACTCRTTTCCTTGGCAAATCAAGATGAGAAGGGACAAATTCACAACCTAGAGTTATATACAGTGTGAGCCTATGTGTGTGTATGATTAGTGTTGACTGCCTCCTTTCATCTCTTTCYGACTGAGGCTCAGATAATGAGGAAGGCATCTGATTTTTCTTTCCTTATTTTTTAATTAGTACAGCATACTCTCATTCCAGTAAGCCAACCAACGCCAGCAATTAATGCAAAGATATTTGTTTCCTCAAGGYTTTTCTTATATTACTCATATATCTTTGGCCTCACAAAGATAATATCTCTATCTTAAGATATGAATGATAGAACGAAGAACAATACGATATTTTTTTGATAGCACAGATGGGCAAATTGCACCAAAGAGGACAGTCTGAGGATGCCCTCTGTTTTGGAGCTAAGTCTGGGATTTCAAGTAAGGATCTCYGGACTTGCAAACCAATATTTCACTCCACATTACATGTCCTATCTGCCAGTGCTGCCAGGGGCTACTACTGCCCCAGCACCACTGTCCTGGCCCAGTCCTGACGTAAGCCTGGGCACATGCGTTATCCAGCAGGTAGATGTGGCCAAAGAGTTTGGCCTCGCTTTCCCTCCTTGTTTCCAGAGAGGCCATCTGTTCTTCTCGGTGCTGCTTTGCTTTGCACTTGCACAGATTCAATCTTAGACTATAATTTTCATGTTTACCTATTATTTTTGACATGCTGCCAACGTTGTGTTGATGGTGAAACTGAAAATCATCATTTCCTCCCCGTCAGACTTAATCTTTCAATCAAATCTGAGTGGAATTTCACCAGGCAAGGATAATGCACTCCTCTAGCCACAGGACTTTCTCCCTGCCAAATTTCTGAGGGCTTCCACAAATCACAAAAGTTCATAAATATTCTTTAGACAGAAAGTAAGCAACCTAAATAGAGAGATCACTGTTTTTGTCACAATAATATTAGCTGAAGATTTCATTTCATTCCTTAGCAATGCATCTTGCAGCAATCCTCTATCTTGCTGAGAAGAGACCCCATTAATTCTGTTGAGTGCATTGGGAGGCTTCCAAGAGGTCCCTTCTCCTCCCTCCTGCAGCCTTCCTGAAGGCCGACTGCATCACACAGAATTCACAACTTGATGTCACTCATTTGATGGTTGGATCAGTGATATAAGGTGATCAGCTTTTAGATATAAAAGCTATCTTAGCTTTTAGAAATTATCCCTTTAACAATCCCTTTTGGAAGCAAATGAGGTTTACTGTTTTATAAATCTGACTACTTCCTTTCTTGCCACCACCAAATAATTTTGTAAAGATTCTGAATGTGGAGGAAACAAAGAAAAAAACTTTTACCTCTCATTCCACAGTTATCTTTTTTTTCTTTAAAATACTACCTAATAAAACAGTTTTTGTCTCATATTTTCATTTTCTTTAGATAGTCAAGTCAACATTTGCTTAGCATTAAATTTATCGGGCTATCTTAATACAACTAATACTTTTACAGCCCTCATCCCCTTTTACATTATAGCGAGTTAAAGGCTGCAGGCAGCTATGAAGGTGACCACTCATCCTTGTGCGGGTCAGGAGTGTCACTTTAGCTGCATGCTCTGTTTCCTCTGGCTCTGGCCCAGCAGTACTTTCAAGATTGCTTGGGAACTCAAGGGCCAGATTCCAGTTGGACCCACATCATATTTACCCCAATTTAATTTCTATGGCTTAAGGGTCTGTTCTTTATTTGCTCTAGTAGAAGAGCAGAATCAAACTTCTGGTCTCCTGAGAGTGTTCTTCCTTCTCTGTCTTCTGGCTAAGTGCTATTAGGATGTCTTGTAATTATTTGYTGCTTTATTTTATGTATATGTGTCCCTGGCTCAGGCTACCCTTCAAAATTTTCCAGGAAGAAATGCAACAAACTAACATAAAAGGCCTTGAAGTCTCTTCAACAAATGCAAGAGAACCAGTTCTCACTGTGACACAGTCCTTGTCAAATCTAGTTTTCCCTTTACTTCTCATTCTTCCCCCCACTAGGAAAAAAATATATATAGTGTTCCCCTACCCAAAATTTCAGAGGCTGTCCTTTTCTTATATCTCTTTTAGTTATGTTGTGAATTAGCTTGCATCAACAAGTATCAACATTTTTATAAATAACTGTGCTGCTGAAATTGCTCTTGTCGGTATGGAAGTCTGCTTTTATTCACTTGCTACAGATATTTGTTTACCTCTTTCTTAGGTGAGCATGCTGTTAAGATGCATGTTGTGTATATATGATTTTGTGTCTGATTTTAGCATTCTCCTATTCTTAGCATAGTAGTAATTTCCTTAGAAGAAAAACAAATTCCTACTTTTACCTGGGATGAAAGACGAACTACAAGGCACCACTCAACCGAATAGCTTTTTCATGTAATTCTACGTTTTAAATAAAGCAGCAGTCTAAAGGCCTTGCTATAATAGAAGGCTTCCCCAGCTTATATAATAGACTGTGCAGACAGGCAGCTACTTCAGAGGCTGCCACAGAAATTCAGACAGAACTAGTTCAGTCAAAAATACCATCTAGAATAATAAGCTCCCAGCGTCTGCAGCTCAAATCCAAAGGGTCCCCCTCACTCCCCTTTCCTTTTTATTTTGTTCCTCAGGATGCCCCCAGCTGAAGAGCAAAATGAAACCAGGCAGAGGAGGGAACAGGCCTGACTTTGTCCTTTCACCATGGCACGCACGCGGCTGGCATTTGCAGGAACCTGCTAGCAGGAACTCTAAACTCTACAAATAAGTGTCACTATGGAAACTAATCAAATGAACAGAAGTATGAAAGAGACCGCCCCAGGAACATGTCTAAGAGGCATAAATATTACTATCAACAAATTCTTTAGTTTAAAGGGCCCCACTGGAAAGGTTAAACAAGCTGGCCAGGTGCCTCAGGGCTCTGGAGCAAGTTCGTGACTTTTTCTCACCAGGTCAATGGCACCTGGGAGCACTGGGAATTTGCAACAGGAGAACAGAGACTGCTTCGTTCTTATGCATCCCAGAGCTCTTGGCTCCGAGAAAAACCTTGCTTGCACCCTCCAGGAAGATGGCTTCTTGGCAGACTGCTTTGTCTCCGACAGCTCCTGAGGCTCGGGATAAAGAGCCGGGGAAAATGGCAACTCAAAAACGAATTAGAGTTAAAGCTTTTAAACAAGATAAATTTGTTGGCCTGGAAGCCAAAAATGTGTTTTATTTCAAATATACACACAAAATTTTGTAGAAGATTTTCAGCCACTTGTCTAAAGCAGCTGTTGGCCTCATCATCTCTTTTGGGCTGTTAGCATAAGGAACTCTGCATGCACACCTCGCTCTTACTGATTTGTAAAATAATGTGTAAGAAATGGTAGTTATTCATAAGCAAACAGTAAAATTCATACTTCTATTGACCCAGAGCAAACATCTTTGTATTTAAATACATCCCATGCTGTAGAGTGCCCTGTTACAGCATTGTGATGCATTATAAATAGTGAACCTTTTGAAGAGAAGCAAGAAACCAAACCCCGAAGTTTGTATGGAAGCCAGGAAATGTTCTTCCCCAGACTCAGCGGTGGAACAGAAAGGTGAGCRTGCAGCCTCCCGGCTTTGATCAAGCAGCACCTTCGGGCAGTCATAACCTACCCATGACCTTCTACTTCTCAGATCACTGAAAATAATCTTTAAAGTACAACATCCAGCAAGTTTTAGAAGAGAACAGCAGGATAGTCAACAGCTGAGTCTGATCAAAGACAACATTAGTTGAATGAGACTAAAATATGAAAAAAATATAATTTTGTTGAACATTACCAATGGCTGCTTCTTAGTTTTGCTCTTTCAATGGTAATTGGTAATACAAAAATCCTCCAAAGTCAGACACATTTGCTACTTATTTAGGATCAGTTTGGCTGGAACTCACTAACAAGAGAATAAAAGTGCTTTTGAATATTTGGCTCTTTGAATCACCATGACAGGTTGCCCCATGCAGAAACAATCACTTGTGACRTTTTCTTGCCAATGATGGGCCAATTCAGGGAAATTCACAGGCTGCAGTTTCAAAAGGCTCATTTTACTGGCAACCAGAGAATTTATGACATGGAGGGAATTATACATGAACTGTAAAAGAGGTGTAATCGGAAAGGTGATTAACATGGACTAATTGACAGACATTTTTTTCCGGCTGCAGGCTGAGTAAGAAATGTTTAGCTCAGTGGGCATTGCCACTTGGTACTGATTGTCTTTCCTAGACATGGATTTCTCAGTCTTTTGGTAGAAGGAAAAATGGCCCATAGATTCCATGCAAGTTTTTTTACACCACTCTCTACTGACAAAATCAAATCTTCTGTAACTGACCTCCTTGCAGCCAGAATAAATAATAGAGGCCTCCAGCGACCGCAGGAGAGAAACTGCAACATCATCAAAGTCACAAGATCTAGTGTTCATGTATACTTAACTGTGGTGTTTATTCTCTTTTAAGTGAAACAACTAGCTGTATCTCACTTTGCTCCTCCCAGTGTCTATGATCTAGTTTCATAGCATATAGAAGTAGAGACCAGGCAGAAAATTGTCATTTAAAACACTCGAGCTCTGCCATTAGCTGGTGTTACCAGAAGTTTGCAGTGAGGCTGCTGTAGAGCCTGCTCCAGCTTGCTGTCTTCTGAAGAGCCAGTTGATGGAAGTGCCACAAGTCCTGTGCATTCCTATGTACCAAAGAACCAGACTTTTTCTTTTTTTGTTTTTTCTTATGTTCCAGCCATATTTTTTCCTGTAGTCTGATCTTGAACATTATGACAAGGGAGTTGACATAATCTGGTTCATCCTAGATCTGAGAGAGTCATGCAGGCCTCTCTTTACAAGATCATACTTGTCATGCAATGTTTTTCCCTATAAAGTTATGCTGTCAGAGCCATACAAAGCAGCCACATCACATGAGAGGACCCATTAAGTTTATAGTGTTAAAGTACATCACAAAATATAGTTTGAATAACTATAAAAATGATTCAGTGAAGTTCTTTGTGCTTTTTAGACATTCCTTTCTCTGTTCTATCAACATARATAATTGAAATATCAATGCATTTCAGTGGCCCTCCCTCCAGCTCTGATTCCTTAATACTTAGTATAACTGAGTATAAAGGATCTCCATGCTTTATAAAACATTCCAGGAGTAGGTGCTGGATGCACTTACATATGCAGTAGTGCGCACATTATTTACAAAGTGAAGAATTGTATCGGTGGCAATTGAAGGTGAAAAGTCAACAGAATCTGCTACATGATGGAGACAACACTTCAGGAGCCAGTTTGTGTAACAAAACCTCCTCCATCATTTCCAGCCTTTTGCTTACTTCAGTTTCTGTGTTTTTAGGAAAAGGTGGAAAACTTCCCTGTTTCTCTGAGCTGGAAAAATGAACGCTGTCAAGGCAGCATCCTCCCAAAAGAGAGGCCAGATTTGCGCTGAAGAGTGGCACCATCTGCTGGATGTAGCACGCAGGGCTTGCTGAAGGAAGGGTGTCCGTCCTCCCCGGCACCTGGGCTGCCACAATTTTCCTTTGATGGACTAGATGCTCGGGAATCACTTTGGTTCCGCATTTGCTCCGGTGTCACCCCGAGATTGCAGGAGCTCTCTGCTTGTTCCCTTGTTCCAATATTATAAGAATAAGGCAAAAAATAACCTGCTGCTCTTAAACATCCCTCTGACACCTTGCTGCATCATTCCTAATTTCATATGGATGCTGTGCTGCATATTTTACACTGGTTTGTGACATTGAGGATTAAATGGTTTAAATTGTATTCAAAATGCAGATTTTCATCTTTAACTTCTTTAATCAGAGCACTAGGTTTCTATAGATGTGTCTCTCTGTAGAGCTGCAGAGTTGCAAAAATACTATATTGAAGCTAGGTTATTATTAGAGATGTTATAGTACATATTACCAAAATAGTCTAAGATAAAGGAAGGGGAAAAAAGGAATGAAGCCAAAAATAGAACAGTAAAATGCTCCATTTTAATGTCTCTCTTTTTCCTTTTATAGTCACAAGGTTTTCTCCTCAAACTTTTTCTCAGAAAACTTTAGAAATAAAAATCTGAGACTCTCACAAGTCATTTAATTCCAGGAATTTTGCCTTTCTGACAAACACCATCTACCCTTAAACTTTGTAATAATGCTTCCAGTCACATGGAAAGTTACTGAAGTCAAAAGAAAAACAAAATGGGGAGTTGTGGAAAAGATCTTGTTATCTGCATACAGTCCAAAGGGGGAAATAGAGGGGCAAAAAAAAAGAGGTCCAATAACTTTGCTTTTATGGACAATGAGAATTTCTATCTGTGCAATCTGCGCTAGAGGCAACAAAGATTTCCGGACTACTCATCTATACCTAAATTTGTAATCTCTTTAGGCTTTGAGCCAACTGTTTGAAGATTTTAGATGAATGACCTTATGAGCTAAGATATCAGTGGTACTGCTGTTACACTCATGCAGACACATGCCTTCCGCTTAGCTCTTTCTTCATATTGATGTGGAAATCAATCCCAGGCCTAAATGAAAAGTATATGCTTCCTTCATTGTTTTATTCTTTGGATATACTTTATCAAAGTTACTGAAATAATAGTTTATGCACTTGGCCAGGTAGAGACATTTTAGGCTAGATATTTAGCACTCAGCCTTAGGAACATCTCTACACACTCTTAGGCTGCATGCTAAGCCCTCTGCCTCAATGGCTTCTAGTCAACGCTGAAGCTCAGTGGCTCATTAAGCCCATTTGTCATATTGTTCTCAATCAACTCCCAAAGTTAACATGAGGATGGCTTTTACATACTGCAGTAAAGCACGTGATTCAGCACCAAAACTGAAATCTAGATCAAGCTGATGAAAGAAAGGATGAAAGAAGACAGCATGAAATAAAGGAGAAAGTTTTCCACACGGCTTTGTAAAACAAACAGATGGACCTAGCACTTCATGGCCCTCCTACAAAAGTGGGAGTCATTACCTACTTGCACTGAAAAAGGAACACACACTTCCTAGTCCTAGCAGGATTCAGTCTTGAATCCTCAATGCTAAAAGCAAGTATCCGGGTTGCCAGCTCCTTGCAGCCTTGTTCTTCCTTTGGCCAATCCAGCTTGCGGGAGCTGTCACTTATTGCAAGGGACCACAGGCCCTCTAGGGTCTGCATTCCCTACCCAGGGTTTGCTTCTTGCCCCAAACTCACCTTGACCCGGCCACGCAAGAGCCTTCCTTTCCGGGACAGGTCAGAGGAGAGTGAAAACTGCTGCTGGTGACACCCTCGTACATAGGAGGAGCCGGCCAGCCTGAGGGTTTCARTCACTGCAAGTTAGGAATCAGTCGTGACTCTCTTTTTTCCCGGTGAATATTTGATTATTTCCACTGTACTGTATCACATGTTATCTATCATACGTCCATCCTGCATTTTTCAAATCGTTAATTGCTTTATCCAGACACCAAGCTTAAAATCAGATTCCTTTGATTAGCATCACACATTCCATTGATGCCTGAGCCACACTACCACATGGGCTATATTTGCATGTTTCCTCAGTCACAAATACTCATTATATGTCCAGTCCCTGGCTGATATCTCTGACCATGAGTAACTCATGAACAAAGGTCAGCTTCTGGTATCCTTTCAAGAAATGACAAAACAAGAGAAATGCATAAAATTCAAATTTCTGCAGTTATGAAATACTCACCACTATTTAGACACAAAATTTCCGGACATACTTTCTTCTTCTCATTGCTTTCACCTAGAAAGACATTTGTACAGTGTATCCTTCCAAGGAGAAGGGAGTCAGATAGAAATAGATATGGGAAAAACATGGAAAAGATATGATTCAATTTCCTTCACCCTCTCGCCTGTGCTTCTGGAGGATGCTGCAGACAACCAGCTGCAGGAGTCACCCAAACATGGATATCACGGGATCACASGATAATGCAGGTTGGAAGAGATCTCAGGAGATCTCTAGTCCAAACTCCACCTCAAAGCAGTCAACAYCGGCAGACCAGGTTGCTCAAGGACTTCTCCAAACAAGTCTTGAAAAACCACCAAGTGACCTCCTTTCCTGCAACCAGGAAAGCTGTTCCAATGCTTAGTTATCCTCACAGTGTTTCTTTTTCTTTTATTATTATTCAGTCTATACATGGTATGTCTTCACAGACAGACTAAAGGCTCTACCTGAAGTGTGAGCCACTGGGCCAGAAGTCATCTAGATACAGACATGTTAATAATAATCACCTGCTCAGCCCTGCCGCAGCTCCTGCATCCTTGCGTGCTATCCCAGCCCTGCAATCCCGGGATTACAGCTGGCCTGCAGCCACATAACTGAGGAGATAACGTCCACAGCCGCACAGCGCAGCTGAGGCTTAGGTGCCTCATAACCCACCCCACTGCTCTGCTTCTCAGCTGAGTAGTGTAGGACTTCCTTCCTTCTCAGACAGCCAGGCTGCTAGTAAGATGAATGAGAATCRTGGTAATCTACATCATCAGGCAGAGAAACCTTGATTAAATTTTGTATTTTCATTTGTTCTGCATTTGTACAGCTTAGTTGTTTTGCTAAAGAATGCTGATTTTCCTTGGTTTGTAAAATGATGTTTAGCATATCAAAGCTATCATACTACAATTGGTTATTCTCTAATTCAGTAGAATGATAAACTATACCTTTTATATATATATATATACTTTACTATATATGTATTTATATTTATTTTACATCCTTTCACTCATTTAAATATTTCTAGTAAAGGTACTCTTTCCTCAGTATTGCTGCTTTTGATATCTCTTGTACTTTGTTTCTTTAAAACAGAAATGATCAATATTATAGGATATTCTTACATAAAAATAGGGCCAAAATACCATGATTTTTTCATTGTAAGCATCTTACAAAGGGAATTAATTTTAGAAGACATAGAAAGGTATGTGATTTGAACAGCRGCAGAGGGAAGAGATTTCTGGCCAATCCATTAAATAGGACAGTAAAGGAACACTTAATTAAATCTAAGATAAGATACTGTAAAACAGTAAAATACATTCCTATTAAGCAGTGTATATAATTAAACAGTGTAATTCACTGCCACAGGAGTAACTTGCTGGATACTTAAGTGTTGAAAAATATCTTAAATTATTAGGAATGTAAAACGTGGGAGCATAAGTGATCCCACAGGTCTATCAGTCCAAGCCTTTGGTATTACAGCCAACTCTAATATACAGTCTGCTGCTAAACTGGTGAAGCACCATTATAACTTTTGGACGGTTTGTCTCCAATTTTTCTAGAACACTGTTCCAAACAGTGACTCTGCTAAGYATTGCACATATTTCATCTCTAGGTTAAAACCCCCAGGTACTTATACCGATGGTTTCCTTCAGCTTGAAACTCTCTTCTCCCTTGCTAGCATTTGCTTCTCAGACATTTCTATGGAGAAAATCACCCCTTCTCCAAGGTCATCCATCCAGACAGTGCAGGACAGTGCCATGCAGAGATACTCCAGCAGCTCTGAAGGGATCTCACTGCAGCAGTGCAGCAGCACAGCCAAGCTGTTAAACCTGCCTCGCTAGCATGGCACGTGCTGATGTGATCATCCTGTTTTGCAATCTGGAACTCACTTGGTTTTGCCAGCTTGAGCATCTCTRCTTCTCCCTGGTTTAACACAGACATGTCCTTAGGGTAAGAGTCAAGAGAAAACATAGGCACTTACAGCGTGGTTTGGATGGAAGATGGGCACTTTCCAAATGGATATCCAAAACTGCTGCTTACTTGAGATGCCACAGGCACAAATGGAAGCCTTTTCCAGGAGCTGTGGGAAACTGTATCTGCGCCAGCTTCTGTGGCCAGAAGTCTCCCTAGCTCAGCTGCTCTGGCTGCCCACGTGGACCTCTCTTCTACAAGGCCAGCTGGAAGCAGAAACAAGAATTTGGCTTAATTCACCTAACTTTTGTGAGTCCAAACAAGCAACTCAGCTGTACATCTCCACCTTTGGTCAGATTAACGCYATCCAACAGACATCTATAGTGAATTCTGTGATTTCCTCCCTGTGCTTACAAACTGCGTGACATACCACAGCACTGAGATCTGGTCAGAAAACTACTGCTGCCACCCACGTTTTCATTATCTTCTCAGAATGGTCYAATAAATGTAAAACCAAGGCCATAAGCCCTTCACTGGCAGAGGGGTTTGAACTCAGTTTCCATGTGCCAGAACAGTGCCCTGCCCAGGCTACAGGTTTGCTGAGGAGCAGGGAGGGAGGAAGAAAGACATTCCCACACTCTTTCCTCCCTTTGACCTCCACGAGTGTGTCAAGGCTGTGCAGCTGGGAACAGGTCACGGGTACAAACACATGGGCAGAGCCTCAGAAGGCTGCTCAGAAGCTCAGTGTGTCAAAAAGCAGCAAAGAGATAGTAGATGTGGAGGCCAAACATGGACCATTTGGGCATTTTCCATTCAGGTGTTCTCTTGCATGAAAAAAGGGACATGTTCCCAAAATGTGCTCTAACCATTGGATGACAGAATAAATACCCCTCTCTACAGTCCTTCAGGACGTGTATTGGTGTCTTTAGTTTGCAGTGGTGGGCAATACTTGAATTTGAAATAATGCACTCAGTTTTGGTCAGCTTATCTCAGAAAAGACACAGGAGATATAAAATGGCTTTAGAGACAGGCAGCAAATGAACAGAAACATAAAAAAAAAAAAAGAAACCTTTCAGATGGAGATGGGGACTGTTTAGTTAAGAAAGGGAACAGGACAGAAAATGAAAAATGTTGAGAAGGAAAAAAACTAATTCTTTTAGTACAAAAGCAGAGACAGAAAGTAACAGCAACAACCCAAAATCTAATGAAAGAAAACATTTCCTACTTAGAAAAATAAAATGTATTGCTAGTAGTCTGTGGAATTCATTCACAAGAGCAGGCCAAGTACTCAGGAGAACCGAGAAAAATGATGAGATGTATTAAATGTATTCAAAATCATTTACACATTAGAAGAAAAAAATATATTTAAAAAAATAGGCTATCAACCTTTGATCTTCAGGGAATGAGACTGATTAGGTTCTACAGGGAATCGAAGAGGTAATTGTGCAGCTTTTAATTCTTTCTCTGAAGCTGGCCTCTATGTATGACATTAAATTGGGCCAAGATGAACAGTTAATGCGGCTGCCACAGGCAGTAACTAAATATTTGGAATTTATTTACCTTGGGAAAAGAAAATGAAAACAGAGAAGAGAAAAGTAAGCCAAAGTGGAAAGAATACAAGAAGAGCAATAAATGATAAAGTGTAAAGAAACACAAATAATAAAAATGATGACAGATTAAGCTCAACAATGCATTGGACAACGTGCTATTGGAGTACGAAAGTGTGATTCGTGAGGATGCAGGTGGCAGACCTGAAGGTTGCACTGAGATTTACTTCTCAGAAATATTATAGGAAGAATTGGACAGTTTGGAGAGAATTCTTTAGGAAGAATTCGAGACATATTGAGCACACTTAAAAACATTTGTAGACAACACGTGTAAAAAAAAAAAAAAAAAATCCTGAGTTATGTTCCTAAGTGGATAAATTGAGATTAAAAAAGGAATCTGGATTCTGAACACTCACGGAGAAGAAAAACATCTCACCATAAATCCAAATGAAAGAACCAGGTGTCAAAATATAATAAACAAAAGGGAAGACAAAATGAGCCATCTGCTTCATCAAAGAAAAATTTCAAAAYCTATGAGACTACAAAACATAAACACTGGGTGATATGAGAAAAGTTTKGGATTCTCAAGGTCTAGAAGATAGAAATCACACCAGTAGTACAGGGGTTTGTGCAAGCTAGATAACATGAAGAACAAACYAGTCACAGCCACTAGCTCTGCCCAGCTCATGACCTTCACTTAAGGAACACTAYGCTGGGAGGAAGAGTTAGTCCATAACTGTTAGTCCATAGGGTCCTTGCTCCCCGGCAGTCCTTCCCTGCTGTTATCTAGGGAGAGAGCATTCCTGCCCCAATGTGTGGGAATGCTCTCTGAAGAGACGTCTGCTCAGGCAATTTGGGCTGAGAAAGCCAGTAGCGATGGAAAAAGCAGGTCTGGAAAAACCTGCTAGCAGAGCTGTGAAAAGAATGGGAGTAACACAGAGGGAAGAGGCCGAGTGGTGGCAAAGAGGCCGTGCCCGGCCACGTGAGTACAGGTCGGCCAGGGATGGAGTTGGGAGACCAAGGAAAGGAAGGCCCATTAAGGTGCTAGATGGTGGAAGAGACCTGAATGGATGAAGAGAGCACATCYATACCACATACATGAGGCTCCAAGGGTGAAGAGGGACAACTTCACGTCAGAAAAGACTTTGGAAAGACTGGGAAATATGGATGCCTACTTTAATAAGTGTAAGACTGTTTTGTCTCTCATTGTTAATTCATCACTTAGCATTGTCTCCGTCATGTCGCATCTAATCACATCTACAGAGAGAGTGCAAGCTCTCCAGCAGATTGAGCATGATCTGCTGCATGCCTGGGAACTGCCCAGCAGAATTTGGACATTACTGCCCTTTTGTAAATAATAGTATCRTTAAATAATAGGAGTAAATGTGGAAAGCACCACTAACTGCAATAAAGGCAGAGGATGTCAGGTGTATTAGATTAATTTGCTRTAACTATACAAGGGATTAGAAAAAAAATGGTCAGCACAGCTCTTTGACAAATGATTGAATGCAGGGCCAGACAAAGCTAACAGTGCTTATATTTAACTTACTAATGCTTACTTACTAATGCTACATCTTGTGCACTGCAGGTGACCCCAAGCAATTTAATCAGAACTTAAGCTTTCTTTTAAGGATAAAAAGGAAAATTCAGCTTTCACAGTCGTGAAAAGAGCTCCCTGAAAGTGAACTACTGTAGTTACATGAATGACCTGCTTAATTTCACTGTCAGTTGACAGGAAAAGAAAAAGAAACAAACAAAAAAAAAAAGGGGGGGGGAAAAAAGAGCTTCTATCATATTTGCCTATTTTTTCTAGATACATTTTCATAGCTTTTGCCATCACACATTTGCCACTTTGGCAGCCAGATGACATTATACCAAGAGAATTTGCCAGAATGTCAAATGAAACRGGCAGTTCAAACATGCCATAAGGACAAGATCATGAACTCTCTCAATAGTTTTCTATCAAACAGAGACCATTACAAACACTTGGCAAAGAGTTACTATATAGTGATTAGTCATCTAAAATGCAATTTGCATAGCTCCCTATTAAGAACAGTAAATAGCATCATAAATATTTTCTCCAACTGTGCACTAGAGAGGGTAACACGAGTGGAATTTCTGAGAACTGGGTTAACCAGTGCCCAAAAATCAAGGAAAAAAACTTAAAAGTAAATTCAGTTACCTAAATGCAATGCCAATTAAACTGCTCTGAATTTCCAGGATTGCCACATGAAGTAGGAACATGAGGCAAAGGACCTTCAGGAGATTTGTGCACTTCTAGGCTGCACGTAGACACTAGGCAAGTTCTCCTACCTCATCTGAAGTGATACCAGTGGCTATGCTTAGGCTGCTGAATCTTGTGCTCACTAGAAATTATACAGGYAGATGTGGATAATTCAGCCCTGCCCATCTCCAGGTACTTAATCTTGCAGTACCCCTTTGGAGCAGAAGGTCCATAGTCTCCTAGGAGAGAACTCACCCTCATGTCTATACAGGCAATACAACACTGTTCACTTTTCTGCATGTATGCGTGCAGAATATAACACCATGCAGCTGGTCCGGTTAAAGGTCTTTTAAAGGAAAAGAAATACAGTATATTTTTTACATCCAGTGTTTATTTCTTTGCACTTACTAATGCTCAAGTTGCTTCACTATCTTTTTACTTATTTGTTTAGCTGGTTTATATGTCAAACACATTTCTTACAGTTTTCCACCACAGACACTAACCCACACATGTAGCTTCATCTTCAAATTCTTCTTTCTTCGGTTTTATCTCCCTTCTTTTCTGACTACGAACAAATAGATTATACAGCAGAGGGGTCTGCATGGGATCTGAAGGAATTCTGCTGTCAATTTTGCCATGCCAGGAGTTGATCTTCAATTACACTCTTTGATACAATCTCCTGGCCACTATTAGCTGCTGAATGTGTTATGAAACACAGGATATCCTGATGTAGCAAAGTTCTYCAAAGTAACCTGGTCACGTCATAGTGCAGCCTCTAAACATTTATTTGTTTGTTTTCAATTTATATCACATTTCAATCCGTGATGGACTCGGTGAACCCTAATTGGTGCTACCCAATCCCGCAGTTAGGGCTGGGAGACGCAGACAAGGAACGAAAGTGCCTTTGGCTGCATCCAGTGGTTTTCTTGTTCCCCCATTTCCCGGGAAACCTGCCAAATTACCTGGGCCTGCCAAGACCGCTGCCCACTGCATTTACATTCAGTGCCAGTTCTTGGGCCATGGCAGATGGAGCTAGAGCATTGCTCTTAGACCAGCCTTCACTCCCAGCTTGGCTTTTCCTTCCTAAAAACAAAAGAAAAGATGATCAGACCAAAGTTGCTTCTGTCTCCCTCTCCCCTACCTTTCAGCCAAAATGCAGGGGTGGAGCTATGCTTCACTCCATGCAACTTTCCTTAAGCCCAGAGACTACAGGCAGGAGTCGAAAGATTATTTTAATAGTCCCACTTTGTTTCCAAACACATTGTTTTCCCAGCCTGTCTCCCTAGGAGGTGCCTGCAGGGACAGCAGGGAGCTTGCCACTGAGGTTAACATTTCTTCAGGGCCATTTCAATTTCATCAACACAGTTAACTAAGGCAATGCCAAAAAATTATACGCACATTTATCATTGCCAAAACATCAGAATATTGCCCTCTCTGTCAACTGTTGATTGTATTTGTTTTTTATTCAGTAGCAATTGGGAATTTGGCAACAATTTCATCATAACTTGTTCCCAGAGGTTATTTAAATGCAGGAAAGTACTAAAGAAAATTAAAGCCTGTTGGGTTTTTGTTTCGTTGTTTTTGTTTTTGTTTTTGTTTTAATCTACAATAGCCACTAAAAGCAAATTCATAAGAATCTTCCATGACTGCAGAAACTGAGGTGAATAATATATTCTCTGAAAGCATTTGAATCACCAAATTAAAAATAATGCCAAGTGAAGCATTAAAGGAGACACTTGTGATCTGATATGTTGGCTCCTGTTCTTCCAACATATATTTCTGCAAGTAGTAAAACTTTTAGTCACTATCTTGCTATAACTATCAAGCTGTAATGAGTTTTAAAGAGATGATGATTGAATTTTAAGATATTAGCATATTATGTTTAGGTGTGAGTGGAAATTGTGCATCCCTGAATATAAACTGCACAGTTCTCCAGTCATGACATATGCACAGGGAAAAAAAAAAGGCAAAAAAATAGATTTTGCCTCAATTCCATCTAAATTGCTTTGTCATTTAATCTTGTAGAAGGGATTTAGAATTGTTCTTTCATACGGACTTAAAGCTGAGCATTTTATTTATAGTCTTGAACTGCATTAAGACCTGGAATACATGTAGGATCCTGCTTGCATGTTTGACTGTGTCATTTCGTGTCACAGCTTCGGAGCTCTCCCAGAGGCTGGGAGGCAGAGCGAATGCTGCTGCTCTTTCTGACTGCTAAGTAAAATCTGRGCAATTTCATGGAATACTGGAGCATTTTAAATGTCTGATTCATAAAAAGGAGCAGAAGAGAAACAAAATGAGAGAATAAAAGAATATTAGAAAACACAAACAAGAAAAAATCTTGCTTTCCTGCAAATGAGATATTATTCATTGGGAAATGTGGCATTGAATTAACAAAGGACAATTTCTTATGATGGCGATAAATTTAGCTTTCTATCATTCTATGATGTATCAATGATTTTAAGTAGTAAATAGTTTAATTGTATAAAGAAAATTTGAGTTTGGCATGCACAAATATTTGCATTTCAGTGTTAAAACAAAATATTTCCTATAAGCAGTGATTAAGAACACCAGAAATGAGYTTTTTGTGCACAAACTTAGAAGTTCCTAGACTATAAATCAGAGGGTATTATGAGATTTTCTAATATATAATATTATATTCATGCTGATACTACAAACATTGGGCCTGGTACTTCTCTGACTCCCATCCCTGCCACAGCCATTGAAATCAGAGGATTCAAATCAAGAAAAAAATAAGTCCAAAATGTTGTAATTGCCCCACTCTGACGGTACAGCAGGCAGGAGGTTCCTGTTTTGTTCATCYTGCTTTAAGCAGTTTTGTGGGTTTACAAACCAGATTGATACTGCAAAAGAACTAGAAATCCCTTCTTAAAATCCAATTGAAGTAGTCAGAATGAGGAATTTCTTTTGCCTGGTGAGACATAATTGGGTATATTCCAGTAGTTTGCATTCAGATGCAAGAAAAGAGGAGATTAAGTAGATTAACCTCCATGATCTGGCAGATGACACTTCTTGCTGTGTTTGAAGTATTTTTTGAAGGAAAGATGGCATGATTTTGAAGTTTATATTAATCAAATCTCTTTGATTTTTTTTTGATGCAGCAGCTGCAATGACACACCCTCATACTTTGAAAGACTCAAATTGCAAGGGCCAGGGCTTAGAAAAGACCAGCCGGAGCTCAGAAGTGTCACCTTCAGCCTCCAGGGGGAAGGAAAGTACTTGTCTCATTTCTCCCTTTATCAACGTAATTTTGTGTTAGAAATGAAAACAAAGGTTAGCTGATTATATTTTTGAAACAAAGCTCTGAGTGAAATGTGAATTTTTTGCACCAGACTAAGCTTAAAAATTACCAGAGCTACTTTATGTGGCAGATTATTCTCATTTCCTTAATACTGATGGCAAGAAGTTGTACATGTGCTTTCTTCAAGCCTTTCCTCTGCTAAATTTACAATATTGACATTTTACTAGTAAAGTGACTGAAAATATTCATTCTGCAATTTCTGTTCACAACCATAGTGGAAATGAAAGCGGGCTGTATTCCTACTAACATTTTATATATGTTGGATATGTCTCATTCATTCACTGGAAATCTATTCCAAGCACGTGAAGTCCAAGTCCTACCACCTAAATCTCACCTAGAGAGGCTTTTTGTTTGGCTGGAGGCAGAAGACACCTCTCCTCACCCCACACGCCTCATCCCCTGAGCCTCCAGCTGGAAGGGGAAAAGCATCATCTTCCAAAGGGATGACAGAGCAGCACATTTTCCCATGTCTCCTTCTTCTACAAAGAGCACTCTAACGTTCATTGTATTACCAGAAGACCAGGGGTGCAGGCTGAGCAAATGTAGGGAAGTGCACAGCCCTAGAGAGAAAAGACTGAGTGGATTTTGTGGTTTCACCTAATTTTCTTGAAGAAAAATCAAAACCCAGAAAAGGCTAAGTTTTTACCCATTTTAATTCGTTTTGGTATTGACTGAAAGGGATAAGACAAGTACTTGCTTACAGGCTTTAATAATATTTAATTGCTAAAAATCAGATTGTGAGTGATCCACAGTGATAGGCAAATCCTTAAACTATTTAGATAAGTATCCTCTTCAGGGCGAGCAAGGGGTCTTACAGCAAGGATAATCAACATTTAATTGAGGCTTAACCACTACTGAAGCAATGCTTACCTACCAAAATACCTTTAAGAGCAAGTTTAAGTCAAAATGCTTTTTTCACATAGAGTCACTTAGTATGTTGACGATGACTTYATTTTCTCTCTTCTGAGCAGAAATCATGACTAGGATATTTTTTCCACTTACTTTATTCTACAGACACAAATTACAGTGTGCTACAGGAGACATTGAATACTAGCTGAAAGAAACAGTATTTCTGGGAACACCTAGAAGACATTACTTCAAATATTGTTATAGCTTGTTTCATTAGAATATGACACTTAAATCTTGGGAGAAACACTGTAAGTTTGCATCAGTTCTCCATAAGCTCCATAACRGTTTTGTAGAAGAGATTTTGGTTGCAGATACAGATGCTGTATCTGTGTTTAAGATAAGGAAAAACAAATATAACCGATACTGAAGCTCTTATTTACAATAGATATTGAGGTTTGAGTACTATGCTTCAGCAATGACTAATACTCATTACCTTAGAATATACCTCAGGCAGTTTTGCATAGAGTTACCAGCAGTATGATTTTGACATGGGCACAATTTAAAATTATTTCAGCAAAAAATGAGATTATCTGAAGCAGAAGCAGCGCGTCAGCCTCAGGTCAAAACTATCCCAATTCCCATGAGGGCTGCTTGGTACTTAGCAGCTGCAGTTTGATCCCAGCTCAACCTTCAGGTTTAAAATGACTGCAGATTTTTTGCAATTAGTTGTAAAGAGAAATTGTTTTTCCAAAGCTTTGCAGTCTGTAAGTGAGCAGTGGCTTCTTTACGTCCTCTCTCTGAAATACTGCCAAAACCTTACTTGTTTCTACTCCTTTCATTTACATGATTCCTCTTCATGGTAAATAAGGAAGCAACAAGGGTTCAAAAAAACATCTTCAGCAGCATGAAAGAGCAGGCAGCACTTTCCCTAATGAAAATGCAGTCCGGAGGATGATAGAGAATCTTCTTGACAACTGATAAAGCTTTTATAATTTTACTTACCCAAGCTGTTGCTACTGTATGCTCTAACACTTCAGAGCATTGAGGACAAAATAGATCCAGCTGCAGTATTCCAAATATCATGTGCAGACCCTGGGAAGACCAAAACAGACCCCTGTGAGACTAGGTGCTCCACGAGCATAGATGAGCCACCACTCCTCATGCAAAGGGCAAGTGCAGCAAAGAGTGGCAATAAGGGCACAGGCCCACTAAAATCTGCTATCATAAATAGTGTTTGGCACAATCCTGTGTCAGCTAAGCTTTAGCCTGAGCTTAGAAGAGAATACAAAAGAAGTAAGAAAAATGTTGGAGGAATGACTCAGGCTAGAGCTGGTCCCAGCAAAATGTCAGATTGGTTTGAGTAACTACAGGTTTAAAGCAAAAGAATCAAATAAAGAAAATCAGGCTAAAGATTAGATCTGTCCCGTCTGGGAGAAAACTGACGCATTAAGCACATCCACTCACCATATTTGCAGTATGCAGCTTTATATTACTGATTACATGGTAAAAGAAGCACGTTCCTCCTGCCTTGAACTCAGGCTGGTGCCATGACCTCTCCTTGCAGGTGCAATGAGATCCTCATGACTTGAGACCTGGGCAAGCCAGGACCTACCTGGCTGCCTCTCTCCTCTGCCTTGTTACCTGCCATATCTACAAGAACTTCTGCATTAAGGTTTTTCTTTCTGTTACATTTATGAGATTATTCTAGTTACACATCTCCTCCCTGTTCCCACTAGTGGAATCACTTCAGATGGTCCTAGTTATAGCCAAGCTCTCTTTTGAACCCTCTTGTCGACATTTCCACACACTGTGCCTGCCTCAGCCTGGCTTACTTGAAAACTGCAGCAAAAGCAGTTCAGACATATCCAAGGAGAAAAGCAAAGGAGAAAAGTTTCTAGTCCAAAATTTTGGCAGCCAGTTCATGAGAGTTCGTAGACCCTTCATATTTCCAAGAAGAGGAGCTGAAATTTGTAACAGCAGTTATCTAAATGCGCAGGGTTTCTCTCCCTTGGGAAGGGCAGAATGGAGGAAATCATCCAAAATTGTATTCCTAACAAAAAAAAAAAAATAGTTAGAGGTCAGTAGCTAAATTCTGTGCTCACACTAAATATTTTCTCTGCTGTGAAGGGAGCTTCCCTAGGACGGCTCTCCCTGCAACTGTGTCTCAGGATGAAGGCCACAGCTCTGCTGAGGGAGGAGGCCAGGGCAAAACCTCCTTTGGCTCTCCCTGTCCAGGTGCCCTGGGATGGCCTTGGTGGTGCTGGCTTGAATCCACAGGTGCTCCCAACTTTGGGGTGTTGTCAGAGGGCCCAAACTGCAGCAAAGCGCTGGGCAGGAGGCCGTGGGGATACAGGACGTGGGGACGTGCRTCTCCAACTGTCTCAGCACAACCACCAGGATACTGGGGCCCAGAAAGGAGCTAGGAGAGGAAACAGCCTGGAAGTGAAATGGAGGGGCAAAACAGAGCTGAGAGAGGCTGAAGAAAGCAACATTGAAGTCGCACACACGACACAGCAAGGGAGAGCCCAAGGCTGCTCCATGGCTCCCTCCTTGCTGCCCAGAGAGCCGCTGCCTGGCCCCCCACCCCGCAAGGGTGAGAACTCGCAGCCGTGGCCGGTTAGGCCGTTATTTGGAGCAGCGGCAGCCATCTTTGCGGTATCTCTGAAGGTTTCCAGCCCGCCGGTGAGTTGGAAGCAGAGGGCCTCGGCACTGCGGTTACGGCAGTTGAGCGCTGCCCCCCGCTCAGCCCCCCGCCGGCCGCGGCGGCCTCGGGAGCTCACCCGCAGCTCCGCTCCCACACGCTGCCGCCAACTGCAAGTTCCTCTTTCGGGGCAAGCCCGACTCGTGCGCCAGGGCCTGGGACCTCGCAGGAGCCTCCGCTAAAGCAGAGCCTACGAGCTATGAGCTGGCGGGTTGTTGTCCGACTGCACGGAAATGTTGCTCCCGGGTATCTCCGTGTGGTCCCGCTTGCTTTTTGCATCCCCCCTGCCACACTGCAATTCTCCCACTCTGACGTGAAAATAATAACTGTAAATTCGCATATTTGTGTGATGTAAAAACACAAATTGTCTCCAAAAACCACTGACATGATAATAGTGCCTCAGCAAAATATAATTACATATCATTTTTCTGTATTCAGTACCTGAGTAGTGTGTAATGCCTTGCACTAGTTACATATAATGAATGATAAAGCACCACATTACAGATTATTTCTTCATTCTCTTGAGTACAAACTCTTCTTTCTGCTAAAAAAGACTGAGGCTTTTTCAATAAAAACATGATACTAACGTCACAGACTGAGCTTAATCAATATTCTATGCAATATTGCTGCATTTCCTCCTTATTTTAAGTCTTTGCTGAAGCACAAGGCAGAATTCTGTTTTCCACRAAGAGTTTCTCATCATTACAACCCAGATCTATTGCATGTAAAAGGGACAATCAGGCATTACCAGCAAACAGTTAATTTCGGAGAGATTATCACTGATTACATTACATAAACACATATGTAGCCAGTACTATAAAGTATAATCAGGCATATCTGGAATACTATTCACAATTTTAAAACAAAATTTGTCTGAGATTTATAAACTTTTTTTTGATGTTAAATATCAATGCTTAATTGCAAGAATTAAACATAACATTCTCATTTTCATACCCTGCTGCTTACAGAAGCCCATAAAGAACAAAGGTACTTAAGCAAGTACAGAATCACAGTGTTTAGTCTTATTGCATGCTGCAGCATAAAGCTAACATTAAGAAATCCTCTAAAATTAAAAAATAAAAAATAAAATAAACCATAACCCTCTCAGCAATCCACAAATCTGGGCCTCTGCACAGTTAACCAGAATAGTCCCTGGACTAGAGCAGACTCTTCCTCAGTGCCAGGGAAAAGCAGATGTGGTTCTCAGGAGCCTGTCAAAGTGCTGGCAGGGCACAAAAGCAGCCCCAATAGCAGCAAGTTACTGAGGGGTCTCCAGCCCTTCAACTCCCAGCTACCTTCCAGATCCCAAGAGGACCAGCCGTGGGCCAGGAGCCCATGGGAATGGGACACCAGCCAGGCAACCTATGGGAAAGGGACACTTGGCAGCATAACTATCACCATGCCCAGAGGTGAAGCACCAGAAGGAGCTTTCATAGAGTTTTAGAGCTTTAAATCTTAACATTGTTCCTTATGTATGGCATTTTGAAACTGAAAAATAAATGCATTTGAGATTTTATGTCTGCGTATCTTAAAGCATCAGGCTTTCATTGCTGATCAGAGAAAGGCTTGTCCATGGATAGTGCGGTGACTTTAATCCTCAAGGTCCAGATTTAATGATAACTTCACTGCAGATTGCCCTGGTCCCCCAGTGATGGGTAGCAGCATCCAGCGAGTTGCCTCACTGAGTCAAGTGAGCTGGTCAGCAGGCAAGACAGAAGCGTATGGAAAGTAAACATAAAGATATACATAAGTAAGGACATCTGGCCCAGTCTTCGCATAAATTTTATCCCATCTTTATATCCTGTTCTAACAAAACAAACTCTCCCGAGTGGATTGTGTCCACCTCCCTGTGCCAAGGTCCCATGAGTGTTAACAAATTCTAACAAGAAACTGGGGAGATGGGCTTTGTCTGCATCGTGCCCCTGTGAAGTGTTTAACAAATTCTTTCCTCACTAAACAAACACTTTGATCAGGGATTCTGGATGAAATTTGGCTAAATTAAAATAACTGCTAGTTATTTCCACATATTTCAGCAGAGGTATTCATTTATTACCATTTTAAAATTCAAATAACAATTCAAAACACTCCAGTGGAATAGGATTTATGGCCATTCAGCTTCTTCTGTCTGTAAACATTAATAAACTTACTGCACGGCCTGGCTGTGGCAATTGTTAGGACTTTCTCCTGCCAAGATTTAACGGAATGAAAGTACTCCCAGCATTTTGTAAAAGAAACATCTGGTGCAAGTCCAGGTTATCACTATGAAGAGAAATCCTGAAGGCTTCATTCACTTCTTACGTGGTCCTTTGGTAAAACTTACATAGCCAAACATTTAATGAAAACAGTCAAAGTGGGAAGTTTAGTCTCTATTTATAAGGTTAATATGCATCCTTCTTACTATTAGCACTCTTACTGCAAGTCTCAAGGCAAAAATACCAGCAAATGAAATGATTCAATAAAAATGAGCAAGATTTTTTCCTCCTACTGCAACACAGTTTTATAGTTTGTGTCATTGCAGGCCAAATTTAACAAATTAAACATGCCTGAAAAGTTAAGTRTTCTATTCCCACTCTTAGTCACTTTCTCCAATTAATCTTCTATTTCTGCACTAAAGCACTCATGTAGGAAGCAGAGAGACATTCGTCACTGGCTTAATCACAGGGACACTGAAGAAATCACACAGCAAAGAAACGTAATACTCATTTTGTGCAGGTTTTTGCAAAATTATAAGTTGTCATTTTCAATTAAGTTTCAAGAACTGTCTGCTTTGAGAAAGCCTTTATATGAACTCATGCTATCAGAAAACAACATTCWCTTTAGGGAAAAAAACATGAACTATTTCACCAATCATACTATATGCATGAAAGTGTTAATTGGCCTTTGAAATTGAGTCTATTATTAAGCACAATAATAAGAGAAGCAAACACAGAGCTGAGGCAAGGCACATTTATTTTCTTAAATCTCTTTTCTTCTTCCCACAAATATCTTTTTCAGGGTGGACTCTGTACATCCATTCTCCCAAAACAAGATTTCCTGTCACACAGCTGTGTTCACTAGACCCATCAAAGGAGTTAATAGATTATTAATAGCAGTTAAAGGTTATTACTTGCAATACCCTATCCAAGAAAGAAATCCCTGAAGGAATCTGAATTCCCTCTGGATGCATTTCATATAAATATCTTGAAGAATGGCAGCTTTGCCTTGCTCTGCAAGACCTGCCAGACCACACTTTCTTAGACAGACTTTTGCTAAAACACTAGCAAACTTGCTTTGCTTTGCTCTATGAAAATAGGGAAACTAAGGATATACTGTGCATATTGAACAGATCCTTAGGGCATACAAGAGAGCTATATTAAGGCCAGTTTCTATATATCCAAGAGCCACTCTGGAGCTCCAGCACAGCACGAGTGGAGAATACAGCCAGCCAGAAGATTAGACTTTAGCTCCTTTCAGAATGCTGTTTTTCCCAGACTTCTCRCTGCTTTATAAACCCTGACGTGGCTTGTGCACATCTGGCTCTCCATCGACCAGCAGTCAGCAAGGCTCTGTGCTCGGGAAGGTGCACATTCCTGCACAAGCCCTCACAAAACCCGTGCCAATAGTCATTTTTCATTTACATTCATCACCTTAATTAAATACCTATTTTGGTGCAAGTCCTGTGATTAACACACTCCTACATTTCAGCRTGGAGCTGAGTCTTAGGATGGAACAACCTTCGGGAAAGGTTTTACTTTGCTCTTAATTTGTTTCAGTACAGTGCTCAAAATGGAAATTCAGAAATGCAGATGTGGATWATCTGAAGCCTTAATACTCCCTCTTGCTTTCCTGCAGTGCACACATATCCCTGAAGTGCTGTGATAGACACCAACACCAACCAACTCTGCTCACTGCTTCGGGTAAAATAAAAATCTCATTTCCCCCACCAAAAAAAGGTCTTAGCAGCCAAAAATACTTAAAATATACTGCTAAGTAAAATAGTCCTATGATTCTATGATTCATTAGACAATTTTATCTTTCATTTAGAGAAATCCATTCCCATACAGAGATTTTCTTCCTAAGGTAATTTTGTTGTGCAAATTCAACTTACAATAAATGTAAACATATGTGTTTTATAATACACTGGTTGAATTTTTTCCCAGCTGAGGCTTTTAAACTAACTGCAGTTTACAAAAGGCCTAGGTCTTTTATTTTAACTTGTTTCTACATCAGAGAGTACTATGACTGAAATGTAGCAACCTTTCATAGTACAAAAACCTTAAATTCTGGTTCTGGAGACTTTTAACCTCACTTGGTGCCATTTTATAACCTAAGGCATTGTATGAAGCTGAAAAATGGTGTCTCTTTATGCTGCCCCGTCCTGAACAAATAATTACTATGTCAAAATCCTACTTCAAGGCTGCAAATTGACTACACAGATTCCTGAGGACCAGTGATCTTTAGCAGTTACCTACTGCAAAATAATAAGTAAGCTAATTATTTTAAAGTCATTGGGATAAAACACAGAAGCACCATTAGGTGTTAAGAATATACAAATCCTTCCCTTCTAGAGGCTTTACATAGTTCCTGGACCAGTTCTGCCTTCAAGCTGTCATTATTAATT
Source organism: Nothoprocta perdicaria (assembly GCF_003342845.1). Taxonomy (NCBI): domain Eukaryota; kingdom Metazoa; phylum Chordata; class Aves; order Tinamiformes; family Tinamidae; genus Nothoprocta; species Nothoprocta perdicaria. The sequence goes on from NW_020455455.1 coordinate 5,104,027, forward strand.
TTCAGTATTCCTGGCTATTTTGCTAATGAGAAATCAGAGGTTTTTTTAGATTAYAGCATTCATTTATACACAAGTAAAATAAGGCCATACAGGCTTTAGCTTATTTTTCACAGCGTCCTGCAGAAACCCAACGTGAACTGTGATAAGCAATGCAACTGATATTAATTCAGAGTTTCCCCTTTAAAAAAGGAAACAGGTCAAAGGATATACCCTCTAGGGTATGTGCTGGGATTACACACCTGTGATTAATCTAACAAACTGCTGGAGATGTGATTGTTTCTTCATAGAACTGCAGCTGAAACAACAGTTCTTTGGCAGTAAAATAAATGTAACCCCTTGTGGTGCCCCTAGACATACAAGATAATTACAACAAAGTACCTTCATAGGAAGTTAGGACACTCCTGCTGCATCATTAAAATAAACGGAGCTGCGATAACTGATGCAGCCTTGGAAGTGCCACAGAGGAGCATGGTACTCAAGAGATGAAAGAGATCTGCTCTCCTCCTGCAACAGGCATGTGACTTCCATTAACTTCAGTGGAAGTTGAGCGTTCCATTCAAAACCTAGGAAGAATAAGAGACAGGTTTTATCCCTGTGTAGTCAACTGCAGTTTTGGCAAGGAGTTCAGCGGGGCAAGACTTCCAAAGTAAAACTTAATTAGCCCAGGGCTTTTCAAGGCTTGCTGTCTGAGCCTCACCGTGGACCACGGAGCAGAGAGGTTTAAGCTATCACCAGCCATGCTAGCTGCAGATGCCGGAGCAGCAGATGCCCTCACCCAAGCACGGTATCGGGACAGCCAGCTCTGCTACAAGGCAACCTCATGGCTCTAACACAATCACACCACACTCAGGATCAGGCCAAAACCCACCCTGCACAGCTCAGGACTGCAGTCATGGTCACCTATTCCAACCACACCTTTGGGATCTCCASGCTGAGCTCTGCTGTGTGCAATAGACATGTCCAAAGAATTCTTCAACATTAAATACAGAGACAGAATATCATAAAGGGCAAACATTGCTATCATTATTCAATCCTATCAATTAAAGGGGATTTATATGCATTAATATGAATAAAACACAAAGTTTTGCAATTTTCATAGCTTGGAGGATGACTTGCAAGACAAAGTAAATGAGAAGTAGAAAGGCCTCCCCACCATCTAATCTGTGTGCATCTGTCTCCTCTTGAGCTGCATGGAACACACCCATGATAGACAACTAAAACAATAATACTTCTTTGGGTAATAACTTCCCAATTATTACAAAATATGCAGCTAAGAATTAGAAAGCATTTCCTGTGTATGTGCAATTCTTAGCTTTATTTCAACATTTTTTTTCTGATTTTACCTCATAAAAATGCTTAAATTTCCCTGTTTCCCTTTTTTATGAATTCAGTTACACATGGACTCATCATTCTCAGGAAGAACTTTCCTAGGCGCTGCCTTAAACACTTGCTTCTCAGTCACTGAGCGACTTCAAGACAACATGTGCACTACTCTGCATCTGCATCCAAAGAGTCACTTTGAAGTCACCAAGATTGCTAACAGACTTCATTGTAATCACGTTGGAGTCCCAGACACTCTCATACAGATCACATCTAAGAGAGCTCATTTATGTCATGTTTATCATCATCTAGTGGAAAATGAAATTATGTAGAGGCCTCTGACCTTCTTTGACGTTTTTTCCTAGTCTGCTAGTCCAGCAGTGCTCATTTGTCTGACTCCTGCCTCTTCCTCCCATTCAGATGAGTAGGTGTCTGCGTAATGCAGTATTTCTGAAGGAAGAGGCTAGTCCTCATAGGGCTAGAGCAGTATTTTTGCTCTGGAAACAAGAAAAGGCAATATGGTGGTATATGTGCGGAAGTTGTCCTCACTGCTTCAAGAATGAAAAATACTATTAAAAAAAAAAAAAAAAAAAAAAAAAAAAAAAAAAAAAAAAAGCAAAAATGTAAAGGCATAAATTCTACATAGGTAAATGTTTATGTAGGAAGGCTTACCAGGCTATGGAATCCTGTTCTAAAACAACTAGGGCAGTGTGACGCTTTAATGTAACTTCTGGCACAGTAAATTCGTCTGTATAAATGGGGCCCTGAGTTGAGTGAACACACCAAGTTGTCTGTCTCTTGCCAATGGAAAAAGTGTCTAATAACCAGGTTACAAGGAAGCAAGTTCCAGATTCAAACTTACTTAGAAATACAATGAAAGTGAATAGGATTCCTTTTTAGGGCAGAAGTAAAGGGACATTTCAGGAATATGATTTCATCCATGCTACCTGATCGCATGTCTCCTGAGTATGAGTCAGTTTGATTCACCAGAATGTGACTCAAATGTTAAGGAAAAGAAACAAAACATTTCTAAAAAAAAAAAAAAAAGAAAAACCTAAATAAAAAATAAACCTAAATAAACATAAATAAAAAGTAAACCTAAATAAATAAAATAAATACTCCAGAACACCAAAAATGGCAAAAAAAAGTTACTTTGACTGTAATAGATGGGACTAATAGATGTAGAAAATCTAATTTCTATAAAAGAATTAGATTTATTCTCTTTTCAATGCACATCACACACAAAAATAAATGCTAAGGATTTAGGATTCTCCCAAGAGAATAAAATAACTGAAAATCATACAAAAGCCTTAACAACATTGAGAATTGTTTCACAGAAAAAAAAAATAATGTAAGTGAAAATATAAGTGAATAATATGTTTTTCCTTGATGGTTTTCTAGGGCTAGATTCAAAAAGTTTCTGAATTTCACTGATGATTTTGACAAGAGATAACCTTGATAACTTTAATTTTTTTTCCTCTGGTAATTCATAAGTTAATAGTCATGCTTACATAAATCACTCCTAACATTCTCAGTACAACTGACTACATAATACTATCTCATTKAATTTCTTTTGAAATAGATGACAATTAACTTAAAGTAAAATGATACACAAATATATATACCGTCCCTGAATTGTCTATATAAAGCAATCATTATTATACAACATCATGTTTTAAAAAACTGCTGCATCAGCAGATACTTCACTTGCCATACTTATCTTAAGAAGGAATTTTTTCAACTTACTAAGGTTCAACAATGTAGCCATATGGAAGATGATAATTATTATTTTAATGGCACTTACCAAATCYTTCCTCATCTATCTGAAATCTTTCTGCAACTCTCTAAAAGAGAGATCTCTAAATCTCTAAAACGTGATTTGTTCCCCAGACGGTAGAGAGTAAAATACCCTAATACTGCTCATGGGCTTAGACTGTGCAGATGAAGATAAACAGGACTCTACAAGTTCTATCTTACAGCTTAATTTTTGGTACATCTCTTGCAGATGTTTTTAGCTAGAGACTATGCTCTATGTTTCTCAGCCTGTATCATTGCAGGCATTTGTGTATCTATATAAGTCAGAATTGGTTTTGGCCAAATTCTTATCTTCTCAGTTTCCATCATCTCCACGCATTGCTGGGTTTGGCCCAGGCCTAGTCAGTGTCTGATCCACCCTCTGGCAGCAAAATCCTTCCTTTCATGGGAGCATATTTCTGCTTTTGTCGGGAAGGGAAGATCTTTTCAGCCAGATCTTCACATCTGGTGTTTCCTATGAAGCTCTCCGACATAGCCTGCCTGCTTTCAGTAAACGTCACCTTGCTGGGGCTGGCAACAGCCACCCAGGCCGGGCTTTAGCCAGCTCTGCCTGGAAACTCCCAGGTAGCTCGTATTGGTGTCCCGAGCAGAAGTTGGGGAAGTCTCTTGTTTGCATTTCTCTTCCTCAGACACCACTCGACMGGTGTCACATCCTGGAGCTATAGAGGATTTTGTTTAGAGGCCTCTCTGATTACTATATCCTTAATATCGAGTATATTACTACTCAGGGTGTAGGACTAGCAGGACTTGGGGAGCTTTTACTCCTCCTTAACTCCACCAGATACTGGCAAATTTGTTAACTTCAGCCAATATTTTAGTCACTTGAATTATTTCATTGCACATAAAAAGGCTGAAGAAACTATTTTTTTTTAAGACAGACACAAAAAATTTAATAAGGGATAGAGAATCTACAGTGAACACATCGGTTCATAAGGAGATGCCTGCTTGAGCAGGAAGGTTGGACTAGATGATCTGTAGAGGTCCCTTCCAACCTTAAATATTCTGAAATATTCTGAAATATTCTGAGATTTCCTTCAAAAACTGGAGTCACCATTTAGCTCAAGCCTCCTAGAACAGACACACCAGGCAGAGCCCAGCAGGCCCAGACCCAGAACCCAATGATCAATTCAGTTTGACACTGAGATTTTGTTACCAAACAGGCACTTTCACTTATAATACATCAGCCACCAAGACAACAGATTGAACACACACAAAAGAAAATAGAAAARCAACTAAACACTTTCAATAAAAATTAAAAAAACTTTTTCTTCTTCTCTCTTTGAATCATTTTCTTCCCATCTCTCTAAAGGTATGGAATGCCACTAGTAGCCAAAACAGTTAAATGATAGCTCTCAGCTTTCATGTGTGAATGGTTAAAGCTCAATTCCTTTTATTTTTAGGGTCAATTAAGATAAATAACAAAAAGAAGGAAGAAACTTCTATGTTTCTACTACATCTAGGTTGCTCAGATACGTTTTTTAGCTTTGCACTCCAGGTACAGTGGAGAGTTATACATATATGCATATATATACACACATATACACATATACACATATACACATATACACATATACACATATACACATATACACATATACACATATACACATATACACATACAAACACACACACATAACAGAGAGCAGATATTTCTCCGGCAGCAACAGTTGATTCTTGGTAAATAGAAACACATGCACCTGCCTCAGCTAGTAGAGAGAGATGGGCCACAACTCGAATTTTTGTCTCCTTAGAGAGGCTCAGAACAGAGCAATGACACATGGAACGGATCAGGATTAAGACCTCCAGCTGGTGTAATGGTGAATTCTCCCAAGGGTGGACATGTTAGGGTGTGGTGGCAGTTTGGAGGATTGCAGTGTCACTACTACCATTTAATGTGATGAGACAATTTCTCTGAAATGCTCAGTACTGCCTGASCAATGTCCTTCATGAAATAATCATCTAGGCAGGACTGTGCTTGTGCCACCAAAATCTGTCCTGCTTGGGAACAGCACTGTGAGGAGACTGCCCTTGACTCACCTGCTCCAAGACTGGGACTTACCATCACCCTCCTCTGCTACAGAAGCACCGTAGGCATGATCATGCACACAGATGCCCTTAGAGATGCTCTCCATGCATGGAATTTTGGGTTAAAAGTATAGATATGCCAGTCTGAAATGTCTTCACAGGGCACAGGCAAGCAGTGTCTTTGTTTTATAAACCACATCTAACCAGGTCTTTAGTTTCACGACACGACAGCTCTTGATTCAGAGCCCTTTATCCCCCATGTCTTTCTCAAGAAGCATGCTCCAAAACAAGGAGCTAGTACATTAAATAAAAAAAAAAAAAAGGCACCGAAATGTTTTAATGTGACTAAAGCAGTCTCCCTCCATCATCTTTTTCTCAGTGGATAAACCATTTAAGCTGAAGTTTTCCAGACTAATTCAGCAGAAACCAGGCTCACAAGAAGGGAAATTTCAATCTAAGCAGATAACAGATGGCGGAGTTATAAACAATTGAAAACTGGATCTTTTAGTAGAAACTAACAGGAGACCTTAATAAGAGGTCATGCTAACATGTCTCCTCGTAAAACTTAACTTTTATGKGGCATATTCTTATTTCAAAGCAAATGTATGAATAGTTATCATACAATTGKGTACTTTCTTAACTTTATAGTTTTCATCACCTATTTTAATAACTCTGAGATATTCCATACTACACTTTGTAGCCATATGAGCTTATGAAAATAATAATAGAATCTCATACCATAAATCTTTTGGAAAGGAAAGGAAGATGATTTTAGAAAAAAAAAAAAAAGTCTCGGAGTGTGCATACATTTAAGTTACTTAAGTATATACAAATATGTTTACATTGGCCTTTGGCTTTAAAATGCTTGAGCCATATATAATTAAACAAAAATACAACGGCAGAGGAAGTTTTATATCAAGAAAGCATATTTCAAGAACAAACTGCAAAGCCCATCTTCAGGCTGTTGGAGGTCCAGGACAGCTGCTACATGGAGGATACAGGTCTACTCAGGTAGATTATGCATGCATAGGACCAATATCTGCAGGCATGAGCTAAAATCTGCAATAATGGTCATGGACAGTTGCCTTGAAAATACCAGCTAAGTGACCATTCATGTATTTTTGATATAAGACATGAATTTGATCATATAATGAGAGGACAGTTTGATACGTCTTAGGACCTTGTGACACAGGTGAGAGGGGGCACAAGCCACAAGCTTATGTGGGATGCAGCAGTCATCTCCACCTCTGGTGCGCTGACCATTCATCCTCTAATGGCAGGGAGAATATTCCTGACGTTATTGGGGTCCTGCCACCCAAATAGCAAGGACTGAAAAGAAAAATGTCCCAAAACTTCTGAGACATATTTTTTAAAATGACAAGATTCCGCTTAACATTTTTGGACTGTAGCTTGCTGCCCACCAAATAAAATGTTAGCAAGATAAACTTGTAATTTAAATTACTAATACTTCCAGGACACTTAGAAATGTATATTCTTTTCATCTAGTCTGATGACTAAAAATGCCTCTGGGATCATGCCTAGAATAATGTTTTACAGTATGGAGACCAATAAAGAGTCTTTTGCTAAAAACTTGGATCAGACACTGTTACTGTTCCCACCTCTTAATCAATTAAAAATATATATCATAACAGCATATGCCTTGTAAGAAGCCAAACACAGAAGTTATTCTCCTCTTCATGAACATGTGTAACTGCTACTCACTTTAATAGGACTTATATTTGAATATTGAATGAAAAATATATTCCAGAATATGAAGAATTCATATGAATCTGTAAATTATTACATGGGTAGGTGCAGACTGGCCTTTAGCCAAGCTAGACTCAATGTACCCAGTTTTGTCTAGTCCTGGAAGCTGAACAATCCCAGGCCTGCCTAACATTTCAATACGGCGACCATCTGGGGATTCAGCGTGCCCTGGGCCCGAGCCAAGGAGCCACAAGGTGGTGAATATCAGGCCACAGAAAGTGAATGAGCGGAAAGATTTCATTCAGCTCCATTAGTGCTGCATAGCTGACGAATGGAAATTCCCTGTTGCTCTCCCTCCCTTCCYCACCCTCCCCCAGTAAATAAATATGCAGATTAAATGTGATTGGAAGGGAGAGAAAAGGATAGGAGGAAACATCCAAGGTAAAGGATTCTGTGTAAAAAAATATATATGATTTAGCACAAAAGAATCAATACAATGAAGAAAATATCAGTCATAAAAGTGATCTTACTCCCAAACCTGATACAAAGCATATCCTTTTACAACATAAATGAAGAGCCCTGTGGCTGCACACATCAAACCTGCAATGCTCACATGCACTGCAACTGGTACCAACACAATCAGAAGGAGTGTTTTGGTTCGCAAGTGTGTGTGCGGGCATGGTGGAATTCACTGCCATATTACAAATGACAGGGATGCTTTYACAGTGCTATCACCACTGGCAATCAAAACATTTAATATTATGTTATGCTTCTGTTTGAGGGATCTAACTAATGCCTGAAATTATTCCATGTAGCACTGAAGAAATCTGAAAGAATATCTAGAGCTTTAGCAGATGGGAGGAGGGATGTACAGCAAGTGCATTTTTTGTCTTAGCTTTGATAATGAGAAGCAAGACTTCCCTAAAGCACTGGGGACTTAGCAATAGCCAATCTATGGTCTAGGAAAACCTAAACTTTCAATCATCTGAATTTCTTGTTGCTTTTCATCATCCATCCAAGAATGAGAGAACTTTTAAACTATGATTTGCTGTTCAAATACAGTTAGAGAATGGTTAATCACACTTGCATACACAGCAYTGGATACATTTGTTATCCCCAGAGTTTATTTACATATACTTGAGCAAGCTTTCCTACAGTCATTTTTTTAAAGCACAAAAAAAATGTGGTCTTTAAATGTCATAGAYGTAAGTACAATGCAATGGGGAAATTTATGAAGAACAGATGTTTTGCAAAGAAAACAAGCTACTCCTTGCAAATTATTAGTTKTAATTGTGCTAATTATTCTTTTCTGGGCTGCCAGCATGTATAAAAATATTCCAATATATCTCTACCTAGGAGAAGGGGGAAAGCTGTATCAACTATTGGCAACACTGCTGGAATAAAGGTTCCTGCTTCTCTTCCCAACATCATAGCGTAACGGCTGTGCAAAATGAACACGTGGATTACAAACCAGAATAGCAGCATTTGACAACAATTTACAGGGGTGTAAAATTTCTGTGCCACGTTCTACGCAACAAAGAACCACAGGAACTATAATCCGTTATCTGAAACTTCACTATCTGCAAAAGCAGACAGATACAAGCAAATCCCTCACTGCAAACAGCAACGGGCTTGCTGTCATTAATCACTASAAGGAGGCTATTGAAGACAGACTCTGGGATAGATTTCAGCAGCAGGCTGCAACTTTATTAGCTTAACATATCCAAGCATTTAAGTGGATCCAGTGTAGGAGTTACGGGACTCCCCCCATGCAACTTATAATTCATGGTAGACTGTCCTCAGCCTACCTGGAGAAATTGCCTCAGTTGCCTGACGTCTTCCCACCTTGGAAAGAGAGAGGGGAGTGGAGGGGGAGTTGTGACCCACAAGGGCTCTGGGTATCTCCTTTTTAACATTCAAACAGCAAAATCTCATATCTGCATTTCTGAGAAGCCATACTTTAGCCTCCTATCCCTGCCACCAGCTACAAGGTTCAAAGTAATTGTTTTGTAATTGTTTTATAGCAAACATTATAAATCTAAAAGGTACTAAATATTCCTATCCACATCCTAGGCAGGAACACCATAGCCTGTGCTGCCTCTTTGGGGCARGAAACACAAAACAGGGCTACAGCCTCTCCAAGGGTTTGTCCTGACGCTTGTTTTACGGGTTTCCAGAGGCAACGCACGTCCTCTTCCAAATACCCACACGGCTGCTTTTTATCCGCTTCCGACAGTCCAGCGCCCATTATCGTCCCTCCGAGACAGCCCGGCAACAGGAAGGGGTTTGGGACATGGAAAGATAGGGGAGGAGGACGAGGATGCGGCCCGTGGCCCAGGCCCTCAGAGGGGCTCCCCCACCAGTGCCACTGGCCCGGCCCGGCCTGCTGCAGGTTCTGCCCTCGTGGCCCATGCAGGGAAGGGCAGGCAGAAAYGTGGGTTAATCAGGAGTGCTCACCGTTAATCCCCAGCCAGAGGAGGGCTCCTCTGTCACACCACGCAGCAGAAGAAATAGCAGCTAAGGGGTAACCACCAGGACTGGCAGCAGCTGCTGGGCAGAAGCTCCCAGGCCTCTAGCAGATAAAAAGCTGCCCACTCTGCACTRGTCCCAGGCCAGGTGATGTCCATGGACCATGCCACCAAGCACGGTCCAGAGGGAAGGGACACGCAAGGAACCAAAGCTGCTGCCGCAGAAGAGCCAACATTAGCAACTACCACGAGCAGATGAAGCCGTGAAGATTCAGGATTGCCATTTCTACAACTGCGATTACAAGACGAGCTGAGGAATGAGGAGTGCATGAGATGTGGCTGAGCGGGAGCTGCGGCTGGTGGAAAATCAGACCATGGAGACAGCCTCTGAAAGCCCTGACAGGGGCAGAGGTCAACAGCGGCAAAGCAACCTGGCCGGTGCAAGAGCTAGCGAGTGACTTAGCAGAGGTCTTTGTGGGAAGCAATGAAAGGAAGCAATTAGAGCAGCTGCTTTAACGGTCTGCTGGCGCATTCTCCAAGAATAAAGGAGAGTTTGTCGAGATACATCAAATGCAGCATCAGATTGTGCTGAAACTTAGGAGTGCTTCTGGCAGGCAGTTCCAGGCTTGAATTCCTCAAATATCAGGTAACAGTGAAGCTAAATGATATTCTGGACATTTACCTGCCTGGACAACATGCCCAACCCTGGACATCCCCACCTGGACATCCTCAAAAAGCCAAAAGAGGCTTGAAAACATTCATTGACTGTATGAGACAAGCCACAGACAGATCAAGAAAATTCCTTCTTTCTCTGTATAGGAAAGCAAGAAGATAAAATAATAGGAGCAAGACAGTAAAGTAGTTTCGATTTGGGTAATCTCAGGTAACACTGGGAGCAAAAGATCAAAGAAATAAAATAAATTTGGACTGCTTCAGTTCTTCTTGGTGCCTTCTGAGCATYTTAGAAGTACTTAAGGACCTTTAGATCTTTTAAAAATAAGAAACTAAAGGGATTTCAGTTCAGTTCAAAACCTCAGTTCAGTGAACTGAAGAAGCCTTCAAGCATTTGTTAAAACACAATAAGACTGACAAAGAATTTGAAGTGTTTTAAAGGTTTAAGCCTCAAGAAATAAATATCAGCCTGTGAGGAGCTGCATCCTGAGCATATARTCAGTGAGGACAGGTTAAGAGTTTCAATTCTTCTCAAAACAGAAAACATACAACACAAAACCACATGATATCTGCATAGGAAATGCAGATGCTACAAAGATTTGAGCATATTGTCAGAACAGACTGCATTATCTTGTCGTTTCAGAAATAAATTATCTAGGCAAAGCAAAAACAACAAAAAATAAAGCAGCTTCTGAGCAAAGCAAAGGAGCCATGGAGGTTTCTGCACCATGTTGTGTTTGCATTTTCCCATTCCACCCCTCAAGCTGTGGGAGTTTGCAATGCCCCAAAATTGCCTGTGAGATTTGAAACTAGTCAAATTGGTAGGTGCTCTTTGATGAGTTTCCCACAGATTAAATGAGTGTTGCTACAGAACTGCAGAGCTCAATTGTTGTGGAAGTCCTCAAATCCTCTCATCTACATTTACACAGCAAAGGAATGCAGTGTACACAGACTCACAACTGCCTCCAGCAGCTCCTCACAGAGCACAGCCTAGCAAGACATCCATGGAGATGGATTTACCAACTATCCAAATAAGCTCAGCAGAAACCATGCTAACTAAAGGAAAACATGACTGCTGTTCGCGGGGTGCAAGTTTGCACAGGCTCAGTCTGGTCTTGATAAGTCAGACAAGATCAGCCTAAAGATCCTGATTACTTTTCATGCACAAAAAGCTCTACCAGCAAAGAACTTATTTCAGTTCGGGAATTATTTCCTGCAGCTCGCACAGATTAAATTCAAGACCCCCCAAGAAAACATCTGGAAATCCCTGCTTTCTGGTTGCTTACGACACTTCTGAAAATATGTAACAGCAAAACGGCTGAAGCATAATAAGGAACTTGAGACTGTTACAGACACATTAATGAGATGGGTGAAGTTGTGGTTCAGCCCACGAGGTTGCATCTGTACTGATAAGAAACTGATGTGAAAGTGCCACAAAAACAAAATTAGAAAATCGTGATTGCACTCTCTATAGTGTATAACCTATGTTATGAGACACCCTATGAAAGGAATAAAGCATCGCTCTATTGGCTCCTTGCTCATATTTCTCATCCAAGAGTCACACAACTAGGCTAGGAAGGTACACTCAAATAATTACAATGAGTCAGTGCTCAGTTATCCTGTCTCCTGCTGGGAGCATTTTAACTCCACAAATACTCTCTTCCCTTTGTCTTGGTTTTGGACAAGGTTTCTTCCCTCCTTACAAGTGCATGAGAAACAAGGTATTTGTTTCAGTGTCTACAGAACAACATTGGTCCAAAAGATGGAAGAGTATTTGAAAAGGTAGTGAACATGCCAGGAAAGAAATTCTAGATGACAGGAGAAATATGGGCCCATCCTTGAAGGAGAGATGGGGTTAATATGACAGGACAGATTCAGGGGAAAAAAAAAAAAAAAAAAAAAACAGGCTTACATCTCTGCAAAGGGAATTTTACAAAGTATTTGAGAAATTAAACACTCTATTACCACTGATATAAAAAAAAATGGAGCATAATTCCTTATACTAGATTAAAAAAAAAGTATGTAAATACAGTGAAGGAGTGTGAAGAA
>NW_020455455.1:5116108-5120082 GCF_003342845.1 Nothoprocta perdicaria
ATATGACAGATGCCGTCTTCTGAAAAAAAAAAAAAAAAAAAAAAACAGGCTTACATCTCTGCAAAGGGAATTTTACAAAGTATTTGAGAAATTAAACACTCTATTACCACTGATATAAAAAAAAATGGAGCATAATTCCTTATACTAGATTAAAAAAAAAGTATGTAAATACAGTGAAGGAGTGTGAAGAACAAATGCTGAAAGAACTCAACTTCCAGGATCTGTTAGAGAGATCCTAAAGAGATTCTTAAAATACTCCACAGGCACCTTTCCACGTAACAGGAGCGGGGCTCGGGCTGCCTGGGGAGCAGCCCCTGTTGCTCACCTCCCCAAGCCAGCAGTGCTGCATCCCGGCCTGCAGGGCTTGGACCAGCATCAAAAACCTGGGTGGAAGACAACTTGGATTCCTAGACATTGCAACACTAATGTAATTTCTCCAACTGTTTTAAAATCTCGTTAAACTTAGGGGGAGATRTATTTAGTAGAAGAGTAGAAATCCGGAACTAATTTCTTGGTATTCAGCTATCTTTTTTCATATTAAGGAATGAAGCTTTTACCTGTTATGTTCCTAAAAGCTCACTGCTTTCTATAAATGGCATTGTAAAATTCTGCCTTTTAAATGCCAGAAGACAGGTGTCAGATCTGAGTATGCATGAAAAGAGGAACTTCACCACTGCYGCTGTATCTTCTTTACTCAGACTTATTTCTCTTTTTAGTAGAGTATAACCTAGTAGTCTTGTATCTGACACAGAGTCTATTCTGCATTCATATGTTTAAATTATAAATTTGCAGATAATAATGGAGCAGGAATACACAGAATATCTATTTTTAATTTTAGACAAAACCTGCCAAGACCGTACAATAAGACGATCTGGGAAGCAATTTGTCTCTGTAACCTAATTTGTGCAAGCATCAGACAGGGACGTTTATCATTTTGTTTTCCACCTTATCCAGGAAACAGGCAGGGGAAAGCATACCAATAAGTAACGCCGTGCAGAACATGCCTTCGGTTAGACAGGAAGAGGCATCCTTCCTTCCTCTTTAGGGCAACATAAATTGTTCCCTTCCAACCTGCAGTTTTTGTTTTGCTGAATTCTGCTCTCCACGCTACCACTGGCAATGCTCAAAACGGCACGATGGCAGCAAATGAAAGAAGGTCAAGGGAAAATAGCTCTGATAGATCCAACTCCTTTAGAGACCTCTATTTCCATTAGGGCCACAGGACACTCAGTTTCAGCAGCACCAAAATTTGATACAACATCCACTCTGCTCAATGACAAAAATCTGTTTTTACGCTGTAAAATGCATAGCTTCTGTAATGAGCAGAACTATTGCTGCTACACAATTTAAAAAAAAAAAAAAAAAAAAGAAAAGAAAAAGAAAATGACTTGTCTTTAAGAAGGCAACTCTAAAAATAGTTATATCGTTTAAAGATTGCATYGTAACGGYAGTAAAAAAGAGGCACAAAGGAAGATTGCACAGGAAACTTCAGTCTGGCGTTTCCTAATTCCTGAGCACTTGACTTTACAACCTTTGCTTGTTTCTGTATGTAACTTCCTCATGGAAATTTGCCTCATGGAAAGGATAGGGATTTTGCTGCAGGAACGGGGSCTGCAGCAGTCGGCACCTCGGGGTGGGAGGCGCTGGGGGCCCCGCTCCCGTTCTGGCTCTCCCAGCCCCCGGTGCCACCRCGGTCCCAACCGGCCTCCCTGCTCCAAACAAGTTCTGTGAGGATCCCAGCTCAGCCACATTYGGGCAGAGGAGCAGCTAAAAGCGCTTTCCAAACTCTATCGTTCTCACAAATATCAGATCATCACCCTGTTACACAAAAAGGCTATATTTTTTCTGCAACATTTTTAAATATTTTGCTAATGTGGGCTAAGTACAGCAATTTTCTCTCATTTTAAAAATCTTTTACCTGTAACTTCCCATTGCAAGTTCTGCCTCATGCTCAATAGTCCTTTGAAAAGCTTCAGGYTGGATAGCTAAATTTCAGCAAAGTTGTAAGCGGGGCCATATAATGGAAAGAGTCAGAAAGCTTTGTACACGGGCGACACGGCTGGCTCAGCCGCTATCACGTATATAAACACACATATATGTGGCTAACTTCTAACTTGCACAAATCTGCAGAACATGTAGCTGAAGACTGAGTTTCCAAATGGACATGTAATGGCCAATCTTCTCTAAAGCTACTCCTGCTGGTGCACAGCCAATATGCCTAAGACAAAAAAAAAAAAGGGGGGGGGGTTATAAGCAGGGCTAAAACTCTTAGGGAAAAAAAAAGTGCTTTGTCCACTAATCTGATTAATACAGCTAAATTATCTGGGATGTGAGAAAGCACAGAAGTGGCCATGTGTTGATAGCATGCTGCCATTTCAGCTTGAAGGAAAGAGGATTTTTCTTTTTTTTTTTTTAGTTTTGGAAGGGGAGATACGCTTCTCCTGCAAGTATAAATTAAAGATGTAATAGATTGGCAAGGTATGAATTCACATGCAATCTGCTGCYGGGTCTGATTGGGTTGCAGTGGCAAAACCACAGCTAGAAAAAAGCGAGAGATGCCGAGGGCCCCAGCAGGGTGGGCAGCGCTGGAGCGTCCGCTCGGGCTGCGGCGGCCCCGCTGCCTCCGCAAGCCGCACGGCGACAGCCCGAGCCCTGCTAGAAACCAGGGATTCTTCCCTCCCGATACTGAGACGTAAGCCCGGATTTTTTGCTCTTCCCCATTWAGCAGGAAACCTCTCCTGACGCCTCCACCACATTCCTCCGGGCGCCTTCATGCTCCCGCCTCGGCCAGGGCGATCCTGCAAAGTCCGGGCAAGTGCAATGACAAATKATGGCAGGGAATTGCCTGCGATAACGCGGGGGACACGCTCACGTGGCTGTGCACAGAGCTCCACGTTTACTGAAACCAGCCTTTTCCGCCGTGCTTACGGGGGAACAGTCCTACTGTGAGACAACACTATTTCAGTTTTATGTGCTTATCATTCTTGTTGTTCTCAAATTGACCCAGACAGGTAAGCATTATGACTCAACTTGTAGATGGATTTTCATGCAGATCCCACTGTGATCAAGTAGAGTCAGTTTGATTTTCTACATCCCTGTCAGATGAAAACTTGCAGCCCGCCTTGAAACAAAGATGAATGGGATGATCTTTGATGTTACAAGCCCAGTAGGAGGGAAAGTAGATAAAAGGTGTTTATGTGCCATCTTCCGCTGTTAAAATAATGCACTATGCGAGGCAAAAGTAAGCATTTCTGGTTTAGTAAAATCAGCAGTGGCCCCCAGAAACCTGACAGGGATAAGTAGACCTCTTGCAAAGCAAGTACAGGAACAGTCTTCCCTACACACTTCTCTAAAAAAGAAATCAATCTAGCAGTAAATTTTCAAACGCGGCCACGGACAGGCGTGATAAAATCAGCCCTTTGTTATGACAGCAGCGTGAACAGTCCTGAAACGAGGATGGAGACCCGAATGGGAGCCCCTTCCAYCAAAGGTGCCTTGGAACTCACAGCTAAAGTAAATTATTGGTAAACCAAGTAGTCACCCTGACGTCTCTGCWGCAGAAATTTAACAAATGCTTTTGAACCTGTTGAGGGGAATCGTGATACCTTCTGCCTGTTTCCCACGGATTTTGGAAATGTAGTGAAAGACCCAGAGACAAATTAAAAAAAAAAAAAAAAAAAGAATAATAACAAAGGATCTTTTCCCCTGTCCATGCTGTCCCAGTGTGAGGACAGGGCCACAACACACTGCTCCCAGCCCTGAGCCCTCCTCTACGTGGTCACGTTCTCAGCAAAATAGAGGTGACGCATGGTCAGGGGCTGCACGTGCCCAGCAAGCGCCAGCGGGAAGGGCAGCGCCGTCAGCAGCCCCGCGAGCTCGCTCATGCACCCAAAACCAACCCCATTATCCCGGCTGTGTTAGCAGGTTTCAAATCCTGCTAACGAGGAATGCTGCTGCCGCCACTGTGAATTCCA
>NW_020455455.1:5120267-5126599 GCF_003342845.1 Nothoprocta perdicaria
AGGAAGGAAGGAAGGAAGGAAGGAAGGAAGGAAGGAAGGAAGGAAGGAAGGAAGGAAGGAAGGAAGGAAGGAAGGAAGGAAGGAAGGAAGGAAGGGCTTTCTTTCACGTTATTAACATTAGCCTCCAAAGTAAGGTACTTAAAATCATGATACTAGAACATAGGTTGTGGCTTCAGTTTAGTCTCTTTTGTGCACGTATTGTAACACAGTCTTTAATTGCACAATCATATATCACTACAGTCTGGGGCTTATTTTTCCACCAGGCCTGGTTCAGTTGTCAATATAGAGCTACAGGCACAAAGTATTAATCAGCTCGTGCAGCGAATGGGATTTTTTGCAGGGAAATCTTGTTGAACCTCTGCTAAATCTAAGCTAATGCTTCACCATTAGCTTCACCATTCACCAGCCACCTTTAACTCTGGGATGAGAACTTGGTCCTAAACAAGGACATTCCAGCTCCACAGTTTCCCAGTTCTCATATTTTCCCAGCAGAACTTTGCAGCCCCTTGGGAATATCTGAGCGCAGGTGAGTTGTTCTGTGGCCATTTCCTGCACCCACAGCAGAGGCTGCACCAGAGCAGGGCTCCTCACAGAGCTTCTCACACCAGGAGGCTGGAGCAGCCCCAGGAAAATCCCCCCCACCCCCTTCCCTGCCTTTTGCCTTTTTTTTTTTTTTTTTTTTTTTTAATCTCTCTGGTTTGACCCTTTCCAGCCTAACTGTTCTTATCTTCCTAGCAAAGAAGGAAAAGAAGGAAAATATGTGCCCTGAGCTGAGCAGGCAGGAGGATGGATGGGGGGGTGACCAAGGGCTGGAGAACGTGAAAGAATGAGGGGGAGGAGGAGGCTGGAGAGGGGGCACAGTCCCCAAAAAAGAGCAGATGGAAAGGAGAGGAGCAGGGAGGGTAGTCTGGGCCTTACTTGCCTCATCTCCTCCGGAGAGCCTAACAGTTGAGAAGCCCTTTAGGAAACTTATGGGTCCCAGGGTGGGAAGTCCTTGCCCTGGTGTCCGCCTGGTGGGTCGAACCCGCAGGAGAAGCAGCCTCGGAGCAGAAGACTCCCTTGCCAGGGGAGCCTCTCCAGCATTGAACGTTCCGGGTGGTTTGAGCCAGGTTTCCCGGGACTATCTGCACAGGGCCAACCTTCCCCCCAACAGCTTTCCAATGACCTGGTCATTTCAACAAAAATTTACCTGAGACCTTCAAGGCAGGAAATTCCCATAAGTGGGGAATGAAAACAGTAGGGTGTTTGGAGGAGTGTGCCCCTATCCGGTTTATTCCCAAGTATTTTTCCCTCTGGGGCTTTGCTGGTGCCTTTGGCATTTCACCATCGCATCTCTGCCCTGCACAAGGGCAGCCCAGGGGAGACCCCTTCCCAGCCGAGGAAACTCCCAAATCTCTTGTAGGCCCTTCCCTCAGGGCATGGTTCATTAATACACAAAGTGACACCAAACAAAGCCTTTTCCCTGACCAAACAGAGCCTGCRAGCTTCCCCTTTGCACCTCTCTCTCCTCAGAAAAAGGACACACTCTTCCTTTTAACCCCTGCTGAATGGCCTGAGAGGCAGGAAAATCTTAACTCTTTCCTGGCTCTTCCAACCCGAAACATGGGTTCAGTCCCTGCTTTATTAACCCCTCATTACACGAGGGATTTATCCTGACACTTGCACAGTAAATTCTTGCTCTTTTTCTGTGCTTGTTCTGTTGGCTCCACATTTATTTATAACTTGGCTGCTTGAGTGTGACTACAGATCAGTGCTATTTTAAAGAGTCCACATAACATGACGGGGCTCATATCTTACATGCTTCTGAATGCTGTTATTTACAGGATCCTATGAAAAGACTTTTGAAAAAAAAATACCATTTTCTCAGTGCTACTTGTTTTTGTCTTGCRAGACGAGGGCAAAATTCAGTGACAGCTACATCAGTTAAAACCATGGAATAACAGGGCGAGTTTATAGCTCTCCTCCTTCACAGCTAATAGCCTTAGACGTTCATGTAAACAGCTGTGAATCTTATTGTGGGGATGTTTTCTTGGGGCAAAAAAAGAAATGGGTTACAAGGAGGCAGCAGAAAGGCTGCCTAATGTAAACCATAAGAGATGCACTTTATTCCGCAGCGCTCATTCACAGGTCCACATGCTTTCCGTTATTAAAATAGGGAAAGTGTCCGTCTCTGTGAGCCCTAGGCATGAGCCACAAACTCTAGGGTCGCATTTTAAAAGACAAGATCTGATCAAAATCTTTACATTTCCCTAGCACTGATACTCAATTTTCACAAGCTCTAGTTCCAAATATGATTTTTCCTACACCAAAATACAAAATACACCAAATCTATCGGTGTATTTTCCCATCTACAAAATAACTGCTTAAAAAAAAGCAGTTGATGGGACACACTGAGTTTTCAGAAAGGCTGATTGATATTTGGATTGACTAAGCGCTTTCTGAGGACACTTTCATTAACATTTTTGTTTGACTAGGCTGAAAAAGGGTTAAAAGTAACCTTAGTCCCCCAGTCAACAGAAAGCTATTGAAATGTTTGATTATCCCTGCAGCAAAGGAAAGAGGATAGTAATACAACAGCAACCTCTCTTGSGGTAAAGTCAAGATTTAATAACCCAGGACCAAAGCAATTGTTCAAATCAAGCACAAGGAAGTTCAAAATATTTTCACGTACAATCTGTTTCCTTGTGTTTATTTTGATCAAGATGCCTTCAGATAAATAGTCCTTTTTCCACAGAAGGCAATAGAAATGTCACCACCGGCTCCAGGGGTATAAGGATTGATGCCTGGACATCATGTGGGAACATTAATTTAATATTCCACAAAATGCAGCAGTTAAAGAGTCRATATTCTCTGCTCGTGTTCTCTGTGTTTTGTCAGATTTTTTCCCATCATTTAATCGAATCAGTGAGCTAAAATTCTGTGACGCAAAAGACCTAGTGGATCTTCCCTTGATTGCAATGTTTCTTCGCGCCCTTCCACCGGTGCCTCATAGTGCACAGATTTCTTTTAAATGTCCTAGGTGATAAGGGCTCCTTAAAGYGCCTAGTGCACGATGTAATGGATCCCTGCCTATGATCAAATCCTGCTGTTCCTTGCTATGCAGGAAGTCTTTCCAAATTAGTCTAACACCAGGGCCGAGCACTGTGACTAATAAGCATAACTGCACTGTTCAGGCTATCTGCAAGGCAGGTTCAGMGGGGAGAATATCAGCACCAAGAATGTGCTTTTGATTCCACGGAGAGAAGGGTAAAAATCTCAGGGGGGGGAAAAAAAGAAGAAGAAAAAGAAAAAAAAAGAAAGAAAAAAAGAAAGAAAAAAGACCAGAAGTGGAAATTTAAGCTGTTTCTAACACAAATAATTATGGAAAGCTGCTTTGCTGTGGAGGTGCTCCATCAAAAGCATTTCTAAATCTCTAAATAAGCTGAAAGCAAATGAGAAACAGCAATGTCCAGGCGGGTAATTGAGTCTTGGGATCTTCAGTGGTGTCTCTGAATTTGCTTCAAGGAGAACCATGACCAGTAACTCTCAGCGTTTAATGTTATAAATCTACCAAAAAAAAAAAAAAAAAAAAAAAAAAGACTGGAAGGGACAGATGCAGGGGGTAGATGCATTTTATTTCTCACTGGTCACCAGGTCCTACCCACTTCACCTAGGCATGATTTCCAGAAAAGTCGGAAGGCCACAAATCCTGGGAAAGCCACCCCTTCCTTGGACRCTGTGCTAGCCATAGGAAGAGTGCTCTTCCTCATGTCTGAATTAGGCTGAGCAGCTCCCAGCCCTGTGGTCAGACTCTGCCTTTCCCACTGGGTTAACGAACCCACCTCTCGAGGGCATTTCATGCTACACGGTGTGCCGGAAAAGGGATGTGCTGGAAGAGCAGGTTCAYGTGAGGCACTTCTATACTCTGAAGCATAAGGTCACGGGGAGCAGCGGGGATTCTCCATACTCTTCAAAATGTCACTGCCCCTTTGAAAAAAGGAGAGACCCAAGGGGGCTTGCTGCCCTGCTGGGATATGGAGACGGGGAAGGGTCTGTGCAGGAGAGAGGGGCACCGAGCAGCCTTGAGGCTGGCRACAAACACCCTTGGGTGCACCGTCAGGACAAAACTTGATTTTCTTAGATGCTCACACAGCCCTTGAGTTATGTGTTTGACTAAATGCTGCTGAGAAGCTTTCCCTTCGGCCTTTCCAGCCTGGCTGCTGGCTTTCAAGATAAGGAAGAAAAAATCACTGAAAGATCATAGAGACAAAAATCAGAAGCAAAGGGAAAAAAAACAAACAAACAAAAAAACCCCACTCAGACACTCAAGGAAATAACTCAGGACCACTCTCTTCTTCAGCAAAAGCCCAAGRGAATCTATTCACATCCCTACAGGGTGAGACCTGGTGGCAGGAGAGCTGCACCCGCTGGCCGGGCACCCACCAGCAGTCCCTGTAGCCACCARGAGACCTTCGGAAAAGCAGCTGCTCCTAGAAAACTAAAGCGAACCCCCTTCCCAGTTTAAAGCAGCCACAGGTTGCCTGCACGGAGCTCTTATTCGGGTTTCACTGCTGGGAAACTATTAATCTCTACAGTCTTGTTCATTTACTGTGACACTTGTTTTAGCCCTGGACAAAGAATGCGTTTGATAAAATGAAGGCAATATCTTTTTCGTTTATAGAGGCAATTAGCTACACACTCGCTGTTGTCAGAGCGACACAGCATCAATCACAGACCGAGATCGGCTTCTTTAAAAGTTAAATTCCCCGCTGCTGGCCCTGCCAGGGTTTCAGCCCCATGCCTCATGTTTACTTTGGGAAGGAAAAAATGCGTTTCATTCTGTCACGGGAACGGCTTGGGCCGCTTGGTCCCGAGAAGGCGGCGTGCTCCGATGCTCCGGAGGAAGGGGCAGACGAGGGAGCTGCCGGCTTAGTCGCGGGTTTTGCGGCTTTGCTGTGGCCTGGGGCGCTGGAGCCCCGCGTGTCGCTGCTCCCGTGGGCGCGCTCGGCCCCCCGCGACTTCGCGGAGCGGGGGAGGGCCGGGGGGGGCACAACGAGCCCGATTTGGGGCGCGTTTCRCTGCGTTCCGGGCACGTCGGCGCGGGCGCGGAGATGAAACGCGGGGCGCGCAAAGCAGCGCTTGGAGAAAAGCGGCGGGGGGAGGGAGCTTAGCGGCCCGCGGGGAGCGGCTCCAGGGCAGATTTATCTTCATTAGCTTCCAAACCCGCCCGCTTCCCTCCCCCTCCCCGCCGCAAAAATTCCCCTGTCAGTAAACGTTAAAAAATGGCACTGAATTCTCAGGAAATGCATGTATACACACACACATATGTGTATGTATATATAGGTATATGTATAGGTGTATATACATATGTGTAGATGTACATATGTATCATCAGAACAGAGCGATATTTCCAGCTGCCGGTGATTATCTTCTCGACTTTGTTTAGAGGATAACGTTTGTGAAAACGCTACTCGAGATGTTTTTATTCATTATCCAGTTATCCGGCTCCGGCGCTGTGAGGGTTCCTGCTCCCCCGCTCCCATCGGGTGCCCTGGATCGGGACACCCGCTGGATCCAGCCGCTCCCCCCGGGATCGAGGCCGCCACCAGTAGCACCAAATTCACCCCCGACGTCAGAAAGCCGGAGCTCATCCGCCCTCCAAACACGGGCGCTTTCGCGACAGGGCCGGTGCTGCTGTCACCGGCCGAGCCCTCAGCCCCAGGAGCGACGGCCCGGACTAAAACACCGGTCCGGACTAAAACACCGGTCCGACACGGGAAGGGGCGGACACCGGCACCGGTCGGTCTCGCGGGGTCTTGGGACGTTGGAACCTCCAGTGCAGAGGAGCAGGAGCGGGGAGGTCACCGGGCAGCGCGGCACAGAAACGCCGCCACGCGCGGAGCAAACGCAGCTGCGCGCGGAAATGAGCCGGGATCCCGCGCAGCGCGGCMCACGGGCTCTGGACACGGCGTTAGCGGCGTCGCAGCTGTCGGAGGGGCCGCTTTGGCCCCACGACCTTTCCGGCAGCTCCTCCGGTCGTGCTCCGCGGAAGGGAGAGCGGAGCTCGGGGCATCGCGGCGTGGACTCGCTCCTCCGCGGACCCGTGCTTAAAACCCTCCGTGGGGTGGGGGATATCTCCCTCCGCTTGGGTGCCACCCCGGGCAACATCAGCCCCAGAGCGCGGCCGGGAGCGGGAACGCGGCGTGCGGAGCCGCGCGTGGGGCAGCGCGCGGGACGGCGGCGCGGAGAGCAACGGCGTTCCACCTTAAGAGCGGCGGCGCCTTTAAGGGGCGTGGCCGCGCCCGCGCGCTGCGGCGCCGCCGCCGCCCTGCAGGGGGCGCTGCGGGACCGCG
>NW_020455455.1:5127147-5135347 GCF_003342845.1 Nothoprocta perdicaria
GCGGCCGCGCTGCAGCCCCGCGCCGGGCGGCCGCGCTCAGGGGGCCGGGCAGTGCCGGGGCCGTGCGGGAAACGCTGAAAACGCCGCTCGCGTTGGCCACCCCGTCCCCTGTCCCCTCCAGATGGCACCTACGGAAAGGAGGGCGCAAGGACGGGGCGCTTTTCCCTGCTCAGGATTCACTATTGTGTGCGCCGGGCGGGCATCTCTTTGTTCAAACTCTCTAACGAGTTAAATTGCCCTTCCTGGTTAATTCAAAACATAATTAGACTGATTTTTTTTTTTTTTTTGCTTAAGAGCCTAAATAAATTAAAATAATTTTAATGTGACATGACCTCTATTTTTCTTGAGAATAATGAGAATAAAGCAGTCATTAATTAAAACCACGATGTCTCCATATAAAGATAATATCTAGATGTGCAGAGGCTTTGAATCATTGGCCGTATTAGTAAATGTATAATTGAACATTTAGATAATTATCGGTTTGTGGCTTTTTTTTTTTTTTTTTTTTTTTTATCCTGAGAGATTAAATTTATTTGTCAAGATGGGCAGGATCCTGATTATTTATATTCCTGGCCTATGAATAAATAAAAAATGCCCTTGTTTCCATTGTGCAAAAGCAATGACTTCTAGGCAATGGACAGGTTTGATAACTGATCGAAAAATTGATAACACGACGACCTTCTCTTCGTAATGTCATTAGTCAAGCGCCTCATCCTGCACTAGGTACCGTGCTTGCGTTTATCTCTCGGAAGATAATAGGGAGCCAATGCAAATATACTGGAAATATATACAAATATATTGGAAATATATACAAACATATTGGAAATACATTGGCCCTTGCTGGAGTTGGTGTCTGGTTTTGCTTTTAGGATTTTGGGGTAGTTTCAAGGGGAACAAATCTGCTCGGCCATTGACTCAGGCTCCTCTGGCTTCGCCAGGGAAGCACCGTAAGCGGTGACTGGAGATTTGCTCTTCTCTGCCACACACCCTGCAGAATTTTGTGAATTTGTGAAAAAAAAAAAAAAAAAAAAAAAAGGAAAAGGAAAAAAGAGAAAAGGGAAAAAGGAAAAGGAAAAGAAAAAGCGACTTTGCACAGAACCAGCCTCTCTTCTGAGCAGAATTCAATACTGCTCTTTGCATTTTCCTCTCCTGGCTGCACAAGTTATCTGGACATTTTTTTCTTTTCTTCTTTTTTTTTCCTGCTTTTCCTACTCACATTTTTATTCTGTAGATTTTTCTCATAGTTACTCATAGTTTTTTAATGAAGATTTGAGTTGTGAAAAAATGGGGTAATATCTAATTACTTATTCCTATCAATCTGTCAAATATCTTCTTATTAAGTTATTCCTGCACCATGTGCCTTTTCCCATCTCATCTCCTTGCAACATCTATAGGTCCCGGAAACATATACTGCATTTGGTGTTAGTGGTGGTTAGTTGCAGTGTTTTTAGTTTGTAAAGTTAATTTTCTCCTCCCAAATGCTGCATAAAACCTTACCCCTATTTGTTATTCTATTTTGGGGGCTTCGGGCAATTAAAGGAGCATAAAGGAGTAATTTCTTCCCTCTCTCCTTTTTCTTAGAATTGGTATTTTCGCACTATAATTTAGAATGAAATAGGATTTTTAAAAGATCCCGAGTTCTAATCTCGGTTGATGTTTTGGTGTATTCACGGTAATGAGTCCTATTCCCTCGGGTCATGAAGCCCCCAAATGTCAATCAAACAAACTGATTCAGAAATGCCATTGTTCGCTCCCACGTCCCTCGCCTTCCTCTCATTTTCCCTCACAATACCGGGGTGCTCTGATCACTCACTCGGAATATGGGCATTATCTGTGCAAAAGGCACCGAGTGTCTTGATCTTTCCCTGGCAGATACTGGCGTGGGGCTTCCGCTGAGCACCCAGTGCGTGTTTATACTTCTGCCCCCGCGCTTTGCCGCGGCTCGGGGAGCCAATGGAGCTGCCGGGAGCGAGCCGTGCCATAAATCCGTCAAAAATTAATTTGTCCGGGCCCATGTTACATTTCTATTTCCGCGCGGCGGGGCCGCCCCGGCACGGGCTGCGGCCCTCACCGCGCCTCGGGGCGCCCCTCTGCGCCCGCCGCGCCTCCCGCGGGCGGCGCGTCCCGCGGCGGGCACGCGTGGGAGCAGCGCTGCTCCGCGGGGAGCAAAGGGGAGATTTAGCCCCGTGGAAAGCGCGCCCCGCATCCCACGGGCTGCAACGTTCCTTCAGGCGGCCGATCCGCCCCCTCGGACGCCTCCTGCCGCCGGTGCCCGAGCAGCCCCCGCGCGGTCGCGCAAGTCCCGCGGTGCGCGGCGCACGTCGCCCTCCACTCCGCGGGACCGGGGCTCGCGGGGCTCCTTCTCGGTGGCCACGTCGGGTCGGGCGGCGGCTTCTCCGCGGGCAAGTTGCGCGTTTCGCCGCGCAGCTCTCCCAGGGCTGCGCGACAAATTGCGCGTCCCGCTGCGGCGAGGGGCGATGCGCGGCCCTCCCGCTGCGGCGGGAATCTCCGCAGTCCCCCCGCCCGGCCTCGGGCACAGACCTCGCACCGGCGGCCAGGCAGGAACGTCGCTTTAATGTTAAATTAGTGGCGTAAGCTTCCCAGCCCCCCCGCTTCAGCATTTAAAGTGCCTTTTGTCTCTTCATTTCACTTAAGCTCGGTTTTTGTTGCCGGTTGCCAAGTTCTATTAACGCAGAATTTAATCGGGAAATGCTTTTCCCTGTTCTAAGCAAGATGGGAACAGCAGATTCGGAGGCCTAAAATGGCATAAAATAGATACCTTGGAGATTATTGCCTATCCCCTACTATTTAATATTGTCCGTGGGAAAAAAAAAGAAAAAAAAAAAAAAAAAAAAAAAAAAAAAAAAAAAAAAAAAAGAGGGAGAGAGAGAGAGAAAGGGAAGAGGAAAAAAAGGGGGGAAAAACACAAAGTACTTATGTGGCAGCGACTTTATGCCTTAAAAAAAAAACCACACATAAAAAATAAGGTTTTTTTTCCCTTGAACATGGAGCAATCACGCCAGACTCTGGAATACGAAACCGAAAAGGTTTTCTCCAAAGAGAGGGACCTTAATTACTAGATTCCATGTACAACTAATCCAAAGGCACACTTGAAAGGAAATTTAATAGCGTGAGTTTCTATTTCACTCTGTCTTGCATTTATCTTTTGGCCTGATGCTGCCAACCTGCCCTGAGAGGCGCTTTCTGCGGAGCAGCCTCGAGAGTCCCGCTCCATTTTACTGGGAATGTGGTGGCTTTTCTCAGTATCCCCTTCTGCCTGCAGTGGGAATAAATGGAAACGCTTCTCTGGGATTAAACCCGTAGATTTTCCCCTTTGCTGACCAGTAAAGAGCAAGAGAGGGAAGAGAGGAAATGAAATTGTTATGGAGATTACAGTGTGTGTCACTGGCTCTTTGGCCAGTCCCTGGGTTTTGTCGCTGAACGATAAGTGCAAACTTGTATTTCCCTTCACAAGAATGGACAATTTTTCTCGCTTATTTGCAGTTTTCCAAAGTTCTACACACAAATCAGTGAACCTTAAGAGACCTTTTCACTCTTTTATTGTGAATATTTGTCAGTGCTCAGGGGCTGTGATTGCAGTGACAGGTGAATCCAGGGGCCCAGCGATGGCATCCCCACTCCATAGGTTTGGGAATGTGAAAGACGATTATCAGCSCTTTCTCCCGAGATGCGGCAGTCAACAGGTTCGCATTTCCCGGGCTGCGATTCCTCTCCCCCGCGGCCGCGCGGAGCAAACGCGGGCACTGCCCCGCCGAGCAGCCTCGTGCCCCGCGGCCTCCGGGCAGGAGGAGGAGGAAGGTGGCCAGGGGAGAGCAGGGGGGACCTGGCCAGCAGCCCACGCGCGACACGAGGCCACGGCTGTTCCTCTCCTCAGCGCCCGTGCGGGGTCCCGCGGGGCGCAGAAGAGCCTCGCCCCCTCCTCTGCCTCCTCTTTAATTTTCATTGCGCCTTTTAATTATTAATTAAAGCCGCGAAGGGGAGGGAGGGGGAGAGAGGAGGAGGAGGGGGGAAACGGGGCTGCGGGGAGTGGGGGGGAGGCCGGGGGCACCTCCACGTAACGGCCCTGCTGGGGGGAGGCCGGGCAGCTCCGCGCGAGCTCCGCGCCCGCGGACCTGGCCGGGGCGCGGCCGCCGCCGCCCTGAGCGGCGCGGGAAGCTCCGCGGGGCTCCCGAGCCAGGTGCCGCGGCCGGATCCGCCGCCCGCGGAACCTCCGCGGAGCCTCCGCGGCAGCGCCGAGGGCGCGGGGGCCCCGCGGCGGCCGCCAGGAGCCCGGCCGGGGGTTAATCCCTTCGCTCGTCACAAAGACCCATCTTTTCACTCGGTCCAAACGCCAGTGAGACGTGACTAACCGTTAGGGGAACGTCCCAAACGGGGGACCCGAACGCCCAAGAAAGGTTTACCCAGCCCTCCTCCCCGGTGAGCAGAAATGATGGGCGGAAAAGCGCCCTCCTCTCCTCCCAGCGAACAATCCCTCCTCATTCCTTCTTTGGGGTGAATTTTTATTCCCGTGTCCACCCAGAGTATTGAAATCGATCGCTGCAATATTTAATATATTACTGTCTTTGAGCCCTCTCTTTGTATGGCCGGGGTTCCTGTGTGCCGGGCTCGGTCCCCAGCCGCAAGAGCAAGTTCTCTACGGTCGTCTGTGGTGTAAAATAACGCTGGGCTTCATTAAATAATCAGTCATTAAAGATTGTTGTCAGATTTTTAATTATGTGTGAAACAGGACGCCCGGCAAAAGGTGTATTAAGAGAACTGAATCCCAATAAATTCACAGGCACTTGAATAGCAAAACCAACAAATATCTGTGGGTGTAACTACAACATCAGAACTAACTTTTTTTTTAATTATGCGAGGTTTATATAATGTACCCTTCATTTTTTTTTTTGTTTAACTTTCCTATAGTGACCTGTCCCATAACCTTGTAATCCACTGTGGGATATTTCTTTCTGGCCTCTTTCCTTTTGTTATGCCCCCACAGGTTTCCAGCTTAGATGCCTTTTTTTTTTCCCCCTCTCTCTCTCTTGGTAAATGTGAGTTTAAAAAATATTTGACCCGTTTGACTTAGAGGCGTGCATGGACATAGCTAGATTGGGTTAGCCTTCCAATTTCCACAAGATTCCATGCTCTTCCTGAAGCAATACCTGAAAAAATTAAACATAAAAAATCTCAAATGTTGAAGGAAACTGATGCATTAGCAGCGTTGGCAAATGTCGATGGCACCAGCACAAGAGGGTCTTATATATATTCATTTATATGTATGATTTTGTGATCTGTTTGGCAGGAGACCTTTGCTTTGTGCCGAGTCCCGGCGCAACCACATCGTCCTGTTACGGCTGAGCCTGCAGGACATCCCTCAGGAAAAGCAGAAGAAACCGAGGCACCTTGGAAAATAAGGAGCGATCAGCTAGCGGCCTCGCAAGCTCTGCTTTTCCTGGCTTTCCTGGGGCTGAAAGAGACTCCTTGAAAACATGGGAATGCGAACGGGAGAGTAGGAGGCAGGAGGAGCCATCCTTTTCTCCCACACGAGGCTTTCCTGCCGGGAGGAACGCAGCTGGCTGCTTGTTTTTTTCAGACTCGATCTTTGCAGGTATTCGGGAGCAAAAACATTTCAAAAGAGAGAATAAAGCTGGTGGATTTTTTTCATGGTTATTCTTTATTTCCACGGGCTTCATCGTTGCAGGTATTTAGGGGTGAAAACACTTCAAAATAAAGATTAAAGCAGAGCTAGGGCACTGATACTTTGCGTTCTTCGGTGGAGACAGAACCAGTCCCGCTGAATTCGGCTGTGACTACCAGGAGCTCCAAGCACCTATGCAGCCAGAGCTAGTTAATCTTCAATTTAAAATGCCTTTTCTTTCGGCTCTCGAGCATTCATCTTCGAGAACCTCGGACTGGTAGAGATGCAGAAATGTTAATCGCTATCATGTCTATGCAAAGCTATTAACACTATTGATTCCCTAACTTTCTCAGTGAAGACAAATTTACCATATGTCGATGTGTAAACACTTTGGAATAAAATTAAAACCAGCTCCGTGCAATTGTCACTGCGCTTGATTCTAATACAAACTATCAGATGTTTATGTAGTTCGTCTTTCTAATTGATGAGATGCAATCAGCGTTGCAAAACCAAATACGAGCAGTAAATTTCGGCTGAGAGGCATCTCGGCTCGGCAGGGTTCGTGCGAGCGGAGCAGCGAGCAGAGCCTCAGCGGAAACCTCGCGCAATTCCCGCTCGCCCAGGGCTCGCAACCTCCGCGGAGGCAGCGCGAGCAGCGCAGCGTCCTGCGGAGAGGACAGAGACCTCGGCAAGAGCAGGAGCCTCCTTTGAGCCTGCCGAGGAGGAGCTGCTGCCGTGCAGCCTCTTTATGCGCCTCGAGCAATGCAAACATTGGAGCTACAGAGACTCCCAACTTTCAGGTGTGTGAAAAAAACACCAACTTTCAACCCCATTTAAGAAGCTACTTTCCCCCCCCCCTTTTTTTTTTCTTTTTCCTTTTTTTTTTTTTTATTTTTTTTTCCCGAGCGGAATATTCCCCTCTAAGGAGGAAAGGAGGAATCCCCGCTCATCTGGAGGGTCTTTCGATTTCTCGGCCTCTCCGCAGTTGCATAGGGAAATGCTGGAGTTCCGGGAGCTGATGAATGGCAGGGCTTGTGTGGAACTGATACGTTTTACAGGCCCCTTTATGCAAGAAGGGTACAGAAATCAGAATGGAATTAATGAGATTTTACTACCAAAATTTGTAAATCCCAGGTTACCATTAAGAAATTTCCCTAAAATATAAGAGGGACTGTGAGATCACAGACTAGGAGATCTGACATTATTTTATAGTGTGTATTAAACACTGTTCTCTCTTTTCTTCTACCACATCATTCAGCACGAACATCTTTTTTCCCTCCGGCGAACGTAGCCAGATTTTGATGGGGATGATTATGTCACAGCAGAAAACAACCTGAAAACCCTCCCCTCCTTGCAGAGCGTCGCTTCAACCCGCTCAGCAGACACAGCAAAGTTTTTATTTTAAATGCTCTGCGAAACTGTACGCGGAGCAGCACGTTATCGCTATTTACCCTTACACAAACTCTCAAGTCCATCTAAATGGCAATAGTGGTTTCCAAAAGTGAGAAGCACCCCCCCAGACACATATAGATTTTATTTATTTATTTATTTATTTATTTATTTATTTATTTATTTATTTATTTATTTATTTATTTATTTATTTAAGTGTCGGTTCCTGGATGGTATTTCTGGGCTTGCTGCTGTCCCGGGCAGTTTACCCTAAATCCCAGGAATACAAAGGCGTCGGGGGGCAAACACAAACCACATGTTCGCGCAGGTTCCGCGGCCGCTCGCGGCGCTCGCACGGGGCGCGGAGCCGCGCGGGACCCGAGCGAGCCCCGCGCGGGGCTGGCGGGGAAGCCCCCGGCCCCAGCGCGGGCGCGCAGCGGGGCTCCGCGGGCGCCTCTTGGCGAGGGCGCCGCTTGTTTGTTAGTTTGTTTTTTCTTGCCCGCGAAGGGACCGAGAGGGCAGCGACAGGATGAAATACACCGCGGAGATGTGAAGTGACCCGAGTGGCACCTAAAGGCGCCGCTTTAGCCGGGACGGGCTTGCCGGGCAAACTTTGTGGCGTTCTGCGGGGAAAAGCGAGCGCAGGTTGATGGAAACATCCTGTTTTGAGGGAAATGGACTGCGCAGCCCTGCCTGCCGGGAGCAGCCTGGAAGAGCGCGAGGAGCCCGCGGGAAGCGGGAGCCGGGCGGGGGACGCGTCCTCCGAGCACGGGCGGCGCTTCGGGAGCCCCGTGTTCCGCGGGGCTCGGCCCGGGCCGCGRCCCCTGCGCGCCCGCGGGGGCTCCGCGGCTCCCCGCGCAGCGGCGGGGCTGCACAGCTGTGGGTTGTAGCGAAATCCGCGAAACAAGTGCTTTAAACCCAGGGGGATTTCTCCTAATAGCGAAATCAGAGGGGGAGAGATTTCGGGAAAGAGAATAGCCCAATATAAGTTTCGAGAGTGGAATTTACATTTCATCGCGATTTATATTTTACACCAGAGCGACACGTGCGCGCGGGGGGCGTTTCGGAGGAGCGTTTCCGCCGCGGGGAAGCCCCGCGCTGGGGTTTCCTCGGCGAGGCAGGAGCCGCGGAGCCTGCGCGCAGATCGGGGCAGCCCGCGGGGGCTCCCCG
>NW_020455455.1:5135385-5139252 GCF_003342845.1 Nothoprocta perdicaria
GCGCGGCCGCTAACAAAGGAGCGCAGCGCCGCGCAGGCTCCGCGGCCGCGCGCACGTGCGCGGGGCTGGAGGCGGCTCGTGGCCGGGCCTGGAGGCGGATGGGAGGCCGAGCAGCGGCTCCCCGCGCCCCGGGGCTGCTCCCGGACGCGGGGCTGCAACGGGGCGTCCATTTTAGGGCCGCGCGTTGTCAGCCCCGCGCAGCCCCGCGCGGCCGCGGACGGGAAGGCCCCGCTCCGGCAGCGCCTCGCGGAGGTCAGCGCGGCCGCTCCCCGCTTTTCGCTACAGGCCACATTAGCAGAGCGGCCATTTACTGCCCCTTGATTGCACCACAGACCAGGTTAGCTCATAAAGCCATTCACACTCAACAATGGGGATTTTCTCAACAATTAACAAGAAACAACATAATAAAGCCATTTACAAAGGCCGCGCTATTTACTATAAATTAGCCACTCTTTAAGAGACCAGTGCGTAATTTCACACACTTTACGGCCCCGACTGCATTTTAAACACAAGAGTAAACAACCTTGTTGCACTCCCCGCATTGACCTTTCCCCGCGTCTCCCGCTCCCGCGGGGCCGCCCCCCCCGGCCCCCGGCCGCTCTCCGCGGCGCAATTTCGTTTCCAGATGGATCGGGCGAGGGGGGGAGGAGGCAGGGCGGTCTCCCGGCCCCCCGGGGCCCTCCGCGGGCGCCCTCGGGCCCTCGAGGGCGGCTTCGCGGCCCTGCCCGCGCCGCCTCCGCGCCCGCGCAGCGCGAGCACAAAGCGGGGCCGGGCGCGGGGGGCGCCGCGCGGCGGGGGGAGGCGGGCAGCGCGGGGCCGCGCGCGAGGCTCCGCGGTCGGGGGCGCGCGCGCGGCGCGGCCACGGGGAGCCCAGCAAGATGGCGGCGCGTGGAGCGCGGCCCCCCGCGGGCGCGGGGCCGCCCCCCACCTCCACCCCACTATTTTATTATTTATTTTTTTTCCCTCTTTTTTATTTTTTATTTATTTATTTTTTTTTTCCTCCAAGCGAACCAGGCGATGCCGGTGCCTCCGCCGCGCGCAGTCCGGGAGCGGCGCGGGCGGCTCCCTCCGCGCTCCCCCCTGTTTACAAACACAGCTGTTGCAGGATATTTGCAATGCTAAGGACAGAGCCACCAGCAGCGAGGAGCAAACGAGAGATGGTGCCGGAGAGGGGCTCTCGGCATCTGGAAAGGACAGGGCGCCTTGTTTTTGAAACTGTCAATTCTCTCAACCCCTATTGTGAGAGCCTCATGCAAAACATCTCGGGCCTTTTAAAGCTGGGGCTTGTGAGGCCGCCTCAGATTGAAAAGGCGAGCGGGGGAGAGAGAGGCCTAGGGCATGGCAAATAATTATATCAGAACAGTCAAAAAACGCAACAGAGAAGGCCTAAAAATCAGCTAACTGCGGATCCATGTGTCCTTCCCCCTAATATTTGGGAAGTGGCCTGCGCTGAGCACACAAAGCTCTCGGGCTGCGCTGGCATCAGGAATCCCACGCCCAGCCAAGGAGCTGCTAAATTGCACTTTCCTTGAGCGTGGTTTAGGGCTAAATACCAGGGGAGGCTTGTGAAAGGAGAATGTCTGTAAGTATGGCTTTAGCAAGGTAGATGCCAGTGCCTTGGACCTTTATTTTATTTCATTTTCTAGCTAATACTTTATTTTTTTTTCCATGTAATTGACCTTCTTTTGTACTTTGAGGCTGACCGAATAGATTTTAGGGTGAGCCATGACATATTCCTCCCAGTAATCATCCTAACCATAGAAACCACAATTAACAGCGTTATCTATATTTCATTTTCTCTAACGCACTGCATATGTATTTTCCTGCAGATTACCACCGTGCATAGGAAATTCCGCTTTTTTTACACCTCTCTGTCTTAACCACTCACATATGTGAAGTGTAACAAACAAAAACATGATAGCATTGTTCTGATTTCTGCAGAAACTTTAATTTATTGGCAACTAAATCTGTTATTGGGAAAAAAAAAAAAAAAAAAAGAGATAGAGATCAGAGACCATTTGGAAAATCACCATTTGAATGATTGAACAGCAAACTTCATACAACAGCTCCCACTATTTTGCATTATTGCTAATAGTGCCGTTTTAAATAAACAACCAGTAAAGAGATTATCCCACTGTAGTCAAGTAAGTGTAATTATTGAACAATCACTTCTTAAAGTAAATTGTTGTAAACTGCAAGTAACATCATTTAAGGCAATATACCTCGTTGCTAAAGGCATTACAAGTGTCCTCCTTTTAATGCTCTGGAGAATCAAACATAGTCCAAAACTTTCCTTTGTCTTCATTGTGAGAGCAGAAATCTTCCCCATCAATTTTTCCCTTACTGCTACTCGTGGCAAATGCCCCTGGACAACATTCAGCAAAGTACACACATGCCCTACGTTGCTTTTTCCTTTATACATTTCTGATATWTTTTTTTATGTATGTGCATAAGGAAAAGGAAACTGGTGGCAATTCATTGCTATCGTATTTTAAGTTTTCTCTCCTGTAAACGTTATGGCAGTATTGTAAACTTGCTCTCTGTAGAACATTTGCTTTCCTCATTATGTGGACTTACCTTTATTAGAGAAAATTGATTATTTATACATAACTCAATGATAGGATTTCATATTATTAAGGCTGAATGTAATGATAGACTCTGCTCACAACAGTTACCCCAATGCAGTGAGAAAGAGATTCCAAACTACCAGAACTGGAGAAAAATAAAATTAAATAATATTTTTTTCCAGCGAGTTATTGTACCTGGCTAATTTCTCCAGCCGTAATAAAAGCACAAATGTTCTTGTTAGTGGCTTGCACTAAACCGAGGTGTGCACGTGTGAAAATTATTTGGCTCTTTAAGCTCCTGTCTTTCGCTGTAGCCCGCGGTGTGGGGGCTCCGCGGATGCGCCGGGCTCCGCGCGGCCCCGCAGCCGCCCCCGGGGCTCCCGAGCCCGGTCCCACCTCGGCCGAGCCTGCCTGGGATAAGCCCGGGCCTAGGCCTCCCCCCGCCTCCCTCGCTCTTCGCCCGCGATATTTAGGGAGCCTGGAAAGGCACCTCCGAAATTTGCAATTCCTGGCCCAAGCGCCGGATCTCTAATTGGAAGTAAACAGGGTCAGGGGACGAAGTTACTTTGAAATTGATACATTGTTTAATTGACAAGGCGACAATTTTAGGTTTCGAGTTTGCATATTGCACCTTTGTAACATTTGTGTTTCTTTTTTTTTTTCCATTGTTTTTCTTTTTTATATTTTTTTTTCTTTTTATTTTCTTTTTTTCCCATTTATTTTCTTTTTTTCCCCATTTTTTTTTGGTGGAGAGAATACCTTGGTGGAGCAGCCCGGGCTCCCCAGAAGAGCTGGGGGCTTCTCCCGCGTGCTCCGCTCGCCCGTATTTACAACTCTCTGGATCCACGGCCGCAATCTGGGCGCCTCTAAACATCCCCATGTAAACATCAGCTCCGAACAACCCCAGGAAGCAGATTTTTCACGACCATCGTAATTTCAGCAGAGCGGATAACTATGCAATGCACCTTTTGCAATTGGCAGCTTCAAGTGATGTGTGTGAGCGCGGGTGTGTGCAGGGGGGAAGGGAAAGGCCACTGCAAGGCAGTCGTTCAGTCCTTCTAAATACRTTTGGCTGCAGGTATTCTTAGGCCGGGCCTTTTACAGGGAAACTACGCTGTGGATCTAGTAAACAGAGCCGAAATCAGCCAGCGGCTGCTTGGAATATTTGGAAACAGGAGGGAAGGAGGGGTGGGGAGATGGCATCACAAAAGGCAAGAATTAAAAAAAAAAAAAAAGACCAGGCCGTGGAGTGCCATCAGAAATGTTGACTTTGAGTCACACAGTAAACATTACATTGCAG
>NW_020455455.1:5139318-5142237 GCF_003342845.1 Nothoprocta perdicaria
CCTTTGATTTACGATAAATTATTCTCCCGGGATTGATCGACGAGCGGAATCCTTACGTTTTAAACTGCGGACGATCTCGTCTAAATCGCTCCTAACGCCAAGCAAGCGAGCAAACCAGGCGAGATGGGCCCGCAGCTCTGCTGATTCAGCAGCTCCGGCCCCGCCGCCTCKCTCAAGCTGCAACTTCTCGGCCTGCTCTGAGTTGCAGCTCCCCCCGGCCCAGGGACCTTCCCCCAGCCCCGCCGGCCTCCGCCTCGGCCTCAGCCTTTTTTTTTTCCCCCTTTCTCTTTGAGGAGCTGGGGGGAGGGAGGGAAACAGTTAACCTCTCTCGGAGCGTGTTTCCTCCGAATAAAAAGAGTGAACTTACAAGCGGAGAGGAAACCAGGGATAACTCGGCAATAACTCAAAGTATATGGAATCAGGAATCTTTCTTTCTCTCTCTCTCTTTTTTTTTTTTAAACAGTGTTTTTAATTGAAAATAAAGCTAAAGCATGCTTTTCAACAGTGCAAATTTCCATAATTTTGATTTACTGCTTCCATCGTCACAATATATTATACCAGCTTGTCTTACCAAGGGCCAGACTCTAGAAGTCGGCCTGTTTGACTATTTCGATATTAAGTGCAAATATAGATAATTGCCTCTGATTGTCACGTGCAGGAGAAATGTTTCTGCTACATTGAGAGGAAGGTATGGAAAAAAAATCCCACCAACATTTCCAGAGATGAAGATACAACTGAGAAATGTGCTACAATTGAAATGCCTGAGTTTTGGTGCCAAAAAAAAGCTATGAATAACATGGTATTCTCATTTTGTGTATTCTTCCCACTTACAGCCTCTTGTTTCACTTTCTGTGTTGTATTTACTGCTTCGCTATTTCCTCCAGCCAGCGTGAGGGGCTGGACCATAAATTGTACTGCTATCCGGGCAAATATTTTAGTCGCTTTGCAAGTTTGTAAGGGGCATGTTCAGACCACAACTTAAGCATGACATTAGTGGGTAACAGCAACCTTATTTCAGACCTCTGGGTGAAACAAAAAGACTTTCCAATTGCAAAGAGTGGCTGTACAAGGCGAAAGCCCTTTCCCCAAAACAGAATTCCACATTTACTGGTTTCAAACGAGGCAGCTTTTCCCAGGGCCAGGGTTCCAGGCGAACCCCAGCCTTTCCAAACCGTAGAAAAATGAGGAAGTGCGACTGCTTTTGGGAAAAGACACCCCTACACCCGAAAGCAAAGCTCCCAAAAAGTCGACTGCTGCCACATTGAATTATAGTGAACCCTTACTGTGCAACCATGTAACTTAACAAACTTTAACTGAATTAACAGTTAGACTTCCATTTTCGAAATCTAGTGCATAAATTTAATGGCTCATTCTAATATTTATTATTCAACCTTTTGACATTTATTTGCAGCAGTTGAATTGAGGTACTGGTGCATTATTAGCATTTAAACAGTAAAGTGTTCCAGCTCTATCATAATAACTGAGTTTAACTTGAGTCTTTAGCCTGAAGTACTCTGTGGAATGTAACCAGGAGAGGAAAAAGAAAAAAAAAAAAAAAAAAAAAAAAAAAAAAAAAAAAAAAGCCCAAATGAAACAAAACAAAACAAAAAAACCCAAACCAAACAAAAAGCCACTGTCGTAACGGTAAAGAAAATAGTAATCCGGTTTCTGTCTTCACAATGTGATAAAACAGGATCCCGAAAGTGTGTATAGCATTAATGGGCTTGCACAAACCATCCTGTCGAGTTTAAAATGCAAGAAAGTTAAAGGTGGTTCAAGAAAATATTTTCCAAACTATTTTATTAATTAAATTTCCTGAATTTGTGGCTAGGTGGAAGAGGTATTGCAGAACCGCCCAGCTGCCATTTCCATACAGGATGGGCCTTGTGAGGTTGTTGGGAATCCTTAGTGGTGTTTAAGGAGTAAGCTGGCAACAAATCCCCATCATTGCCAATAATTAGTGATGGTGGACAGGGAAAATTTGCCATGAAATTAAATGGCCTTTTCACTGCTGATGCTACATTGCTGGCTACCCTTTTGCGTCTATTGTTAACTGTAAAATCATCCAGTGTTCCTTCATGTGTCTCAATTTTACCTGTAGGACGTGGGCTTCGAGCTGATTTCAAATTTGGTTTGACTGGAGGAGTCTGCAGTACAGGTCGCTTTCCCAAAACCAAAGTCCTGTAATTTTTTCTCACCCTTGCTCCAAATTTATACTCCCCATCCTCAGGTTTTGGAGTACCTAAAGTGCATGAGAGGGCCTGACTCTGAGTCAGCGGGTTTAAGGAAGTGGTTTCTTTCTCAGTGCATGCAGAATCTTCCTTGGCTGTTAATAAAGCGTCCTGGTTTTTACTTTCAGTCACACCGTAAAACTCATCCTTAGTATCATTGCACTCACACTTTAGCTTATGTGTTGTAAGGTCAGGCTCATACTCGGCGTTCGCACTGCTGTCCTCTATTTTGATTTGGATGCTGTGCAGGAATGGCAAGGCCTTACTGCCCGTGTCAGTGCATTGGAGCGCTGCTGCTGCTGCTGCGGCTGCTGCTGCTGCTGCTGCTGCTGTTGCTGCCCCTGGAGAAGCAGCCTCCTCCTCGGGATCAGTTTGTAAAGAGGGCAAATCCGTGGCAAATTCAATACAATGAGGGATTTTGGAATCTTTCTCTGAATTTGCTGCCGCTGATGAAGAATCATTATTTAAGAACCTAGCAGCTATTGTGTTGTTATCTGCACAGTGTGTAGTAGTTGCTTGCAGGCATTTCCTTGCCTCTCTGAGTATTCTTTGTTGTGGAAATGCATTGTTTGTCTTTGGGCTAGGTGAAGAGGCCCCCTTTGCCACACAGTCAACGGTCAGGTCAGCGCTCTTGGCGTTCCCGGCAGAGTCGGCGCGCGGGAACGCGGGCCCGGCCGCGCGCAGCTCC
>NW_020455455.1:5143032-5150441 GCF_003342845.1 Nothoprocta perdicaria
CCCCCCGCGGGCGCCGTCTCATAGTCGGCGGGGGGTTTGCGCGGCGCCCGCGCGGGCTCCGCGTAGCCGCGGCCAGTGTATTTACTAAAAATGTGAGGTAGATGAGAGGCCGGCAGCAGGGCCGCGGCCCCCGGCCGCCACGCTTTCCTCCTGATTGGCAGCAGGGCCCGCGGAGAGTCATTCAAACCCAGCCAAAGTTTGTGCTCCTTCCAAAAGCCGCGGAAGGGGTCGGCGGGCGCGCGCTCCGGCCGCAGCTCGCTCGCCGCCAGCGCCCGGCCGATCTTCCGCCGCTTGGTCTTGAGCACCCGCTCGGTTTTGCAGGAGGTGTACAGCGCTTCCACGTCCTCTCTGGAGATGAGCGTGCATTTGGCGGCGTGGAAGGCGATGGAGTTGATGGCTTTGAGTTTCCTCAACTCCTCCAGGTCGCAGTGATGCTTTTTTACTTTTAAATGATCCATTCGCTTGTGCACGGTAGTTCTCGGGATGTTTTTGAGCAGGTCGGTAAAAACCTGGGAGAGTGCAAACATTTGCTTTCCTTTAATGATGAGGTAGCCGAGCCTCACGCCATCCACCTCTTCAAAACCCGACTTCAGGTCTCCCATTTCGTGAATTAAATTATTCCCAGCATTTGCAGACAGAGAGAGGGAAGAAAAAAAAATGAAGAAAAAAAAAAAAAAAAAAGGAAAAAGCCACACACACACAATCCTCAGCCAGATGCTGTATTTGTCTCAAGGCATCCTGCTAATAAAATATAACAAAGGCTGTTATTCCTGGTGAATGGATTGCCAAACTTTAGACAAAATTTAAAAAAATAAAAATAATTTAAAAAATACCGTGAGGCTACAATCAATATATATCTTAAAAATCAGCTTTGCCAAAGTGTTTCTCTAAGTTGCTGCAGAAGATCAGTACCTGTTCCCTTTCATTCCCTGCTTTTCCATTGGAAACTATGATAATGGAATGTGAAGGGAGGAAGAGAAAAGAAATGCAGCTGCTATTCCCGCCGCTGCTTTAGCTACAAATAAAATGACAGAGTGAAGTGAGCTCGTCCGGAGACACCTTCATCAATTAATTCCCCTAAAGCCAACGCTGATTGGACACTCCTGACAGGTGATGCAATAAAAATTGATATTCCACCCCTTCCCCCAAAAAATCTCCCACTAATTAGCATACCCTTATACTGCCACCTCCCCTCTCAAAGTAAATAATACAGTTAGTATATAAATCTTTCTATTAAACAATCTGAGCTCAAATGCACTCAGACCGCTCWGACTTCCTCGTCGCTGGCTTCAGATGGAGGATTTTTATGCTTTTCCCCCCCTCTCGTCTCGTGTTATTTTTAGGCTATTTTGGACAAATGTCGCTCTTTTGTGCATGCCGTGAATTTAAAGGACATAAGCATGATCATAACGACGGAAAATTCTTCGGTAACGTAACCGCTTTAGACGAGGACTTTATTCTGCATTGTGTGGAAAATGCAGCTTAGCGAAAACGTGCAGAATAGCCTGGTATTTCCCTTTCAGAGGCTCCAAAGTTAAACGCTCGGCTGTTAACGAGAAGGCAATACTTACATTTTTTTCGAGTTTCTCTTGATTTTCCTCTTCTGTTTAATTAGCTTTTTACAGTCGCTGACTGGGGTTATTTTGCTGCCTGGATATCACGGGTTCCTGCACCGCGATACTGTAACACTTTTAGCTGAAATTCTGCCTGTAATATTGCGGGAGGGGCGAGGAGGACGTGGGCTCACGTCAGACCCATAACAAAGCATAGATAAGGCAGAAATGTATACACTTTTCACAATTAACCGTGCTGGATCACGAGCTGGAATGTCCTATAGTCCCAGAGCCCACGTCAGGATTCCTGCGTGCTGATTGCTTCCAGCAGAGAAAGGAGAATGCAAAATATCCAAGGTGCTTCCAAGAGGCTTTACGTAATAACAAAAAAGTGCTGGCACACACAATGTACAGTATTGCAAGGGGCTAGGATGATGCTTCTGGCTTGCAGTTTGCATATGCAGCTTGGAGCAGCCCCTCCGTGGCTCGCTGATGTTCCATTTATATCAGTCCCTTAAAATCAATTTGAAGAAGCAGCACGAAGGTCTAACCTCTTCTGAGAAACGTTAAATTATCTGGGTGTCAGGAACGATGATTTCGAAAATGTTGCAAGAGCTGCATGCCTCTTCCTTGTCACATTAAAATGATGCTTGCGGTTTGCACGTTGGGCGCTCGCTGGAAAAAAAAAATATAAATCGCCAATCGCTGCCGTACATCTAGTGTTCAACTGGATACAAACATGATCACCTTAAGGTATCGCTGCCCATCCAGAATTAGACATATCCGTGAGATTAATGAGACATCTCATATTTCTGGGACTGAGCAAAAATGGAAGGAAAGGAAGAAGAAAAAAAAAAAATCTTCGGCCCCAGATGTCAATATCCACTCCATGTATTGGCAATATGGTGCGTGGAGTTCGTGTTACCCCGTCAGGTAGAGCTAAAATAAATAACATAATCACGCCTTAAAAATGCAGCGCCGCATGCCAAGGCGAGCCGCATGCGAGCCCCCAATTTCGTAGGAATTCTAGAGAGAAGGGGGAATTGCAAGAAGTGCATCCGGAAATTGAGGAAGTCTATTCACGAGAGCCTCCAACTCGCAGGGCTGAGATTGGAAAAGTCAGCCCCGGCCGACTGTTGCTCTGCGCGCAGATGCGGTCGCCGCTGCTCAACTCAATCCGTGCGTGCGCGGGGCGCGGAGCGCCGCGCTCGCCCCGCGGGAGAGCCTCGCCATGCGAGCCTCGAGTGGGGGGGGGTGGGAAACACGGCTTGTGCCTCGAGTGGGGGGTGGAAATAAAAGAAAATAAGAGCGCGTTTGTGGCGCTGCCGCCGCCCCCGGCCGCGGCGCGGAACAAAGGCGCGGCGCGGAGCTGCGCGGAGGGGCGCGCAGCGGCCGCGCGGTGCGGAGCGGCTACGCGCGGGCACTCGCCTGAGCGGGGGCCATGGTGTCATGCGCCCGAACCGCGAGTGAAGTTGCGAGAGAAAACAGCTGCTCGCGCTAAAAAAGCGATCGCCGAGGTCTTTCTAAGCGCTAGAGACAATAAGGTCGTTTAAAAATTCCTCCTGATGCACTTATATGCTGCCAACACCCCCACCCCCTCCCCGCTGCTCTCCTCCCCCTGCTTTAAGGTTAAGGCTATGGAGTCAACAGTAAAGGAACAGTAAACTCCGGGAAAGCTTTGGGGAAGACGTTACCAAGAGAAAAAAAAAAAAAAAAAAAAAAAAAAAAAAAAAAAAAAAAAAAAAAAAAAAAAAAAAAAAAAAAAAAAAAAAAAAAAGGCAGAAAAGTCCTTTATCTGCCAGGTACTTGGGTCGGGTTTGGTTCCACGCGCGGGCTCGCGCACACTCAGCCGCGCTCGCGCTCCCGCCGCCGGTGACAGCCTGCCAGGGGGATGCGGCAACTATTTAAAAAATGCGCGTTTTTCAGTGTTTGCTGGCTTAATTCCGCCGCCACCGAACGCCCCAAAGTGGCGGCGGCTGAGGGGCAGACCTCGATTTGCAGAAAGGTGCAGCCATTAGCTCGTGGGGCCAGCGGAGGCAACCGCCGAAAGGCAGAAAAGCACCAGAAGTCCGAGGAAATGCGACACGCAGCCCCATATACTCACACGCACACACTTTGGGGCGCGTGTCTCACACGGAGACCTCCATTTCTCTACTTCCCCATTGCTAATTTTTTTTTTTTTTTTTTGGTGCAAAATGAAAGAGGCGGCTTTTTCTCGTGGCCATCGGCGCACGTTGTATATCCGGGGTCGTCTTCGAGCGCGCCGGGGGGAGATCCTGCCAAGGGGAGCCCGAGGAGGCCCCTTGCACACGCACATTAAAGGCAGGGGACTTTCAAATGGATTTGCACGCACACAGGGGACTGCGATCAATAGCTCCCAACGTTTATGGCTTGGGCTGGGACTGCGAAAGCTGGCCGGGAGAATTAAGCTGAAAAATTAAAGGTGTCTGGTATCAATTACACGAAAAGTTATGCAATAATTTACTGTCTCGGGGCCTGCGTGGACGTCTGTGTGTTTGTGTGTCTGTGTGGATGTCGTGCATGTGTGTGCGGATCCAGATGGATACGGAGGGATCTCTCGAAAGCAGGGCAGTTTCTTTGTTAATTTTGTGGACTGGATGCCCCTCGCTCGCGATCCAAGATGGACATGATTAAAGGCATGGCCATTTGTCTCACATTTCTTCAGATAAGGGCGCCCAGAGATGCCCGTTCGCGCCAGGCACACGTACGTGCGCACAACTGCGCGGAGTTGTGTGTGCAGGGGCGCGCACACGGAGCCACCATCAATCAAACGCGCTCCTTTTCACGTTGAGTAGCGTGCGATCCGCTCTCCGCACCCCGCAGCAAGAGCACTTCGGCTTTGGAGCTGTCTGGCCGGAGGAGAAACCTCTTTAGAAAAGAAAGAGGGGGAAAAAAATAATATTCCTAATACCTCACCGTAGTCCTATTCCCATTTATTACCAATCGTATAGTTTCATTTTTGTAAACTTGCGTTTAAATATATTTGCTCGCGGGGAAGCGTTTAAGCACACCGTTCCAGAAAGAAAATGTCTGAAACCTTTAAAATGCTCCTTTTACGCGATGTTTTGATTTATTTTCATAGCATGATGATGTTTAAATACCGGTGCAATTCAGGCTGACCTCTTCCCTCCGCAATGAAGTAATGCACACACCATTTACAGTCTTTTAAACGTTTAGCTGGGAAATGCAACAGCGATGTCCACCAGCAGTTGCACTAATGGGGGGAATTCTTTTGAAAGTCTTCAGGAAAACCTAAGGGGTCATGTGCATTTTCACACTAGGATTGCCACATTATTAGAGTATTATTATTATTTATTATTATTTGTTAAGTGCTGGACCATGTCTTCAGGTATTGACAAGCATTAAATAAACCTTTTCCTTTTCACGACGCTGGGCAGAAATATATATTTCGAATGAGAACTTGTTTTCTAACCCCATACCTTGCTTTTAAATATTGCTGTGCATATTTTTCCTCCAAGAGGATACAGTCGGAGAGCAGTTAGCGGCTATCACAAAGAGTCCAGTAACGTAAATATAATAGGGTCAAAGAACAGTATAATAGGATCCTTCTGCTATTTTAAAGTCAGCCAAATGTGACTATAGCACTTAAAATTTCCCGTAAATTCTACTATGACACCAAGTAACAATGTACAGCTAAGTCTCCTAAATGTGCAGGACAAAGAAATGCCAACCGCCACTCTGAAAGAAAATCATAAAATGGCTAACATGGCAACGCCTAGGACCTCTATTTTATTTTATTTTATTTTGTATACAAAGCAGCAATATAGAGTTCTGCTAAGTGTTTCTTTAAGTTTAATTTTATTTTTTATTTTTTTCCATGGGGCCTGGGAGTGCCACTTGCATGTTAGTATTTTGTGCGATTTATAGTCGTCGTAGTCAAACGCTATTTCTTAAGTTTGGTTCTCCTGGTAGTTTTAAAATACTTTTTTTTTTTTTTAATTATTATTTTTAGCAGGAGTTTCTGGACACATACTCCATGCCATGTTGTTTACTGACCCATAATCAAAATGCAGTGACCTCCTACCCTTTTTTTGCCCCTTGACCCATGCTGAATTCAATGCAGCCTTTATAAATTTGCAAATCCTTGGACGTAAAGGGGATTTGGCGAGGCTTTGTTCTGAAAGGATCCCAAAAGTTTGCATTTTTAATTAGACAAAGGTAAAGCAACAAACACGGGGAAACAAGATCCTTTCCCGCACGGAGGGGCTCGCTCTTCCTTTCCGCACTCGGGAGCTACGTGCCCCCAAACGCACCCTCGGAGCGGCAAAGCGGGGGCGCCCGAAACGCCACGAATCGCCCCAAATTAGCAATGTGGCCCAAATCGCGGCGGTGACGTAAGGAGGGCCCAGGCCGCGATCTTCCGCCGGGGCCTGCACGGATCCCGGTGCCCCGGGGAGAGGCGGCGACGTGATCCGGAGCTGCGGGCGCCTTCCCTTATCTCCTGCGCTATCAGTCAGTTTAAAGGACACCGTAATTATGAGGGTGATAAAACAATGCCCGCTTATGTGTGCTGAATAAATAAAGACTGTTTACCGCCCCAGAATGTTTCAATTCCAATTAAATGCTATCAAAGAAAAGCCCCTCTCCCTCCCGCCATCTCCCCCCACGATCCCTATTTACCTTGCTGGTTGTAATACGTCCCTATGAAATAAAACGGCTCTCCAGTTTGCTATTAAGGCCACACTGGGGGAGGGGAAACGGGGGGGAGAGAGGAGACAACACACACAGGCTCCCGGGCCCACAGTTACTTGGGTCTCCTGCATCCTCTTCCCGGGTTGTTTATTTTCCAGCTGGGAGCGCGTGGGGATGCGGAGTGAGAGGCGCCTGGGGCTGCAGCCCCGGGGACAGGGGCGCTTGGGCCGCGTTAAAGCGGAGCCCCTGGGCGCTGCAGGAGGGCTCGGGCCGCCCGGTACCGGTACCGGCCCCGGTTCCGGCCCCGCAGAGGCCCCCACGGAGCAGGGTGCGGGAGCCGCGAAACAGGAGCCACGAGAAAAATCCATCCCACTTGCTAGGACACCGGGATCATTTCAA
Source organism: Nothoprocta perdicaria (assembly GCF_003342845.1). Lineage (NCBI taxonomy): Eukaryota > Metazoa > Chordata > Aves > Tinamiformes > Tinamidae > Nothoprocta > Nothoprocta perdicaria. The sequence continues at coordinate 5,149,659 of NW_020455455.1, forward strand.
ATATTCATCGTATCAGCAAATCGCACCGTAATCAGATTAAAGCAAGGTTTGGGGGAGTATCGCCTGGCCTCTAGGCACTGATTGGGCGACAAAGAAATCAGAAAACGGGGCCTGCTCGCGTGCCTAAGTCGCACACAGAGAGAGGGGGAAAAAAAGCAGTATCTTTTTTTTTTTCCCAACACTAAAAAAAAAAAAAAAAAAAAAAAAAGCAGTGATTCTGCATTCCAACCTGGACAGCACATCCCTCTCAGGCACTGCTTCCCTTTAAACTCCACGTTTCGTATTTCTGCATGATGCTCTTATTTATTTGTTTGCCTTAAACTCCAGATAAAGATGATTCCTGCCGTGGAWCACACTGAGGTGGATTTATCCTCCACACCAGCTTCCCTTTTAGCTCATATCCTCTAAGGGAACAGCTTCCCTGCGTTTAAGCCTAAAAAACATGAATCCCACGGAGTTGTCGGGGGGCGAAATATCAGTTTCGTGCAAGCGAGCGGAGCCCGGCTGCATTTCCAGCTTGCGAGGCCCGTTTCCCGTTGGAAGTTGGGACCTCCAACACCCTCYGCTCCACGGGCCCCCCCAGCACGGGCTCGCCGGGCCCTAAACGGGACCGCTCGCCGGGGCGCGGGGTTCGGCTCGCGGCAACGTGCTGCGCGGCGGAATCCTAACGGGGAACGTGCGGGGCGCGGGAGCGGCGGGGAGGCCGGTGCGGCCCGGCCCGGCCCCGCGGAACAAAGGCCGCGCTGGCGGCCGCGCTCCGCGCTCCGGCCGCGCCGCCCGGGC
>NW_020455455.1:5152823-5160109 GCF_003342845.1 Nothoprocta perdicaria
GCGGCGGCAGCGGCGGCTCCGGCGCCCGTTCCCGGCCCCGTTCCCGTTCCCGGCCCATTGTTCGCAGCCCGCGCGGCCGGGAGCGCCCGCGGGGCCCGGCGCTGCCCGCGGGAAAACGGCCCCGTGAGCGCGGGGGGCGGCCTAGGAGCGCCCAGCGCCGGGGAGGCCGAAACCCACGTGTTACCTGAAAGGTAAAAAAAAAAAAAGAAAAAAAAAGAAAAAAAAAGAAAAAGAAAAAGGAAAAACCCCACGTTTGCAGCGGATTTGTGCCTAAAGTAACATCTGCTCGGGATGGGTTTTGGAGCAGGGCTTTACTTAAAGAAGTTGGGAGGAACAGCTCCGAAGCGCTGGGGCTGGAATAATAAATGTGGGCAAAAGGAGTTTGGGAAGAAGCGTTTCTTTATGTTTTGTTTGTGRAGATTGATCTTGTGGCGCTTTTCAAATAAGCACCGTGAAGTCTGGATTTGTATTTTTCACGTGATTGTTGTATGTCGGTTTGAGATTTAAAATATATATATATATTTTAGAGGAAAAATAGTTTTTTCCTTTTTTTCTGAAAATAATTAGAAATAAATCGTTCTAGTACACCCTTCAGACCTGAACTTTCTCGTACACTTCCATGGAGGAGAATTAACTAACTTGATGTTCAAGAAAATTTCCAAGAAGCACCCTTACTTTTATTTAAGGGGAAAAAAAAAAAGTCTTTGCACGTTATTTCTTAGAGATTAAATTAAAGTGGCTGGAGGTTCCTATTTGTGCTGGGGGAAGAATTTCTAGAGATGAGTAAAAAAAAAAAAACTTTCTAGAAGTCTGATCGTTTCGAGCGAGATATTTCAGAGCGCGAGCGAATTCATTCTGACCCTTTACAACTGCTGCGTAACTAAATGCTTTTTATGTTTCACCAAGAAATTAACGTTTTACAGAGACTGTGAGCAGCAAGTAAGTGAAGTTAAAGGATGATGGCTCTAGATATAACCCAGTTAAACCCAGTTAAAAATAATTCCTGGCTGCCTTTTTGTCCCCCGCGCTTAGGAAGTTGCCTGCTCGCAGGCATTGTTTCAGATAATGCTGCTGGAGACTTCTCTTGCACTCTTTGTAAACTTGCCCTCTTTTGTGGGATTCCTCCAAAGAAAAAGCTCAATGCAGCGGAGCTAGTAAAAAGCATCCATGTTGCTTGAAAGCTGAAGATGCGAGTAATATTTAATAGGAAAACACCCCCCTGCTAAAAATTAAAGGCATTAACTTTAAAAATCAAGGAAAGGAAGATCTTTTTTTTTTTTTTTTTGTTACTTCTCCTACTTGGGTATTCCGGGGATGTGTTTACTCCTAATTGCTGCTTGGCAATTTGCAGAAGGTAACTATGATTTTAGAAAGCGTAGTTCAAAAGGACATTTAATGCTCTTGTATTTGCTAGGAGARTATATTGCTATTTGAAAACCGTCTTATTGAAAGGGCAGATTAAAAAAATAGTCAGGGAGAAACCGTTTGTTGCCATTCTTCGTCGCTCTCTATTTTGTATTTGTGTGGACTGTGTTGACATATTTCATATACTGAGTTTTTTTCACAAAGGAGCATTGTTGTTGCTTTTAATTGGGAAGTACCACGATATAAAAATTACCCGCATTCCGACTCTGAAGTACCATAGTAAGATTGACAAAAAGTGATCCGAGGCTTGTGCGCCTAATTCGCCAGGAATGTTAAGCTTCCCAGCTACACCCTATGTGGTCAAGTTAGACTTTTGCTCTTAGGCAGTTTTTAATGGTCAAAATCATACGTAGAGGAAATGTGCATGTGCTCACATACGTGGAATTGAAATTAGATGGTGACTGGCAGTGGGAACGGAGCTCGCGGATCGAAAGACTTTTTTTTTTTTTTTTATTGCATTTGGCAACCTCTTTCTTTCAGAGACACAATACAATTAATTAACATATTCAGGGGCGTGTTTTGGAGATTGGGAAGTGGTGGCCCCTTGTTGAGAAGAAAACACTTTAAATAAAAAAGTAACATTGTTTTGTCCAAATGGTACTGGGAAAAGCAGGGTAGTATTGCTTATGTAGTCCATGGATGCGGTTGATTTACTCCAATTTGCTTTAGCATATAACAAACTGGCTTTTCCTTTCCCACGCCTGTATTACATATATCTGTTTTGTTTGCACAAACGCATCTGAAATCGCCCATATTTAAGATATTTGGTGAGAAATCCAGCATGCCGTTTCTTGCATTTAAGATGCAGTGCAGATGCAGTTCCTAAATTGAAATCACATAAATGTGACCTATGACACAATACGCTGCTGATCATAGCACAACAAACACGAATAAAAGCTATTAATTTAGAGGGAATGTTAATTTAGCAAGTCCTACAAGGAGATATGCCTAGAGAAAAGTCAGCTGAGGCTTGGTTTTGGTACGATGCTCTGTAAATGTATTTAATAAAAATGCAGCRAATTAATACATACCTCATAGAAATCCAAACTTGGAAATGAAGCCTTCTTTAAAGAAAAGCCCTGCATTATGTTTAAGTCGCATATAATCTAAATTCCAGAGTTTACTAACCCAGCTTTTCGGGGATTAACACAGCATTAATATTCAATATGGTTTGCTAGAAGTTTATTTCAGGTTCTTTTGTATCTTACTGTAATTATCATTACTTTGACTTGACTCACATAAAAATGCGGTTAACATTTAAATGCCTTTTTAATGTAGAGAATTATAAATTAACTGTCACATTTAAATCTTTAACTTCTATCACTTAGGGAAGGTTAAATCTTTTAAAAGGAAATAATCACTATGCTTAAAAATATCCTCTGCTAGGATTCTGTTATTTAGATTTTTGGTTCGAGGTTGTTCATTCAAAGAAAGAAAATCCCTTGCTCCGTGTTTACTGTAAACCTCAGTCTGAAATTAACATTTAAATGCCAACATTTGTTACAGAAGCAGTACTTGAAAACCACCAATTTTATCCATTCCTGCCAGTTAAGTGGAATTCACCAAAGTCTCCAAAGGTGATAGTACAATTAAAAGCAAGAAGAGGAATACAATAGTTGCTGGAATTACATCCCACTTTCTTTGCAGTCTAAATAATTACAGAATTTCTAATTATGTTCATACAAAAGTAAACAACGCCGTGTCCAGGAGAGGCACTGACGTGACCTTCGATGCTCCTACCTGTACTTGCATAACGTATAAATGTACAATATACAACGCCCCGGTCAAGATGCAACTACATACTACATGTTAGAGCATTTTAATTATTGAGTAAATCGCTTCTTCATAGGTGTCATAAAATGATTTGATAGTTTCTATTAAAGAATAGAAGGCAAAAGAAAACTTTGCGCTTTCTCAGTATAATTTAAGAATAAGCATATAAAGATACATTAGCATTTTTAATATGGTTTCTGTAGACATGCTATATCCTTCATAATTGAACATGGATAGAAATAATTTGTTGGATCTAAGCCAGTCTGCCATCTAAAACACACTACGTGCAAAGGTCAACACACAAGAGTCACATTCTATTTTGTACAAAGTGACCGTTTTGTTGCTGCTTTCCTAGGAATAAAGCAAATACCCAGCATAAAAATGTATTTTGATGAGGACTCCTAATGATTTAAACACACCTAAACAAGAAGCAAACAAAAATCAGTGGATTTTAAACAGAAGAACACGATATTCATCRGTGTCCATGTTGAGTATCAGTAGGTTATTGTAATTTTCCCATTTTCAGCTGCAGCTGGTTAGCTGCAGCGCGCATCCTTTTGCACAGGGGCACATGAAAGCCTTCCACGTAAATTGAAAATGCACTGAAAATTGCCACGAGAAATTTACTTTCTATAAAGAAGGCAGTTTCCCACTCTACAATTCCAGTTCCCAACTTCAGTTCATGTTTCTTAATGCAGCATATATACCTTGGATAAAAATGACGCCTCTTCTGTTATTCCTGAYGGACTTTGCTGAGGGTCACATCCAGCTGATAAAATAGTTTTGTAAATGAAAGACATTTTCTTGTTCAATACTTTGTTTTATAAACTAAACTGAAGATAGGATTTTGCATGTGCTGTAGAAAAAGTCAGTGAAATTTAAAGCAAATATCCCAAAAGATAATCTTAGCAGTACTGTTGGAACTGATTAACTAGCAGTAAAAATTAAAGGTGAATACCTCCCTACTTTGTTAATGAAGCAGAGACGCAGCACTAATATGCGTGTTAACATTTTCTTGAGGAATGACTTAAACTTTTAAAAACATTTTTTTCACTTAGAGTATAATTTTAATTCACTTCTGTATTCCTTCTATCTGTGAAAGTATCTAAAAATATGAAAATGTATCATTGTTGCATCTTTTTAAAATAATTTAACTGGGTTATATTTTTGATTTCTTAGGTTCTTTTTAAGAGAATCAGATTTAAATTTTCAATGAAATTACTCATTTTTACATGTTGAATTATATTTATCTCTAATTATTTTAATCCCTTATATATCATCTTAAGAAGGATAGCCTGTTTAAAAAAAAWATATATATGTATATATATATAAAGAAAATTTGCCTTCTATGTCAAGTCAGTGTATATTAAATACTGCAGTCATAAGAACATATATGTTACAAGATTTTATGTTCTGATTCCCTAGCTGTTATAGGCTTAGTATTCGCAGTATTTATTTAGTGGTGATGTATTTCTTTTCCTACTTTGCATTTCAAAGGTTTCCTCTAAATGATTGTTTTATAGAACTATCAAGAGGTTATCTCAATTTTTTTCATCAAATATTACACAATACCAGAAGGTAGTTATCACAGAGTTTCTTTCAGTCTATGTATATTCTTTCTATTGAGAGCATTAAATGGAAATCTATTAAAAGTAAAACAAATGTTTTATAAAATAATTTGAATAAGGCCTGACTGAATTTTGACCTAAGCATAATTTCAGGCTCAGTACTGAGCTCTTGTGTTCCATTACGTGAGATCAAAATATTTTTATTTGCAAAATATATAGTAGGCACTTTTTTTTTCTCCCAAAAAATATATATTCGTGTTACCTTGGTGCAGCTTTAATTAAGCTGTTGCAAAGTGATTTATTTTTCCTTTGACAATGCTTCCTTATAAAACTAAAAAGCAATCCTTTAAGCATCTAATGTTACAAAAAGAGAGATCTAGGAAAGGTACTAGTTGCTTTTCAAAAAAGAAAGACTTTTAAATGAATCAAAAAAATCTACAAGGAAAAAATTATTCGTTACCAGTTTTACCAATATATAAATTCATCCAACAAATTAAAATATACTTACTAAATTTTAATTAAAAAATATATAGTTTTCATGTATCGGGCAGGGAAATAAAGCAGAGATTTGCTGTTATAGTGTGCTGTTACTCTTGTCAGGGTTAACAGAATCATTGAGAATGCTTTTTAAATTAGATGTCATTTTCTTGACAAGAATGAAGAAGGGCCAGGACTCTGTATCTATCAGCTTCAAATAATTTGCGTTTTTTAAAACACTGGGATATATTAATTGCTTTGTTTCCTTACGCAGTAATTGCTTGCACCTGCATTTTTTTACAAGCTTTAAAAGTAATAAAAATAGCCATGTAAGTATATTGTGTAACATAAACAGTTTTATGTTCAAAATTTTATTCTTCACTGTTGAAATAGGATATTTTTCTTTTTTTTTTTTTTTTTGAAAGTGTTCATGGGCAGATTTTCTACAAACTGGAACATAAGTTCCCCCTGCATCCTGTTTAAAAACAAAAAAACAAAAAGCAAACAAACAAAAAACCAAAAAACACACGTGCCTTAAAAATTTCTAGACGCTGGAGGATGTTGGAACATGGCCCCTTACGGAGAAACGTTGGCACGTGAGGCCGCAGCGGCTGCGGTAATCGCGCCTTCGCCTGGGCCTTTTCCTAGGGAAGTTACCTTCACCGTTCCTTGCTCGCCTTCCTTTCATTCTTCTTCTATCTAAATAATTTCACTTAAAAACTTTCAAGGAGAGAGGAGAGCTTGACCTGAGATACGCTGCATACAAACTGCCGGCTCAGATGTCTCTTGGGGGTAGAGCCGTGCGCATCCCACCTCTCCCACACAGCAGTTCTTCATACTCCCCCACGCAAGTGCAGATGTTTTATTAGCTAACGATTTATAAAATATTACCAGCCCTGGATATATTGGTCTAGGTAGCAGCACTTACGGGAGCGTCTATAATTCAGTAGCAATTTGCACAGGCGGCCTTGCGAAATCGGCCTTGCAAAATCACCACGAGAGCAGACGCTCCTCGTGCCAATTCTGCTTCCCGGCCTCTGGGCGGGATAGCGAAGACAGAACGGCGATACCTCAGCTATCCAATGCTAAATAAATAAATAAATAAATAAATATATACTGGCCCCGGGGCAAGCAAGCGAGCCAAATTTTGCAAGGCTGCATTTAATTTCTCACAATTTTCTCACAATTAGTTCCTTCTGCGGCACATAGACCTGCTTTCATCGGAGAACATGACAGCCTGAGATTTCCCTCTCCGCTGCCCACCTCAGCTCTTGCCCCCCCCCCTTTTTTTTTTAATTTTATGAAAAGACGCGAGGAAATTAGAATTATATACGTACATATGTGTTTATTTATGTATATAAACCAACACACACACACAACTGGCGGGAAGGCCTGCCCACCCCCAAGCAGAAGCGGGGCGCAGCCGCGTCCAAGAGGCGCTTGTGCCTTGGCCTGCCGCGCTTCCCGGCTTGCTCCGCCGTTGCTTGGCATCCCTTCCCCGCGGAGCTGCGTCCACGCGGGAAGTTTTCGTGGGGAAAAAAAAAAAGCGGCCACCGAAGGCCGAGCAACGGAATAGTGCAAGTTCCGCGAGGGAGCGGGGTGTTGGGGCAGCGGCGCAAGAGCGCCGAGGGCTCCGTCCTGCAGGCGCACCGAGGGGATATAAACAGGATAATAAAAGTTGGGAGCGGGAACGCGTTAGTGCCGCAGTCACATCAGGGGGAAAATAAACAAGATAGTAAAAACCCTTTCTGCGGGGCGGGAGGGGAGGGGAGGGCGGGCGCGGGGGCGAGTGCCGCAGCCGTCCTGAAGGGGGCACGAGCAGAGTGACAGCGCGGGCGGGARCGGGGCGCATGTCTGCCGCCTCCCCCACCGCACGCGGCCGCGCAGAGAGAGGGGCAGCGGTTGCGCACAGGCCGCCCAGCGGCGCCGAGGGAGGGAGCGAGGGAGGCAGGGCGGGAGGGAAGGCGGGCGGGCGGCGAGATGGCTCTGCCGGGGGACGGCGAGCGGCAGCGCGGCGAGGTGGGTGCGCGGGGCGGGCGGGCC
>NW_020455455.1:5160434-5162740 GCF_003342845.1 Nothoprocta perdicaria
GGTGTCCTCCCCAGCGCCGCCGCCGGCTGCCCCTGCGCTCGCGTGACTCACACAGCCTGGCCGGTTGGTCGGGCGGGGGCGAGCGGCGGCTCTCGGCCCGCGGTCATGGGCCCCAGATCGCCGCCGTGGCGGCGGCGGCGGCGGCTGAGTGACTGAGGGGAGACACCGCCGGGGAGGGGGCAGGCAGCGCGGAGCGCGCGCGTGTGCGTGTGTGTTGTTGACGCCGGTGTTTTTAACCCGTAGATGGTCTCTAGCGAGCCGCTGCTGCTGCCGGTGTCACTGGAGGGCGAGTTCTCCAGTAGCATGAAGGAGATGATCGGCGGCTGCTGCGTGTGCTCCGACGAGAGGGGCTGGGCCGAGAACCCGCTCGTCTACTGCGACGGGCACGGCTGCAATGTCGCAGTGCATCAAGGTGAGCGGGCCGGCGAGCTCGCGGGCCCGGCCCGGCCTGTCAGCGCAGCCCTCGCGCACGGGGCTCCTCGCGTCGCCTCTGCTACACGGGAAACCCACCCCCGCTCTGCTCTTTATTTTTCCTCTCCGTTCCCTTTTCCTTTTGTATGTTAGTGCTTCCTGATCCTGCTTCGCATCCTGTTAGCAAGCTCGGCTGTACTAGTCCAGAGCCACCGCGAAACTCCATTCCTCCTTTCCATAACTTCTTACTAATCTCTCTTCTGGCAATTGTTGCTTCGTTTCTTCCTCCTACACTCAGTCCCTTTTATCCTTGCCTTTCCCCAACACTTTTTTTCCCCCTAATTCAAAACAACTATTAGAGGAGAYGGGCAGAATTTTGGAGTGGGAAACAGCAGCATGTAAGAAAGACTTAGCTGTCATGTGATTTCTTGCCCTGCCTGCYTTCCCTTGAATGTCACTTGGCTGCTGTTGCCTCTTAGATGAAGAGACTTCCTGTTGTGGTTCTGCAGGGGGAGGGTGCTCGCCCTAATGGCTGATGCTGGATTTGTTTGGATTAGTGGAGGTTGGTTGGTTGGTTTCCAGCTCAGCTCCGGAGCTGGCATGTTCTGTGTATGTGTGATTGTTTTGTTTCAGTCAGTGCGTTGACCCTTCTCTTGAGAGCAGAGAGAGAGGCAGGATTCTGCTGTTTAAGAAGGGAAGCTCTGTTGGCTTTTGCTTTAAATGGGGAGCGGAAATAGGGAATAATGTGGTGGTTTTTCTGTATCAATTCCCAAACAATCGGAAGAATTCAGTGAACAAATTGGAGGAGAGACAGATATAAAATCCAATTAGTTTGCCTGAATAGCTAGCACATGTGAAAATGCTGCTGGCATGTCTCATGCTCAGTTTTTTAATGTATGAATTGTGTTGAAGATAACACAGTATAACAGTCATTTACTTCAGGGATATAATGAAGAATTAGTCACAATCTAAGGAGACTGCAAAAAAAAAAATATTTAACTATTCCTGTTAATGTCAGATTGAAGGCAGATGGGAGCCGAGCAGCATCTATGAAATCAGGTGGTATTCAGTCAGTGTTCTGCTGTCCTAAGGCAGCCAAGTAATGATAACCAGTTAGCTAATTCTTTGCTTTTCTGCAATCTTGGAATATTGGCTCCCCTTCTCCCCCACCACGTGACCACTTTCAGAAGTCATGCCTAAACTAGTATTATTCTAATATTACCTTGGGCATCTTTGTGTCTAGAACCTCCCTGATAATATCTGTGAAAGAATTCAGTGTTCTAACACCCCAGTATGGAGCTGAAACGATTGTAGGAATAAAATTTCGCTTTTAGGAAATGCTTCTAATGTAGGGAGATATGAGCAAATTGGGAGTTTGCACCTCTGTAAGGGCAGGTTCAAATCTGGATTTAAGTCTGGAAGGAAGTGTGCAAAATGCTGCTTTTTCTGAAACTGAGTGCTGTGGTAGAGGACTTGAAAAAGGAAGAACTGTGTCCTCATCTATGGCATCATTAATGATCTACACATTGAATATGATGTGTCCCATGAATGTGATAGAGGAAACATGTCTCTTTTACATTTTTTTCCATAGTCTGATGAAAATAGATAGTCTTCATGATCAAAACTGTTAGTTTTCATTTGAAATCCAGACGTGAGTGTGACCCATGAGACTTTCTCACTGTGTTACAGTTTTAATTGGTTCAGAAGAATCTTCTCTTCCAGCATTAAGTCACTGGCAAGTTGCACAGGACAAAATCTTTTCATGTGTCTAGAGAAGCTTCAAATGTTAGTGGAAGTGTAAACCTAAGCAAGTCATGGAACTCTGTAGGGAATATTGCAGCATGGCAGAGTGCAAACCTGTGGTGGTGGTGGCTTTTTCCTTTTTTTTTTTTTTT
>NW_020455455.1:5162761-5240159 GCF_003342845.1 Nothoprocta perdicaria
CAGAGTTCTCTCCCTTCTTGCTGTAAACACCGGATTTTTTTTTCTTTCTTTCTTTTCCCCAGTTGTACTCTGTTAGGTTTGCAGATATAAAAGCTTCACTTCAGCTTTGGTCTTTGCCCAGCTTGTGTTGCTTTTGGATCTAATTGCAAGCTTTGTCTCTGGAGTTGAATTTTATAATTAGTTTCTTACTCTACACTGTCTCTTGCTAATTTAAATGTGCAATTGCGTATTCAGAGTCCCCATTTAATCTCTAAAAAGGAATTCAAAGACACCCCCATCTGTACTTAATATAAATGCAACTAAAACAAGATGTTTTCTGTAATGCTAAAAGAACTTTATAGTAAAAAAAGAGTTATCAAGATAGTTTGGTCCGTCAGAACTTGGGTAGTATGTTTGAAACCTGACAACTGATCTTAGAATGACTATATTTATGCATATTATAGGAAATAATTTAGTTGAATTTCCTTTATGGAAGGAAAGGTGTATTAGCCAGATGTTTTAGAATCCACAATACTGTTCCTGCAGCCTTCTTCCCTTTCCCACCCTCGCCCTCCCCTTCCCGCCTTCAGGCTAACATAAACCAGGTACTAGTGGATACTGATTCTATCTCTGCTTTTCCTCTTATCTCTTAATTTATCAGATACCTCTTACCTATTTTTGAGTTAGTTACACAGTTAAATCAAAAATTCTATTTAAACAAAATATAATAATTGATAAAATTGAGTTTAAAAATACATCGTCAGAGTCAAGGTATATTTTTGAGGGGTTTTTTTTTCATCTTCATTGTAGGTATTAGTCATGAAGCTATAGAGGTATTTTAATATACTCACAGTACTTGTGTTCTTGTAGCTTCATTACATCAACAGTTCTTGGTTAGAATTCTGAGCTATGCATTTCAACATGAACTATAAATCTTTTTTTTTGGGTGGAATTTCCTTTCAAAGCTCTGAATTGTTGTGTTCTATAGAAACATAAATGACAGTTTTGCAAGAGAAAATTTGCATATCTCAAAATCTGTTTTGTAAGGATGTATTTTCCAGGCTTGATCTAGTTACACATGACTTAAGCTCAATTTAGGTTGTATTTGTCATTTCATGTGAACTTTCAGGAGAAAAAACAAAACTTCTAAACTTTGTTCTGTTTCTTATTCCCTGTTTAAGATCAGTGATGTTTCTTACTCAAAAAGAGTAAGAAAACTGAGATTTATTAGTTCTTCTTAGTTTTGTTGTAAAGTGCTTTTAAGCAAAATGACAGCTGTTTGTTATTGTAAAGCTGTTTTAGCTGTTTTGCAGTAAATAAATAGCAAAACAGTATATAAAACATCTGCTTTTGAATGACTGTCTTACTTTTCAAGGTATTTATAAGTATTTTTTTTTTTTAGTTTAATCATAATGAAAAAAATTAAATGAAAGTGTGTTGTATTTCATTTCTGGTGATGTTTTGATGGAATTTGATTTATGGTGTATAGATGTCAACTTACCTTGATAAAATGGTTTGAGATCTACAGTATGAATGTTATGAAAGAGCTTAGTATTAGTTATCCTGTAGCGATGCTTACATTTGCTGAAATATTTTATCTTGTTCAAAACAGCTTGCTATGGAATTGTTCAAGTACCCACTGGACCTTGGTTTTGCAGGAAGTGTGAATCTCAGGAAAGAGCAGCCAGAGTGGTATGTGCTTTGCTTATTAAGTAATGCAAGTTGTGATATGCTTGTGTGGATAATACTTACTCAAATATCTCAGTAATGGTAGAAAATAGCTTAGCTTTCTGTCATTATTCTATTTAAGTGCTATCAGAAAGATGTTTGTTATTTTTAATTGAAATACCTCAACTATCTCTGAAGTATTTTGACAATTTCTGATATTTGTTACGCCATATTTTCAAAGAGTATTTTATTACCTGTCTTGTGGGTTGGGAAATATTGTCTGTTAGATACTTGTATAGATGAACATAGGAAGGAAATAGATTCTGTCTCCACTTTTGTTTTACAGTAGCTTTAGAGTCCAAGTTGAAAACTTCTATTTAGTAAAAACTAATTGTCTCTATTCTTTTTAACTTGGGATCTCGAATTAGAACTGACTTGTCATATGATGATTCTGTTCAAAGAAATGTTTTTTTTCTCCACTTTTTAAACTTTTTTTTTTGTGATGAATTATTGGGGATGTTCTGAACAACCCTTCTGAACAACCCCCCCCTTTTTTTTTTTCCTCTCAATTACATGCAGCTTGACTGTTCTTTCTTGTCAGGTTTGTTAGATCAAGCTGCATAATAGCAGTCACTTTCAGTAGAAAAAGAGAATCACTTATCCTTAGTTGGCATTTTTTATTAACTCCACAGCAAAAGATAATGGTGAATATTTAGAAAGACTGCCTGTTCATTTACCTCTGAAAATGATTCTATCATATTAAAAGGAAGAGTGTACAGTATTCTATGGCAATGTAAACTACTTCTAACTAAAAACAAATAAAGAGCCTTTTAGCAAATCTTTACATTAAAGAAGGAAAAACAGCTCATGTAAACACTCTGCCAGTCATTGACAGTAACTAAAGATTTGCTTAAGTACTATAAAATGACAGGATTTTTATACTGCAGTATAAGCTTGGGTATGAATTTTTGACACATGACTGAAGAATTTAATTTCTCTACCCTTTTTGGAGTTGCCGTTAGTATTTTTGTAATGCCTTAGTGACTTAGTCTTTCATAGACTTTCTAAAGCATTTCTATTGGCGTGAGCAAGAATAAATTAAAAGTAATGTACTCTCCAAATGTTTGTCAACAGAAACACAAAAATACTACTATTGGAAAAGAGGACTGTTTCTTTTTGCTAGTTCAGACTGTTTCTTGGGAAGAGCAAGCTTTAATAGTAACTTTTTTTGATGATACCGAAGTTTTTTTTATATAAAAATTTGAATGATGTGTAAGATAGGAAAGTGAGAGGCGAGTGGAAAGAGTGTTGTTGTTGGTGGTTTTTGAGTGTGGTAGGGAGTTCTCATCAGACTTTAGGATACAATTGACTGACTTCTATTGACACATGGAATGAATATGGAGTCTAAAGTATAAGGTGTCTCACTGCATGTGATAATTTCTTGAGTTTATCAAAGAGAACAGCTTTGATGTTGTTGTGTGTTTCTTGTCTGTTTGAAGTTGTTAGCAAGGAATACTGACAAATGTGATTTTTCTGTCCAGGATATTTTGTTCTCATTTCTGCCATTTCCACCTGTTTGTGGTGCACTTCAAGACTATTAGTGATCTAGATATAGAATCTTCCCCATTTGTAGTGTAGCATAGGTTTAAGTGGTTCTCAAATTGTTGTAAGGGCACGTGTGGTAGAACAGGTTGACAACAGCACAAGTTTTAACAACTACCTGTATGTAAGTGTGTTGCAGATATGGTGGCTGCCTGTGGGATGTCTTGGGAAAGCCCTCAGCATTTTGAAACTGGACTGAATCTCTGACTTTGGTACAGAGAACTGGAACGCTGTTGTACAAGCTTATTGCACACCGAATTTGTATCCTATTTCATTGCAAAAGTAAATTTCCTGTTCGTGGCTACAGGAGACCGAGGCTTAGTTCTTCTGATAGCATTTCTGTCTAGGAAGAGAATCAGAATTAAATTGACTTGTCTTTAATATGCCTCTTAAGTTTCATCTCTAAAATGAGAGATATGAGAGTTTTTCACTCTTGTCATGTTTTTCCCTGCTGATGCTCCTCGTGTGTGTACACACACACACACACACACACATAAAGCTGCAGTTATTGCTTACTGGGCAAATAAACCGATTCTGAGACCACAGTTAATTGTTCATGCTTAAATTATTCATGCCTTAATGACTGAAAGCAGTTGGCTCTCAGGAACGTGTAACTCCTGGAGTTGGGCGCTGAAGAAGTTGACTTAAGAGCAGGCTGGAGCAGTTGGCTTCCCACACGCTCTCCATTGTTAACACTGGTGTCTGCTCTGTCTCCCTTCTTCTGTCTGCTTGTGATGGGTCAGCCCTGGAAGCTGCCTGGCTGGTTTGTGTTTGTCTTTGGACAGCAAGGTAGTCCCCAGGATCTTGGGTTCTGAATGGTCTGCTGCTGGCTGGGGAGCCCGGTTTCATGTCTCAAAGGCTGTGCTCTGTCTTGGCTCTAGTGAGTCATGATTTTATGTCTGCAAACAACTGAGATCTGCAAACTCGAATAGTTTGTTTGACTAGATGGAGGCGTCTGGTAACTATTTACTCATAATTTTGTATGTGTGAAAGGTCTTTCGTTGTCCCCCAAATCAGCTTATTTACCTTAGCTGGTGTATGGTGAGCGTGGAATAGGAATTTCTTCAACATGGTTGGGCAGCAACTTCTCTCAGTTTTATCCGTGTCAAGATTGGCTGCTACAACCCTGCATGTAACCTTTCTGATGTGTGCAGATATCCTTGAATTTCAGATTCAAAAAGATAAGCAGGACATGTAGGTTAGTGTGAGGAAATTTCTGTGAGAATGTGCGTATATGGAGTAGTAAGGGCTGCCATGCTACCTTGGGAAGTTGGAAGGTGTATATATGCTATGCAGATATTTACTACCATGTCTGGAATGCTCTAGGAACCAAAGTTTGGGAATGGTGGCAGTGCTACTGTTGTTTAAAAAAAACTTTTTTTTTGCCATCAGCTTGTTATGTGTCATACCTCTTTCTGGATAATTTGTAATAACAGTGATTTAATCACAACATTTAGTGAGGAGCAAAGTGACACCATGTTTTGCATTTTATTGCTGTCTATTCTTCCCTTGTGCTTATGATGAAGATGAAGAAGACCTGGAGTAATTTGTGTGATACCAGGCAGTACAGAGCCATGCAGCGTGTGCACAACCAGTTAGCTTGTGTCTGGCATATTACCTACACGTGGGTACTGGTCCTTATTAATCCACAGAGCAGATTTCTGAAATGAACTTCAATGTTATGAATTCCAGAATGTTTTATTAGCTCAAGCACAGCTCAGTTTACCACTGTGAGGTCAGCCTGCTTGTAGCTCTGCAACTGAAATAATAAACTGTTAATCTGGATTCACTGGAATATGCATGTTATGAGTATAAGATTGGCTCTGGAAGAATTCAGTTTGTACTTGGCTAATAATAAATGCTCCAGCTTGGTGAAGATGGTGGTTTCTGCACTCGACATGTCTGTGTTTGTGTCTTTTTGATGGGAAGTCTTACAGAATTGAGTGCAGTGTTGGCTCTGAAGTGTCTGTGTTTGTGCGTCACTACAGTTGGCCTAAACAAACCACCTGCACTTTAGTCCTGGGGAATGTGTTGAAGGGCTGTGACATCCTGTGGAGCTACCCACATAGGACTGGAGCTAGTGCTCATCTGCATTTCAGCTGAGTCTAGAATTGCTGCACTTGCACATGTTTATAAGTCTGTAAGTGTTGGGATAGAAAGACCATCTCTGCAGGATCAGGTTAGATCATACAGTGCCCCAGAATTAGGATCCTGGGCTTCAGAAGCTGTAGGAAGCAGCTACACTGGCTACCTCCAAAGCYAGGTCAGGCACGTTGTGTTCTCCTAGTGATGGTTCCTACTAGTAATCCTGCCAGACCCGAGATGTTTCTGCATCTGCTGCACAGATGATCCACAGCCTGAACAATTTAGAACAGAGTTTTTTTATTATTACTTTTTTAGTCTATAACACAAGGGTTATAGTTTTCTTTTTCTCCCAAGATTCCTTTTGCCAAGCTTTCATCATATATATTCTACAAGTTTGTTATTACAGATTTGCTCATAAGAGTTGTATGGTGTATCCTTAGTTAACCCTCCCACCCTTTCCTTGCCTAAAGCATTTATACAGGATAAGTTTTGCCTTTAGAAGAGGAGGCAATGAAGGAGGAAAGAGGAATGTAGACTTTGTATCATGCAGATAGGTTTGTGATCAGAGTTCTGACAGTTTGGGCTCAGCAAGCTCTTTATGTGGGACTAGGATCTCTATGCCTGTGTTTACAGCTGTGTTTAGCGTGGTTTTTACACTTGTATATTTGCACTGAAATGAATACAAGTAATTATGGTCACAACAGAGACAGAAGAGGTCATCTATTTCATTTTATGAAAAGTAAAGCAAGTTGTTCAAGTTGTTGCTTTCTGCCTTTTTTTTTTCAGTTTGAAATACTGGCCAGCAAATAATTTCAGATTAGTACTTATGTATCTTATTTGAAGATATCTCCTCAAATAATCCTTACTGCAGTATTGAAATGTATGTGTGTTTGTATGTTTCTGTTTTTTTTTTTTTTTTTTCCTAAGTTAAAGGGATAATTTATATGGGAATCTGCTACTACAGCTAATCCCCAGATTACTATAGCAAGTAAGAAGAAACTTACTTTATTTTTGAGCATACAGCAGAAAGATAGACCAAAATACTTATGTTATTTGTGTGGGTTTTTTACACAGCAGTAGAAKAGGAAGCTTGTAAATAAGAGAGGAAAGTGACTGTAAAATACAAAATACTAGAAGGGTTTTTTTACACGTATGTGAAACTGCTATTTATTAGTAATGGGCTCTGTTGAAAGAACAAAGCCTAATACATCCTTTGATTGACTGTGCAACTGGGAGGCAATGAGTATCTTTTCATATCTGCTTAACTAGAATAAAATGAGTGTCTAAAGATGCTTAAGCTTAGCGTGTGGAATGTCTGCTTTGAGTCTAAAGCCTTGCAGGTTGAGTGATGTGTGTTTTTTGCCCAGTAGATAGATCAGTGACTGTTGCCTGCTTTGTATTCCTTGAGCAAGTCTTTTTTTTCCCATTAAATTAATTTCTTATAAGTAATTATTACAGATTCTTAACTTTGTTGAACTGCAACACTGAGAGATGACCAGAATTATATCTGGTCATGAGTATTTGTGGTACAAATGGTAGAACATACGACAAAATCAGAATGTAGTTTCTATACATCYTCCATTGTAACTGGTGACCTGAATCTTTATGCGTGTGTGTGCTCTGCGTATCAAAATGTGAGTATTATTGCTGTTCCTGCTACTGCTGCCTCTGCGCTGCTTTTTTTTTTTCTTTTTGTGCTGCATTCTTCCTTGCTTATATGCATCCTTGGTGCTTGATTCTTAAATGCACATCTGAATTCAAAAATTCATTTGAAACATTGTCTTGCATGAGGAAAAAACTCTTTTTTTAAAACAGTTTTGTTTAATTGCAGCTTACCTACATCTATACCCCAAATAATTCCATCACTGAAGTACTACCTTATTTTTTTAACATAGATATTGATTTACCAGGTACCTTTGGTAGATGTAATTCTGGAACAAAATTATTAAGAAATTATTGTAGAAACTGCTAAATTCTTACAYAGAAACATTTTGAAATCTTTAGTTTTGTTTAATTAATGTTCAAACACAGGCAGAAGCAGCCTCTAAAATAAACAAAAAGCTCCTCAAATGCRGAGAACCTTGAAAGTACCTGCAATCATTTTATATTGTACCTAGAAAATTTTAGGGTATGAGTGTAATATATCACTGGAGAATACCAGGATCAGTGTCATACGATTGGCCTGCTGACAGAAGCTGGGGTAGCTAGTTGGAAATCCAGCCAAATGTGTCAGATAATTTTTGTAGTCTTCTGACACTTTTCCTTTAGGTGAATGCATGAATCTTAAAGTTTAATTGTCTGTGATTTCTGCAGCATCTGGCAAGACTTGCTGGTTTCATATATACAGTGAGAAATTCATGGTTTCGGACTTGTGAAGTTGGAACCAGATTTTGATATTGCCTCTTTTACGAGAGCTGTGTGTCATGATAATGTTCAGTTGAATTCTCTTATCTCTCTTCTAGCTGCCTTATGTGTGTGGAGTAAAAGGATGACTAAATGTCACCTGTAGTACATGCTGACTGGATGGTCTTGGAGGGAAAAGAATGCTGATTTGCATGTTGAGTGCCTCTAATCTTCTTGTCACGTTCTGTAAATTTATTATCTGTAGATGTTTTTGACAGACCTAAGTGAATCTGCATGTATTTTTATTCGTTTTCGTGATAAAGAGAACTAGATTGAGTCTCTCTAATTTATCCAGGTACAAAACCCAAAATGGTTCAGGTAGTCACGCTGTTTTTCTTCTACCTGTCAAGTGTCTGYTTTAAAAAAAAGTTCCCCACTTCTCCTGAGACAGATGACTGAATAGAGATGGGACAGAGATTTGGCAAATTTGTCAGCATCAAGAAGTGATTATTTGAAGATGGAGATGACTTAATTTCTTAAGTTGTCAAGTTGCAGAACATAGCACTTACGCAGAGCAGTCCTGACAGAACGTGTTCGTTTGCTCTATTAGTGGTGTCAGCCAGTTGGGGATTCTCGGATGCCTTCCGTGCGGTGCCAGAAGCCCTGGTGCTTCCCGGTGTTTCTTTCCTGTTGCTTAGAGATGSTGGAGTCTAGTGAGAATCACGGGTGAGAAGCACTGGACATCAGTAGTTCTAGCTTGCTTCTTGTCAGGTGTTTACTAAAAAACCCGAAACTGTAATTATTTAGCAATGTGTTGACTTTATTGCTTCAAATATTTGTACTTGCAGGTTTTCATTTAGAGAGCTGTTTGGATTAAAAAAACAGAAGGTGGATTTTTTATGGACTTACAAATAAGATTTTAATTCTCAGATACTGAAGATTGAGACTGATGAGAGGATACCCTGCTGCATGGCTATAGTTGAGGAGCTAATTCCTAGGAAAATGTGTGAGTTGTACAGACAGCAATCCCTTTGTTGGCTGATCATGGATTCCCATGGCAGCTTTTGAAAAAGAGGGTACAGAGTTTGTCCTGTCTGTGATACAGAGCAAATGAAAAGCAAAGTTCTGACTGCAGTAAGTGTCCTAAGGCAGGGGTTTCAAAAATGAAAAATAAACTGGAAGGGGAAGTTGGAAAGTACCTAATTTGATTTAAGGAAGAGTCATCAAAGAGAAGATCAGTAAAATACTGGAGTTAAAAGGACTTAATATGAATATGCAGTCTGAAGTTGGGAGGAGTAGTTCAGTAATTTCAGCAGCATCTGGAAATGCTTGTTAGTTTTATTGAACTTTCTGAAGGCTTCAAGGGCTGCAGGAATGATCTTTGGCTAGTCATTGTATGTTGGCAGTATCAATTTTGCTTCATAGATAGTTAAGGAATAAGTGGAAAAATGAAATGTCCCTGGTTGTGAGGGTAAGTTATTGTCAGCAGATGTAGACATGGTCAGTCTGGTACACATCCTGTTGTAGGGTCTGGTTTTGTACTAACTGCCTGCAAATTCTCAATCCACGGATAGAAAATATGCCAAGATCTAAACTTGTAGTATACTTGTTCACCCCACTCTGCAAATATCTGTTTTTTTAAATCTACTTGTCCTATCTTGGAAAACAAGTTCTTCGTTGGCTGCTCAGGCATTGTCCCTCTGTTAGATGCCTCCAGTGAACTAATTAGAGCTGGGTTTTCTGGTCAGTATAAYCTGGCTGTGTGTTGTGAAACAGTTAAGTAGTTGCTGCAATTTTGTGTATGTCGGTTTGTCTTCAGAATACGGTATCGGCTTTTAGTAGGAGCTTTGTCTACATTGGTGTAGTAGCATTTGCTGGAATCTAACACAAACTGAATGCTAAAATAACTTTGCTTTTTTTTTTCTTCAGATTTTTTTTATAGTGGAAAAATCAAATATGCTTATTATTGGTGGTTTCATTCTAATGTATATGTGCTTATTTCCTCCCTCTCACCTCCATTATATTTTGTTTTGTTATTTTAAATCAATGAAGCTGCCCAAAACACTCGGGGAGAGAGAGGTTTTAAGTTTAAAAAAAAAAAAAAAACAAGATTTCAAGTGGTTAGTTGTGGATAGGATTGCCTAAGTGCGTAAGTGCACCGTGGGAATAACTGAATCTTCAGCCATATGTTATGATCAGCTTTGTATGCATAGTTATTTTCTAGATATAGTTTTTGTTTTTGAATATGTACATTTTGACAACAGTGCCCATGTGCCTGCCATCGTTAAATTAGTGTACACTCGCAGCAGTAACTGCCCATATGGGTGTTTTTTGCCCTTTGGAGCCAATTTAACCCATATCAAGTTACTCTTTGTTCTTGGAAGTAGCCCTAAGACTCCTCAGTACATTCAAAACCTATGAACTTGGGAAAGATCATCCTAGATCTGGTTCAGAATATCAGAGGTGAGGGCTTTTTATTGTGTATTTTCTTACATTCGTGGGGTGAGATGCCGCAGGATGGAATATTGTCCGGATGAATCTCCGACATGGAATGTGGGAATACAGCACAAGCAGCTGTACTGAAAGCTTCCCAGCTATTGGCGAGTGGGAAGCAGCAAGGCTGATAAGAGCATCTGGATGGCCAGTTAGTGAGCTTGTCGGTTAGAAACTCGCCTTCTGAGCAGCTGCCTCCATAAATGCAAGCACATGCTTTGAGAATATGTTGAGTGAGAGCGTTTTGATGTGTTCAGAAGAATCCAGGAGTATCATGTGCTCTGGAATAGGCACAGTCGTGAGCAGGTTCACTAGGTAAACAGTGAAATAAATTGTTTGTCACTCTCTCTTTTTCCTCCTAGGTTAAGTTTTAAGACAGTCATGAGTGTTTGTGACTTTTTTTTTTTTTTTTTTTTTCCCCCGTATGTGTGCGTGCACACACACACACACACACACACACAAAATGGATTTAAACACTTCAGTGTTTGACTAGTGATTAATATGAGTAGCAGGTTATTATTTTTTTGAATGTAAAGTTGTAAATCCCATTGAGGAAATGACTGAATGAGGCTGAGCACCAGGTTGCAAAAACTGTTACTGATTTTGTGTACCTTACTGTTCAGCATTATCTATCATAAGGTATTTTATTTATAAATTAGAATCGTATTTCACTCTTTTAAATAATTTCCTTTTAGTTAAACCCCACTTTGTTTGTCAAACAGTGTGACACAGCAATTCAGTAATCAAAATGTCCTTTAAATGAGAACTGTTTTGGAAGAAGAGGCATCCTGCTGAATGCAGTTTGAGATAGAAAGTAAACTTGTAAACCAAACTGTTTGCATATGTGGCTTATGCCTCTTCAAATTCTTGAAATCAGACAAACATGAAAAAAAAACAGGGCTAGGACTGAGTCCAAGAATTATGTCAATTAGACCTACTCTAGAAATCATTCTGTTTCAGTGGAATTTTTATTATTATTATTATAATATTTTATTCCTTTCAGAAAGAATTCCCTTGGAATTTTAGAATCCATAAAAAGCKTCCCTCTGTTGGAATGTCAGTCACYGATAGTCAGCATCGGTGATGGTACTTCCTAAGCAGGGCGGTTGTGCCCTTGTGCAGTCCCTTGTCTGTGTGCCTGGCAGGCAGGGTCCTGCTGTGACCCAGTGCAGGGGCTCAAAGAAGTGACCAGGCTGAAAACTGAAGTGCGAAAAAGGAAGAGGGGAGAGGGAAAGTACTTCATTTTTACCTCGCTGATCAAGATTTCCATGTGGTCAAATGAATGCTCTTATAACAGCAAGGGAAGCAGTAGAAAGTTCACAGCAGGAGACAAGAAGTGATCCTCCTTTGGCTGTAGTCTGCAATTGTGTTAGCATAAGGTGAACCTGAATTAGTCAGCTGGAACTGCAGCCTAATTTTTCAGCTAAAAATTAGGAATTGCGGTCTGTTTATTCTGTTGTAGATCTTTTTGTATTATTTAGGTTAATTAGCAATGTATTGCTGGGGGTTGATCAGCAGGAGTTTATTCAGTTGAAAACCAGTCTTTGAGTGCATAGCTCTACTGGCCTGCCTTAGAGCAGACTTTAGGAAGAATTCCTGCAAAAGTGTTTCTATGGCCCTGCTTTTCTTAAAACAAGATACGGTGTGCAGTGTTGTCTGCAGAGTGAGACAGATCATTTTCTGTGGAACTTGCTCCCAATTTACAGAACTGTGAGGGAAGAAAAAGGCTACATTCCTATTATTCGATTATTTTCTTCTTTCCTACTTATGTAGTCTTTCTGTTCTCTCCATCTTCCCTGTCTACACAGGTCTGAGTCTTTCTCTTTACTTGATGTAATCAGAGGAAGTGAAAGACCAAGACAGAGACTTTTGTATCTTTGCTCTTCTTCCTTTTCCTCTTTGAAGAATTTGCTGGAGTTCAGTTAACCAAAGGAGCTCCAATGCWAGGATTTGTCACATTCCCACAGAGAGTCTGCCTGGTTTGCTCGGGGGTCTGCGCTGTTAGCTAGCCATGATGTAGTGCTGCGTGGGGTAGTTGTACCTTGTGGCCRAAAGGGACCGGAATGTTTATCAAAAATGGGGAGAGAAAACTCTGGGCTGTGATACAGTAGAGCCAAATTGGACTGCAATGCAGTGTTAGTTAGTGGTGGKGTGTGTGTGTGTTTGTTTGTTTGTTTTAAAAAAGGCCTTTCTTTAGTTTTCTTCTTCTAGTCTTCCCTTCTGGGAGCTCTTTGCACTCATTATCTCCAGCGGACATCTCCATTCTTATTTTATTATTMTTTATTTCTTCTTACCTATTTCCACTTTTTTGATAATGAGGAAAGAATTTGTTTCTTTCCCCTTCTGCCAGGGCCTCCCATGCTTCTGACCGCTGTAGGCCTCTGCTGTCTGGCTTTTTAAGGTTGGATCAACTGCCAAAAGAGCCCTCAGGAGTCCGTGTTTTTTTCTTCAGACCCAGGCAGTCTCAATTCATCTGTCTGCTAAGGTTACCGGGTCAGTCTTTTTTCTCCTAAGTAACTTGCTACTTTTGTTGCTCTGAAGTGCGTTGTGACAATCACACTATCAGACTGTTCCAACTGCAGATCTGTGAGGTTGGTTTCTCTCTTCTCCTCTCCAGGAGATCTCATAGTCCCAAGCAATTCTTGCTGAGAGTTCATCTGAATTCTGCTTGGACAGAAGCCAGATCCATGAACTCAATCTGTTCGATCAAGGAGTTGTAAAAAATAAGATGTCCCATGTTACACGTTGTAAGGATAGGAAAGGAGGGAACAGCTGTCACTGGCTGCAACTTCAGTCTTCTGTCAGCCAGTGCTGGTGTCTTTTTCCTTCATCTTCTTTCAGTCTAATTCAGCTGGCGCTACCTGAGTCAGGGCTGAGACTTAGGACCCACAGCTGGAGAGGAGAGCCCATATGTAGTCAGTGTGCCCATATATGAGACACCATCTCAGTGCCCATATAGAGCCCCGAGTTCCCTCTGCTGCTGCAGATATGCAGGCTCTCTTGCTCTGCACAGGTTGTATGTGAAGAGGAATTTAGTGGAGAGATTAGTCTGTTATCATTTCCTTGGATACAGCAAGAGCTGCCCGTAAGTCCACTGGGAAAAGGAGACACAGTTCAGACCAGCACTCAAATAAGGAATTGTAAGTGACTCGCTTTCTGAGATGTGTACGTATTGCTTTATTTGCACACWGTTCCTTTATTCCTTTCTCCTGCAGCATCCTTTGTACCAACAGTCTAGTTGGTTTGGAAATGTCTAGGAATTTTTTTCAGAATTTGCAAATTCTTGAGTCAAAGTATCACTTTCTTTGACTCAAGATTGCTGTAGGGTTTTAGAAGTGCTAATAAATTAAAAACATAGTGGTTTAGTATTTACTGTTTTACTTGCTATTCTTAAATAGGCAGAGATGTTGAGGCACATCATGAAAAAAATGTGGTGTTTTTTTTGTCAAATTCATTGGAGAAAGAGAGCAGTAAAACGGTTTTACGATGAGGTGTGAGTTGGCCTGGGCAAGAAATGGGCGACAGGGTTGGAGAGGGTGTGGGCTGCTCAGGGCCCTTGTTACAGCCCCCAGGGAAGGGGGGAAGCACTCGCTGGTGTCTGCTGTGGGGCTCGCTGTGCTGAGAGTTACTGGGTGCTCCCTCAGCGCCGGCTGTAGCCAGGAGTCTCAGCCCGGGAAGGGCTCTGCGTCCTCGGCCTCCAAGAGTCTCCTCCATGTTGCAGACACAGGCCCTGGCTGGGGCGCAGCCAGCATCGTTCCCAGTGTCCGGCTCCCTTCCCGCGTAAAGGGTTTCCGCCTCCGCTTCTGTGCCTGCCTGCGGATGGGGCTGCAGGGGAGGGCTGAGAGGAGACCTACTCAACCCGAGTCCCACAGGGAGYTGGGACCAAAAAAAAAAAACAGAAAAAAACCCAAAACCCAAGAAGTGAAGAGTTTGTCCAGCAGAGGCTGGATGGAGCACGCTGTAAACTCTACTGCATAAAGGACTGGTTCAGCTCCTGGTTATTCAGTGTCCTGTGATCATTTTAAATGGTGGTAAAGTTCTGCTTGCTCTCTGTTTATTCCTGCTGCAGTTCAGTGCCTTCGGTTTTGCTGATGCAGCCGTTCGTGGGAGTGTGCTGCAAATCGGATCAGTGATAGATGGAAAGAGAAAGTTCATTTCCTTTGGTTACACTGAGGTAGTCCTRCAGAGAGTTGCCTCAGCAGCAGCTGAGGGAGTGGTGAAAGGAGATGAGTAAGGAGGGGAGGAGATCGTCCTGAACTCGTTTTACCACTAATGCAAATGTGTGTCATGCTTCCACAGGCTTGCAGAGGTGGGGCAAGGTGATTAACAGCTTCCCTTCTTCCAGTGAAGGAAGTTCCATCTGCATGTGGAGCTTGRGGGCAGCTAGCCCTCAAGATGCAGTTTAGCTGTATGAATTTCAGGAATCAGGTCCTTTATTCCTTAAATCAATTTGGGTGATCCATTCCTGAGGCCTTGCAGCATCACAGGCTCCTTCATCTGCTGGCTTGGCAGTTAGCTGATACGGGAGAACAGAACTGTGCAGGGAGGCCAGGCAAGATCTGCGCTTATGCCRCGTGTCTCCTTCCATTTGAAGGATATAGTATTAAGTTTGCATCTGATGATATGTTTTTTTCTCCCTTTTTATTAAAGAAGTTTGTTAGATTAGTGTGTTTTGAGTTGTCTCTGATTTGTGAATGTATAAAGGTTGCAATAATCTGTTGTGCTGTTTCCTTGCCTGTCGTTTGGAGCAGTTCAAGTGAAGTATTTGTTAAATCTGTCCCATTTCTGTCATCTCTGAACTCATTTGGGTTTGGTTCACAGTAGTCTAGAATCAGATAAACTTAATATTGAGGAATTAATAGCGTCAGCTATAACGATAAGAGTATACTGATGTGATCCTGGTGGAACAATATGTTGTGAAACTTCCCATTTCAAGGCAGCCAGTCTGCAGGAATTTCTAGGATGGCTCAGCTTTGCAGTGCCTTTTCCTAAACAGAAACCAAGATTGTTCCTGTTGTCCTCTCCTGTCTAATAAGCAAGCTTTTTAGAAAGAATAAATGAGAATCAACCGTGACTTTGTGAAGCCTGCTAGCATATGGGCACCTGTACTAATCATCTCTGTGGTGCGTCTTTGTGATTGACTCTGAGATCCCAGGAGAAAGAAGTATGGGAGGGAATCCTTGGATTGTGCCTAGGTTCCTTCTCAGCGAGTAAGCCTGCCGTGGGCTGCAGTTTTGGAAGGCTTCTGTCCGAGTTTCCAGGGTAGGAAATCTCCCAATAAAACTTGGAGGTAGAATTGCAGAGAACTTAAACAGTAGAGTAAATATCCAAATAAAAAAGCTTTATTTCTGATGGTCTAATGAAAACATTAATAGTCAAGTAAGGGCTAAGGGTAAAGATATCAATTAACTTTTAGAAAATAATTTGTCTCTTTCTTCCCCTCCTCCCCTTTTTTTTCCTTCCCCTAACTACAGATAACTTTAATTTGTGTGGTTTCTTTTGCAATGCTCCTATGATCATTCCATTTTTTTATTTTATTTTTGCTTTTTTTTCCTAGAGATGTGAATTATGCCCTCATAAGGATGGTGCTTTAAAGAGAACAGATAATGGGGGTAAGTTTTATTCTTATTTTTTGTGAACTCTCTTACCTTATATGAGGAGAATAAGACTGTGAAAAGAATACATAGGAATCCTAACCATAAACCAAAAAAAGCAACTAGTTTATCAAGCTAGATGGTTTGGAAAGAGGGAAATAATTCACAATAGACTTTACTTGTCCAGTTTAGGTTGAATTTAGTTTGAGAAAATCAGTCATTATTTTTAGCTTGATTTTTAGGTAAGAGTAATGGAGAAACTGCATTTTAATACAGGGTTTTAATATTAAGGTTTGACAGAGATAAAGGATAAAATGCGTATGTATTTAGATGGAGTTTGCACATTTATAGAAAGCTGTTGGAAGTGCATCCTTCATTCTTATGCATGAAGGAGAGCGGATTTTTAAGTCCATAGTGCAGACTGAATGCAGCAGTACATTTTAAAAGGATACTCTTCCATGCACGGCTTACTAATAGGTTCTGCAACAAAGSAGTTGGAGCAGAGAAGTTGGAGCAATGATTTACTGTGCCCTGCATCTTTCTAATTGCATCAGTGAGGATAGCAATTCTGTTCCTGCTGAGCAGAACTGCTACAGGAAGTCTGCTGAAGAGTCTGTCTGGGTTATATTTTTACTAATAGATGGCAGGTAAAAAATTAATTATTTGATTACTTTTGCAAACCCTTATTCTGTTCTTACCAGATACCTCCACATTCTAGTTCCTCATCTATCTTGAGCTAGCCTAGTCTTTTGACAGTGAGACACTCCTATGGGGACAGAAAGGATCATCAGCCCTCTAGACTTTGTTTCCACAGTCTGTATGTTTTATATTCTGAAGTTTTTTTCTGCATACCTAATTCTCTAACTAAATTTGTGTTTTACTTCAACTTAGTGTTGATGTGGTTGATGCAGCTTTGCTCTTTGTGTAGCTGTTGAGTTACGGGAGCACAGAGCCCCCCTGAGCGCGGGTTGCTCTGGGCCTGCCCTTGGGCTCGCTTGGCCACGGGGAGCGTCCTGGCTTTGCTCACTGCGGCGTCGGGTCGTCTCGTGAGTGTTGGGCCGTTTGTGGCCATTGGCGGGGTGTGTTGAGCCCGTGTTGCCTCTGTTTCAGTGAAGGTCTCTTAAGTACCAGTCTGGGGTGTTGCTGTGAAACGCTGCTTCCTCTCAAAGGCTGCTCACATGGCAGGGTTGAATTCATTTCTTCAAAATGCCACTCAGACACTTGCCAAATGAGCTATAAGAAAGTCTCAGCTTTTGGAAGCTACAGTATTTTTTTTGAGCTAAAAATTAATTGGAGAACTGAAGTGTTGCTGTTTTTACAGCTAGTAGTGKTCAGGAATGGCTCATTTTTCTGTATGTTTTTCTTTTTTTTTGGCCCCCGTGTCATCTTGAAGTCATACTTTGTCAGTGTACATCAAAGATCTGAACTTAGCTGTTGAGATCTGATAATCTCTCGCAAAAAATTTAAGATTCTAATTTTTGAGAGTTACATTTGAATTCCTATCTAAAAGTAATTTCCTGTGTAAAATGGAAATTGTTTAAGTAGAAAAGATATTAGGTCTCCTTTTCATGATGGAACATTTTCATCAGTATGATGGGCTGTTACAATTTAGACATATTTCAGACATGGAAAACATAGTTCTGTGGATAGAACACAAGTTAAATGTAAGACAGTTTTAATGCTTTTCACACTGGAGTTGCATGACTTCGRCTGTCGCTTTTGTAACTTGGTCAGGTACCAGAGTTGTCACTTCGGAGATGAAGGCAGYGACCACAAGTGACCAAGACACTTGCAACAGTCTTTGAGTGCAGTCTCCGGTCTCGGCTCCCGCTTCTGCTCTACTGCTTAGGCATTGTGCCGTTTTGGATGCGAGTTCCTATTGCAGTTGGAGGAATATACTGGTTATAGGGTATCTTTCTTTTATCATACCTATAGGAAATACTTCCAGTATTTGATTTGAAAATCAGTTTTTGTCGACTCATGTTGTTGGACAGGTTTTGTTCAGCTGTCTCGCGTATATTGCAACAGGATTTTCAAGTCAAGGTATTACTGAGATTATGTTTCTGTCAACCCTGGTGAGTTTACAAAAACTTAAAACTTCATAGCAGAAAGATCTTAAYATCTGAAAAGTCTGAAGACAGTCCCCCTTCTGTAATGGGTCTTACAGGTACTCAACGCAGCAATTTCCATCTTTTGGACCAAGAGTGCTTTAAATGAAAGCCTTATAGAGGGATGTGAGCTTGGCCTAGTTTTGCCTTTCTGAAATCTGTGTTAATCTGAAGCTTTCCTTTTTGGAGCTGTTCTGCTGTACGTTTTACGTGGAGCCTGGCAGTGTTAGCAGCAGATGGTGGAAGAGGAGGACAAACATAGCATGGGGGCCAAAAGCGTTCGGTCCACGCTCTTCATCAGTATTAAACCAGATTTTTAGGAAAGCCCAGTCGTTAGATGCTCTCTCGGGTTCGTTTCCCAGCTAGAGGCTGGCATTTTTGCTTTGAGACCTCTCGATCCAGAGGAGGTATCTTTGTGTTTAGTGTGTGGTGGATTCTTGTTCCATTAATTGGTTGAATTAGGAATTTTCCATGTCCGTAGTGTCACGAGGCAGGGAGCTTCACAGCTGATCTGCGCATGGTGTGAAAATGTGGAGTGGTTTGCCTTGAGCCTGGTGCTGTGCTGTGTTATTTGATGCCATGTAGCATTTGCCTAGGAAGTGGAAATGAGCAGTTGTTCTCATTACCTCATCTGGTTTATAGATCTCTGTCATATTCCTTTCGTGGCTCCTGCCTGGCCCCAGACTGGTTGGTTGAATATCCCTTGCACAGAAGTCTGACTGTTGCATTTCACCTTCTTTGTATCTTTTTTTTCTGTGATACATGATCCTTACCAGAGCTGAGTATGAAATTATAGAAATGCAAATCTGCTGCACTCGAGGCCATGGAGTGTCCAGGCTGTAAAATGATTAGTGTGATCTAGTGTTGTCTAATGCAGACTGCAAATACAACTATGGGTCACCATTTTTTGGGTATAAATTTTGTCATTAATTATAAAGTATTTTTACTAGTCTGATCATATAAACTTATCTTGAACCAGGAGTAGATCCTGAAATTGGGATAAAACTTGTCATATTTGAATGAGATATCTGTTTGAAAAATGCTCTTAAAATTGCATGAACAATTTCCCGTATCTGCTTTGAAAACAGAAGACCTGGATAACTCAAATTTTTGAAGCATTGGCTGTTTTTACACCATCATTAACTCTTGACTATTTAAGTTTTTGTGTGGGGGTGGAGCAAGGGAAGTTCAGATACCTGGGATGATGGACCCCGAGAGAGCACTGCAGAAACCCTTAATGTGCCTGTGCTGCAGGCTCCCGCAGACCTTCCTGCACCGCGTTACCCCTGTGCCTGCTTCTGGAAGGATGCACGAGTGTTTCTAAAGCCCTAGTGGCCGTGGCATTTTTTGTTGGTAGCCTTTGTTTACAGCGGAGGCTGCACAAACGCCTGCAGAGAAAGTGCCTGCTCTTGCCATCAGCAAAGCCTCTGGTGAGTCCCCATAGATGGTTCTGTGCATGGGTGAGCTGAGGGTGGCCTTCAGTGTGTGTTTCAGTGCCTCTCCAGAGCTTTCCACTGCRGGAGAGCTGAGCTGACCCCGGGCAGGAGGAGCTCGGATCCGATGGCTCATATTTATTCAGGCTCTTGGTGTGGTGGCCACTTTGAGGTCATTCCGTGTGTCCCGCTTCTGCAGAGCTCGGGAACACGACTGCTGTGCCTAGCAGAGCGCTCCTGCTGCCGGTGTCCATGCCGGTGCCCAGCCCTCACCGGATCATCCGGGTTGAGTTGTTAAGAACGGACTCAGATATATTTAATTCGTTAGTAGTGAAACAGTGCGGGGTGATCAAGGTGACTGGCAGAAAATTGAGAAATAAACCTTGAATATGTAAATAATACTTTTTTTCCCCAGCTTTTTGGCTGCTTGGTATCTGCTCCTTTTTTGTAGATATTAAATCATGTGAATAAGAAAAATAATCTTTGCAATGTTTGGATTTTTTATCATAAACATAACAATTTTTTAATTGTTTACAGGCTGCAGTTTTTAAAGTTGTGTCAGATTCCTTTTTTTTTTTTTAGTGATTCTGAGAGTATAAAAGTAGGATTGAGTTAAAAACAGAACTTAGGAACTTTGCTACCTCATTACTCAGTACCTTATTGACAGAATTTCTTACTAAATTGTACTAATGTTTGTTTAAGAGCTCCAATATAGTAAAAACACATGACTGACTATAAAAGATTTTTTTAAAATGGGAAAAAATGTTTGTGAATTACTTGCTRATTTGTTCTTTTATGTGTAAGACAACTGCTGAAAGACTAATTTTTCTTTAGGACAGTCTCTGCACTCTGTATGTGGTGCATTTTTAATTTTTTTTTTTTAAAGAGAAGCAGAAGAGCAACAAATGAGCATTTGTTTGAGGATAGCTCAGAAGTGTAGGCTGTTTGGCTGAAGCAGGTGAATGTCAGTGTAGCAACATTTTGTGAATTTAGGGTGTCTAGTGCTTTAAGTGGTAGAACAATCTCCTTGTTTGTTTGACACAGTGAGGAGAGGAAGTAAAATTGTGATCAGTTGAGCAGATTATAGTTTTTGAACCCTAACTCTTATATCTTCTGATAATATTCAGCATGTGTTGCCTGCTTTTTAAGCAAACTATTCTGTTATATGCACTACTTAGGGTGTCTCATTTAAATAGTTTTCTTACAGTAATTTTGTCCACGTTTTTCTGGAAGTCTAGAAGGCTCTTTTTTTCCCCCCCACAAGTTGCTGCTTTGAAATCTGATTCCCGGGATGATGCTGAGGAATGCTGTGTAGCAGCATTCTTTGTATCAGCTTCTCCCCAAGGCTTCTTTCAGGCAGCTGCTTGGGAAAAGGCCAACCAACAATGCAGCGGTTTTGTGTCGTCATTCAGGCTTTCTTCCCGTCTCTTGGGTTAGCACAGGGATCTCCTAAATCTGTAACAAACATCAGCGTTTCCTATTATTATTAYTATTATTATTATTATTATTATTATTATTACAGCTCTCCCTGTTAGATTTGCTATTTTGCTTTGTTTGCTTTGTCTTAATAAACAGGGATATGGCTGGTGGCATGTACACATATTCAGGTGCACAGATTGTGCAAAAAAATGCACAAATATACAAATATTCTCATCCTTTCATATGGATCTGTAGGATTTTACCTGTTTTTTTCATTAGGAAAGATGGTAAGAAAGTATAAACTATTAACAATATTTTACAAATACAATACATAACAGTAAATATATATCATCATAAAACATATATAACAATAAATAACTGGTAAATATAAATTTATAATGAGAAAGAACATCTTGGAGAAAGTTTCAGATATGTATTTCTGTCATTTCTATCTTTTGCTGTGTAATATGATTTGGGAAGGGAGGGAGAAGAGATTCTTTAACACTATTGCATAATTGCTGAGGATTATGCACTTACTCAGTGGAATCAGCGGATCAGTGGAATGTTATCCTCAACTATTCCAAAAAACAAGCTATTTGTTGTGATGACAAGTGATGCTCCAGAGAGAATTTTTCGTATGTACCATTTTTTGTTAAGGAAAGGAGCRAAGTGTTGATGATTTTTGGTGAGAATTCTGTAGTAGGATTCTGTGGAATGGAGTCTCTTCTTTATAGGCAAATAGTATTTCATCTGTTTTTATTTTATGTTATTATTTTTAAATAGAAATCGTCACATTCATTCTGAGCATCAGTGATAACATGGGCAAGAAACTAGAGCAGTTAGTGTGGAGCTTGTCTTCATCCATCTTTGAAAAGATGGGATCAAACAGTATACTATGTGTCATATTACATTAACTTGAGCAAAGACTAAAACTGTATTTACTAAGGCCAAAGAAGCTGTAGTATCTCAGACTGGCAGCTTCCTTTCCTGTGAGTTTCATTATTTTTACAGAAAAGGAGGACCTGGATCAAAACAGAAGTATATGAAAAGTCCTAATGAAGAGATAGTTACTTAAAAATTCAAACAGTGCTTAATCTTACCCTGTGGCAAATAGCCACAGCARTCTTTGTCAGTACATCTGCGCTGGCTTCACCTTTCAGAGTGGAATTTAGCTGGCTCTTGGGGTCAGCCAGCAGATCTGACAGTTGCAGAACTGAGCGTGCAGTTTCATGTGATACAGCCCATTGTCCACCACTGGGAGCAGAGGACTGTGAGTTTGGGCCTTTTTTTCCCCATGATTGGGTGTTTCCTCTCCCATGGTTTTGTATGTGGTAATTATACAATTTTAGCTTGAATTCCCTCAACTACTTCGCTGTTCTAACTGGAAAGTAAAGTCTCTTTTCCAGGTGTAGTAATCTGTTGAATACAATTTCATCTGGTTTGCTAAAAACGAAAGGGAGCAAGTAGGAATGTGCAGTTGAAAGTGAAGGGTCAAGTGGGACTTCACTTCTTGGTGACAGCTCAGGTTTGAAATGGATTGAGATGTACACTTAAATTACATCCATGAATGGCCTTAATAAGAAACTAGCATTTAAACCAAGAAGGACTTAATGCAGAAAATGTGTTCATTTGGCTTAGGAGAGAGCTATAATAAAAAAAAAAAAAAAAAAAAAAAAAGTGTCTAGGGGAAGTGATGGACTCCTTAAAAACATGTCCAGGAGACCAGGAGATGTGAATAGCTTCAACTCAGCCTGGTGTGCGTGCAGCTGCGAGGTGAGGGTGCCCTCCCCGTGGGCTGTGCTGGGACCTGGGTGTCAGGGTGGCTGGAGCTCCGTGTGGCTTCGTGGTCCTGGGCTCTGCACTCTGTGCTTGGCAGCCCCGCGGTCACCCGAGACTGCGGCCCGTGGCCCTGCCCCGCGCATGCTCTCTGTCTGCTGGCTCAGAAACTGCTCTGTGCTGGTGCTCTTAGTGTTATCATGAAGTAAGAGATTTTAGGAGCAAAGATTTAAATGCTTCTACTGAAAGATCGTAGAAAAATGTGAATTTATTTGCAGGGAAGATGCTTGTGAATGAGTGCTTAAACTGTAGTTGTAAAAGTTTAGACTGATGAGGACTGATAACAGTGTATGTAATTTATCCTCCTGTTTTTATTTCACTGTTAAGATTACTTTGATAGAGTTTCCCTCTAGTTCTCTTACATAGCATTCTTGGTAACAATCTTGTGCTGAAGGTGAAATTAAGAGTTATCTACTCACTGCCACACTGGGATAGCAAGCCAACTTTTTTTTGCTAGGGTTCTGGAGTCTAGTATTTGTTAGTTCGAAAGTTAGTTAATACTGCATATTCAAACTCTATCTGCTGAATGTCTGAAATTAGAATATTTTCACTGAGTTAAAGCTAGTTAGGCACTGAAAGTGAAAATTTTCAGCMAACACTTCGAAGTTTTGCATGCCAAATCAGCAAAACCACAGCCCTGGCTAAGGCTGAAAAACTGTCAGGAACAGCTARGAGAAGTCAGAACACCGCATTATTTTTTCTGTCATGTATTTTATAAGAGGAGGAATGATAAAAATAATTCTTGTTCCAGCAGTAACTAGTGAGGATGTTGTAAACCTTGAATACGTGGAACAGAGGGACTGGCATTAAAAAGAAATCTAAAACGTGGATATCAGTCTTTTCTTTTTCCACACTTAAACACTGGGAAAGCTTAAAAGGATTTGATTTAATTATGTCTTTGAAGAAACAGATGTATGGTTGCTGACGGAGTTGGTAGTGGCCCAAAAATAGTGAAGTGGTAAGTAATTTGAATAGGAACTTTACAAAACAATCTGATGGCTTCAGATGGAATTAATTGAAGAATGTGTGTTTTAACATGCTCATAAATCCAGGCACAAAGACTGTGCTTACTTCTCTTAGCAGTTACACATACAGTTTGGATGGGTGTCTTTTGAGGGTGTTTCATTACTCCAGCAAACAAAATGAGATGTCATCTGGCATGAAACAGTAGACAAAAGAAGGCCTCAGAGCTGAGCCTGGCARTCGGGGTTTTATTCATTTGAGACTCCGAGTCCTGAGCTGTGCCTGARAATAACTGCCCAAAGGAGAAGGAAAGTGGGAGCTTCTTGGGGCAAAATAGCAAAATAATTCCTTCCAGTGAGGAAAAAGGTTTGGGCTTCTGTCCCCTCAACTAGAGGAGTTTGAATTTTTCACAAAAATGGCTGTTATGAAGGTGCAAGAACTGGGAGCAAGGGGTCTTGCCTATTCCTGCCTCCTAAACCTAGGCTGACTTAGAAGAGAATGGAAGGCAGCTCGAGGTGGACTGGGTAGGGTGATGAGCATGAGCGATCCTGGTTATGTAGCCTAGAGAAGCTTTCCTTAGGAAGAGAGCTCTCCTTTTCCCACCGTTCCCACTTTTGATGTTACTTATGCATATATAAATACACATATTACAGGCCTAATTACAAAAGGTATATGCAGGACATGGAGCATATAGCAAAATCCTGAGATGTTTCTTCTGCTATCTGAGAGGGCAGTGGGAGTGTTTTGTCACTATGTTATATTGTCAAGATCCTGCTTGGTCACACAAATGCGGAAAATAAAGGCTGCTTGCCTGCTAGTAGCTCCTTCTTCCATCAGAGTCAGAAGAGAGCKCTTGTGCATTCCTGGTTTGGTGTTCTTGGATGGCCATGCTTCCATATGTTCCTTTTTGTGACAAGAATGGATAGTCTTTGGAAATTTAGGAAAAATGTCTGCTTACTTTTCTGTTTTCCTCCTGTACTGTTCGGTCTTCTAAAAGCAACTCAAGTTGGAAGCTTTTACTTACTTTCCTACTCTTTTATTGCTGTCTGATACAATTTTCTTTTTTGTATGTGGAAAAATTCTACCGACTATTTTGTGATTAAAATGATGAAGCAGGACAGATGCTGTGTTCAGTTGCAGACAAAATAGTGCAATGCTATGATACGTGTTACCGGGCTGTGAATGCTGACTGGAAGTTATGTGTGTGGGTGCTTCTCATTTTCCATGCAAATTAGAAATACCAATTTTAATAAACAGAAAAAAAAAGAATATTGGTTGGAAGCAGCTAGAAAATACTAATGTTTTGAGCAAAGGATAAAAATTAATTCAGT
The DNA here is from genome assembly GCF_003342845.1 of Nothoprocta perdicaria. Classification (NCBI taxonomy): domain Eukaryota; kingdom Metazoa; phylum Chordata; class Aves; order Tinamiformes; family Tinamidae; genus Nothoprocta; species Nothoprocta perdicaria. The sequence goes on from NW_020455455.1 coordinate 5,187,616, forward strand.
GCTGCCCTATACTCAATACCAGATACYGTTCCACACTCTGAACAATACTACTGTAAGTAAATACAGCTTCATGTTGAGCTGAGCTTAAGAGTCAGCGTGCAGTTGTATGGAGAAGTTGGAACCTTTAGAACCTTCAGAACTAGAAAATTTGGGATGATAGTAAACCCCCCAAAGGTGTGTGTTAGGACCATAGGCCTTTATGTTATWGGATATATTGGCACACAGGAAAAGAGTTTGGATCTGTCTAATATTCTTACTGATCACATACAAGTAAGACAACTTGGATGAGGGGAAAGGACAATTTTTTAATGTGTAAAGAAGGTCTTTTGACTTTCATAGTAGACCCCTAATCTGTGATGTTACTCATGTAATAGAATTACCTAGAGTCAGTGCATTATTCAGTTTTGTTAGTTCTAGGGCTGTTTATACTTAATTTAGCCTACAGCAGAATAAGGGCAATTTTTACCCATGCCGTAAACTATCCTCCGGGCCAACACACTGACAACTTTCAACGTCTAAAGATTCAAAGAGGGCCTCAAATGATCAAATTTCTTTCTGAATCCRTGTTTCCCTCCTCGTATCAGAGTTCAGACAAATAGAAACTTCTTCTTAATTTTGTTAATATGATGGTAACTGGTGATTATGTCAGTTGAAGGACTGAGAATGGGACTGATATAGATTTAAAAGTAAAGAAAAAAAAAAGTCACATTTTTACCAGGAAAATTTAAGAGAGCTGCTAGAGGTGGTAGGAAGAAAACTGCTTGCTGCATGAAGAATACAGGGACTAGTGAAATGAGGATGGCTTCTCTAAAAAGAAATTTTTAGAGTCTTACATGATGATAATGTGTCCATAAATACTCATTTATTCATATGTTTTTTTTCCCTTCCATAACTTGTATGTGTTGACTGTGTGAATCTAAGACATTTAAAGAAATAGTCTGTTTTTCTGTTTGTGTGTTACCATTTGTTAGGAGTATTATTTTATATGAATTCTCCATGGAAAAACTTAAAGATAGTACAGCTCACCTTAACTTTGAATAAAATAAAACGAAATTCATGTGTTAAGTAACTTTTTTCCTGTAATAGTCTAAACAGTTAAAATAGTCCATGGAAAAGAAGGTGTAGAAATTATTTGTGCTATAATTGAAATGTGCTTTGAGCTTCTAGAAATTAAATTACAAAATTAAATACAATTGTAACTTTTTGTAGGTTGGGCTCATGTGGTTTGTGCTCTATACATTCCCGAGGTGCAGTTTGCAAATGTTTCTACAATGGAGCCTATCGTGTTGCAGTCTGTTCCTCATGATCGTTATAATAAGGTATAATTATGTGTGTTTGTTCGTATATAACTTATTTATTTTAAAATTTGCAAACTCTAATAATGTAAAACTATGCTTTTTAGAATGCCTTTTACATAAAATTCTTAAATGCTTACTGTAATGCTCTGTTTTCTGTTATGTCTTTATGGTAAATTCAAGAATTAAGGCAATGTTCAGTTCAGCTTTCAAGTTATTTGCAATGCCTTACTATTTTTTTTTCCTTCTTTAGGCAAACAAGGCATTGTCTTGTTAATTAAAATATATCATGATCTTTGAACATTGGTATATTTTGAAAAGAATGTGAAATATATCACAGAATTTAGGAGGAAGAGCTGGCAGAGGACTTTCCATCTCTTATAATAGCAGCCAGYGCTGTGTTTTGTTCTGCTCTGGTTAAACTAGCACTAGTTCCCAAGCTGGCTGCCCTGACCTGCATGTCGGCACATGATGTAGCTTCTGCAGCAGGTCCCCAAAATGTTACTGGCCACAAGTKGGAATGTACCCAGAAATGAAATGAGTCAACTGTTCTGATAGATAATTGCTTCTAATTTGTATTAATTAAGAAGAGTCAATGAATTCACAAAAAGATCAACTGTAATTTCTAAATTAGCCTTTTTCCCCACTAACAAATGACAGGGGTTTTCCACATGCCTTGTTTTCCCTTCTGTCTTTGATTCAAAGTTTGAATCTTTGAAGGAAAAATATTAACAGATGAGCAAAGACAGTTTTGCAAACCAGGTGCATTAAAAGAAACCTGCGCATTTATCATGTTCTTTGAATAGAATTTTCCGGTTGAAAAACTTTATCTAATCCTGTATTTTCCACCAAATTTGGAAGAAGATTAAGTGGTCTCCTCCCTGAGGAGTACAGAGAAGCGGTGCTGCGGCAGCTGTGGGGTGCAGAACCAGTTCACACGTTGAAATGCCCCAAGGCTCTGGGGAGTGCAGCAGTCTGAGGGGCTTGCAAATATTTGACTGTCTGAAGTCTTCTGCTGTATTAAAAGATGGAGCTGCTTAAGYTTCTGTTGAATGTTTGTATGTCTAAGTGAAAGCAGAGTATTRATGAAGTTCAACTTCAGAGAGAACTTAAAGCCTGCTTCAGAACAGAAGGGTGACATTTTCCCTGTCCCGGTTTTCCTGTTTAGGATTAGGAAACAAGTCTTAATTCTCATGACTAGTACAGGAAGGACAGAAGTTCTCTGAGCTGGTTTAATTGTAGGGTAGTCGACAATGTTGACTTTAAACTTTTTCGTAACGCAGCCAGTCTGTTCTATCACTTTACAATAAAGTTTTATCATAAATCTCTTTAAGGGCTTTTGAAACATGGATCCTAAAAGCAGGATATAGAGTTGAGCCTATATCCTTGTAAAATGATATGCTTATATCACTTATCTTTATGAGTTACAGTGAAGAAAAAAAGTAATGGAAAAACTCTGTTTTGAGTAASAGAACAGCACTGGCGCTTGTGTTTTATGGGGTTTGTTTAACTTCATCTGTTTGTAGAGAAACCTTTTGACGTTGCACTTAATGCAGTAGCTCCGGTGAGGTTAATAGGAACAAACAAGATCATGATCTAAACCCTAAGTGTGTCACGTCGCTGAATGGAAACCAAAAAGTAGCTGGTCTTAGAATCTGTCAAAAAACAGATTTGTCCTTACATGCCACCTCGCTGTGCCAAAGGAGCGAGGCTAGAGCTGAGCGGGGCTGGAGGCCTCGCGGAGCCTTCGGGCGGGCGGCGCTGGGCCCGCGTGGTGACCGTAGTGCCCTTGTTAGCTCCAGCACGCTGGCCCCGACCCTAAACGCTGCCCGCAGCACTGCTGCAAAAAGCCCCTCTGATGTATCAGAAGCTGGCAACTGCATGTCTAAGGAAAAATAGTTTTGTTTCGTATTCTTTTCARATTTAATTTTTCATATTTTACTAATGTTTTTCTTAAACGGTGCTTAAACTTGTTTAGGAAACGGTATGAACTAGTGTTTTCTGCCACCAGTTATCAATGTTCTTTTTATTTATTAATCATTCTGCTTCTCTTTACATTCTTAGAAAAGGCTGCCATCCAATAGCAGCGTGTCTGCTACAGGGTAAATGTAGATGATTTTGAAAAACAGAAGAATTAATAAAAGTTGTTTCTTTTTGCCTTCCCACCTAAGACCTTCTAATAGGCTTTCCACCCAGTAGTGTTCTGTTGATAGTTTTCGTGTTAATAAGCATTTGTCTTATTAAAAGTAGATAATTGACTACAAATCTACAAAGGATATTTTCATTAAGAATCAATTGTTAAATTGTTCCATTTTGCTTGTGACATACATTGCAAATAGTATTATAAATATGGTGTGACAGCATCTATCATTTCAAAAGTCAGAACAGGATAAAATGGAAAGAGATGTAGTTTTACTTGATATTTTTTCACCAAAATCTTTGTTGAAGGGATGTCTATTTTAACATATTCTGGACAATTAGTTTTTGTTTTAATTTATTAAATTTTGAGTTTGAAGTGGGTTTAGTGTATACCTAAACACAAATTTGAAGTTGGGAGAGGCCTGAAGCCTGATGTTACCAGCCCTTGGCTGTTTGACCACTTGGACTAGCTGAATAATGTTGTAGAAGTGAAATAAATGAATATTTGTACTGCATTTGTAAAAGGAGATCATCTAACAGACCATCTAGGTAGGCTCTCCATAAAGCTTTTATCAACCTTAATGCAGTACAAATATTAATTTATGTAATAAATGTAACCAATTTTAAAAACTGATTTCTTATATAACCTTAGCTGCAAAATCCACCAGTTCCTATGCTAGAAAATCTCCTGTGAGCAACACAGAATTCATTTGTATGCTTTTTGTCATGTTAAGTATTTTCTCTTTAATAGACGTGCTATATTTGTGATGAGCAAGGCAGAGAAAGTAAAGCAGCCACTGGTGCTTGCATGACATGCAACAAACATGGGTGTCGACAAGCTTTTCATGTAACATGGTAAGTATATATTATTGTTTTAAAATCTCTGAAATCATTTTCAAAAAGGAACAGCTGCACGTGGTATTTCTGAGGCATCTGTAGTCAAGTGGCTGTTTTGCAGCTTGTTAGAATATTCAGCATAATGGAATTTACTACAATATGATCATAGGAGCATAGACATAGCTGTGAGCTGCAGAAGCTATCAGAGAATATTCCCTTATGTTGTATTAGCTGCTTTGAGGTCCTGTGAAYATGCCCGGACAGGAGCAGCGGTAGAGTTACGAACTGAAAGATAGCTGAGAGCCCATACAAGATTTATCGCTCTTACCTATGTTCCTTCTGCTTGGCAATGTTTTATATAAATGCAGTATTAAGAAGAAGCTGCTTGTTTACCTGCTGTTTGATGGTAGTAAATCAGTTAAAAAAAAAAAAAAAAAAAAAAAAAAAAAAAAAAAAGTCAATTTGGGAATCAGGAAACTTACTGAGAAGTACATGAAAACCCAATCAAGATATCCCCCAAAATTTCTGAATCTACCAGGAGGGGTGAGTTGCCTCACTAGCTTTATCTAAATGCTGCCTTTATAACCTCAGCTATAAACTTAGTTTTCATCTACACCTGCTGGGTCAAAATAGGCCATGTCCACCGTCTGATCCATTATACCGTGAGACTTGGGTGTACTTGCAGTCAGGAGATGCCTGTCCCACTTTATGAGCTTAAGCCCGGGTGGTTACATTAAATTGCATGTCTAGCAGGCAGAAGGACTCCCATCCCCACATTTCTTGGGAATTGTGTATTCTTTCAGATTCAGGGGAAGTCTTTTTGTTTCTTTGTTTTGTTTTATACAACTATCTGGTTTCATGATCTCTGCTTTTATCCATCTGCTTAATGAGTACCGCAGCATGCTTATCATTTGTCTGTACACCAGTCCAGTTAGGGAAAACATACCTGTTCATCTACCTAAATGTATTTTCTTCAGGGTAATCAAATGATATTTTGAATATCATGTACAGATCTTAAAGGATTTGATTCTTCAGACTTGATGCTGATTTCTTTGTGCCTCTGCATGTCCTCATTTGCAGAGTCAGGGCCTCTCTGTGCAGGGGTGTGTGTATTTACCCACACACATGCACCCAGATATGTGACAGGATCTTGGAATTTTATTTTTTCGTAAACATCTTGTTTTTCATTGGAAATGATTGATGTCAGGCTTCATTTTATAGTAAAAATGGATTTGCTTGAGAGCTTATACATTATGTAAAGAGGCCATTTATGGCTATTTATGGTGATGAAACTGTACCATGGTGTTCATCTCAGTATTCTAAATTAGAAAGTTTTTTCATCTCATGTCTTTCATTTAAAAAAATAAACAAACAAACACAACCTTAGGGGCTGTCATAAGGAACACGAGACGAAATTCAAAATGAAAATACATATGCTATTTCTAATTTTATCAATTGTTAYATTTTGGTTTGCTATGAAAAAGGATGTGATAGAAAATAATACCCAGCCAGAGAGTACTGTGACTAAGGATAGTGAGAAGCTTCAGCAGTATTGGTAAAACAGAGGGAATATGTGAAAGTGAGGGGAAAAATGGAAATGTGGCATGAGGTGTATCAGTTGGGACTTAACAAATCTGGTCTAGCAAGAACAACCTTGAGTCTATCTTTCTGTTTTTGTATGTCAAACTTAGAATGGTAAATCTTTGCTCAAAGAGATCGTGTTAAATGTTTTTGTAGTTGGCATCTGTTGTAATGAGCATGTGCTCAGGAGAAAGTATTTATGGATTGCCTAAGGACATAGTGTGTAAATGAGAGGAAAGCATTTTTTTGAAAAAGCAAGTTAAATAAGCTGATGTGTACGTGTATTTTTTTAACTTAAATATTTGTTTGCAACATTTTGACTGTTACATTGCATTATTGTGCTAATGAAAGTGATGTACAAAATAAGCCTGAAYGGTTGGGTTTTCCGCAGTGTCCAAGGTCAATAAAGAAATTTCTCCAAGATTTCAATATAGGAAATAAACTTCTACAAACGCTGAAAAGCAAATTTGACTTTAAAAGATGTAGAGAAAATATGATAGTATTAGCCCAGACAAGGAAACTTGCAAGTTTTGTTCTTTCCTAAAGGAAATAACCCGCCACAGTCTGTGCTTAAACCAGTACAACTTGGTTTTGTATAACATGTAAAAATTCAAGGTTTGGTTCAGAAAAAATAAATCTGACTCGAGTTTGATCTAAGATGCATGACAAGTTGCCTGATTTGATTTATTTGTGAGACTGGTTGCAGAGTCAAAGGAGACTTTTAAGCCGTACTTGTGCGTACGGGGCTTACAGGCCTGGTACCCTTTCCATAGCCTAAGTATGAACCATTTRTATGTTTCATTTGGCTATAAAAGGGTTAATTAGGTGCTCACATATCTCTAAGTTGCTYGTGCCTTTGGACATTTATTAGAGGTGCAAGTATCTATATAGAATTAGGTGTGATGTTTTGGTGTGAGTGGATGTAAAAATGATTTTCTTGGATGTTTTTTGGTTTGTTTTAGTGCCCAGTTTGCAGGACTTCTTTGTGAAGAGGAAGGCAATGGGGCAGATAACGTCCAATACTGTGGCTACTGTAAATATCATTTTAGTAAACTGGTAAGTATTTGTTAACTTCCGTACTTAAATTGCACTAATGATATTTCATTGAAACAACACCTTCATCACGATTATAGCTAAAATACTAGCTAAAAATGTAGTCTGTTTTTATAAGTGGTTATGTCCTGAATGTGTGATTCTTCCCCCTGCCAGAAGTAGCACATGTTGAGGCCTTTTCAAAGTTAGCCTTTAAAATCACTGAATTGCTGAAATATTTTCTTTAGCAATTTGAGTAGTTGACTTCTAGGAATTTAGAATGTTTTGGAACAATGCAGATGTRTTTCTTTTGATATACTATGTAACAGAGAATAAAAAAATCCTCTCTCTCCCTTTTTACTCTTCTTTCCTTTGTTGCTCCTCCTCTGTGTAGCTAGTGGCTGTTTCCTACCGCTAAGTTCTCTGAACCACAACCGTGAGGAAATGGCTTGGGGTTTGATGCAAGAACCTTCAAAAATTCTTAGTTATTTCTGTAGGTTTTTGAATCAGACCTCTTGAGTGTTGCATATCACTGTGTCACGGAATGAGTTAACTGAATGTGTGTGTGTGTGTGTGTGTGTGTGTGTGTGTGTGCTTATATGTGTTTGCATTGAGATGTGTGGACATGAGGGACTTTTAAATCTATTGGAAGTTTGCTTAAACTTGCTTAAACTTGTTTTCACTGCTTAAAAAAAAAAAAAAAACTTACTGTGATGAGGCTCATCCTCAGTAAGTTGTGATGAGGATGAGCCAGGGCGGATGAAGCRTTTTAGCTCTCTAGGAGGTAAGCTTGGTGGGGTTTGCTCTGTCCTCCTGTGAATATTGATATATTTACTTCATGATAAATTGTTGCCCATACTTAGCTGCAGTTTTTATCTTGATCTAGAGCAACACTGGTGCATTAGCTAGCAGTGAAGGCAAGCACTGTTTAGTCTGAATGCACCAGTGCAGCTATGACTTGAGAACCTGCATGTTTGCTTAAAAAGCAAGGTTAGTGATATAGAAATAGCTTCAGATTTGACATGTAAATAAATAGCTTCCCCTTATAAAACTGCAGTGCTTAGAATAGCAAAGACAGGCAATATCATGCTAGCTTGCTGCTGTTTCTTAGGGATACCATGACTATCAGTACTTAGTAAATGCAGATACTCAGTATTTATTACTGAAGATAATGGGTGGAGTGTAGCTATTRTATCACTAAAAACTTGAGTTGATTAGAACTCAAGTGTTTTACATGAAAAATATTGCAGGCAAGCCACTTGACTAATAAACCCCAGAGCCATGTCAGACTTTCTCAAAATGCCCTTGAAACATATGAGGGTCTTTGCACTGTGGATATTTATTTGAGCATTGTGCTTTCTCCCATGTCCTGAAAACTTGGAAGTGCACTTAAGCGCATTTTAACTTCTTAAAAGGTGGCATATCTCATTTTTGTGGAAGGCACATTTTGCAAATCCATGAGTTGGTTAAAAAAAGAAAAAATCAGTATAAAGGTAGGCTTTTTATTTTGCCTTGGTATGCATTGGGTAGTTTGGTTAACTTTATTAGCGTCAGTTATTTGTCAGCTTTTCAGTTACTGGATTTTTTTCCCCTTCAARCAGTAAGGCATTTTATCATTTGAAATGCTTTATATATTCTATTTATTCAAATGATTCTTTTTCTATATCCATAAATATATTTTCTCTTTTTAGAAAAAGAGCAAACGGGGATCTAATAGGTCATATGATCAAAGTTTAAGTGATTCTTCCTCTCACTCTCAGGATAAACATCATGAGAAGGAGAAAAAAGTAAGTGGATTTGTCGTTGCTAATTACGTGGCACATCTGCTTAATAGTAGCACTTTTTGATAATCACTTAGTTCTTGCAGAGAAGTGTGAAGGAAATCTCATACTTGAAGCACTGAAAAATAAATAAGACAGGTGATAAACTAGAGATATTAGTGTCCAATGAGAACCTCTTCAGATGCATTTGTACGTGCACCTCTTCTGCCCATTTCTTTATCTTTAGTTTTGGGATATAGACAAACAGATCTATGGGATAGCTGTTACCCCATACGACTTTCTCAGTCTTAGTTTCCCATCAGTGAATTTTTGTCTTCGAGGAAGAAAAAAAATGGAARAACTTATTAGAAAACGTTTTCATGATCAGGTGCATCTTACCTGTGCTTCAATGTGCTCTCTCCTCTTTCTCATCAGAGAACTATCATTGCTTGCTGTATTTTAGTGGTATTGATGGTCGATAGCACTGCACTGGCAGAACAGCTTGCGAGTCTTTCAGGCTTTTTGGCTTATTCTTTCAGCACTTATATGCTTTTAAAWAGGAAATTGAATTATTATTTTCCATTTTTTGCATTGCCAGATTTGTAGTTGTTTGTGGGGAATTTTGACTGCTGAATACGTCACAGTGAGAAAACAAACAGTGGCACAATAATTCAGATTTTCTCAGGTTCCTTTTTAGCCTCCTTTATAAGAATACACATGAAAGTGTTACCATCCTGTGTGATTTGTTTATTCTGGGGACGTGGGTGGACCTTGTTCTGACTGATACAAAAGCATAATGAAATTGAACAACATATTGACCAAATACATGATAGAACAGACCTATTTATAATGGAGGGGAATTTATTACAAATGGGAGCCTCAGGCCAGCACACTGCCCAACAGCAAATTTGTTCTTAAGCTGCCTGCCATTCTGTGTGAATGCTGCACTTTGCTTTCGGGTAACCTGCTATAAAGTGTCTTGAGATTTTGCTTCTGAGATAGGTGAATAGTTCCCTAAAAACCTCCCCTCTACACCTGGTACCTCGGGAGCTTGTGCTTTGTGATGCAGTTCTGCTGCTGTGTTTATATTTATAACTCAAAATGGCAAGAGAGTTGGATTTTGACCTTTTTTTTTTCCTTAATAACATGGAAACAAAGTCTTGAAATTCTTATCTACAAGTTAAAATCGTGCTGGTTTGCCTTGATATAATGCCTTGTTATTACTGGTTTGTCAGAATACATGCACTGAGTTTAACTTGATTAAAATACATGCACTGAGTTTAACTCAGAAACTTGATGCTTATGAATGGCGAGTGCTAAGGGCAGTTTTGGCCTAGTGTCTCTGAGCTATACAAAGCCCTCTTTTTTAAAACAAACAAAAAGCCACCACTGGTGGTATTAACCTGTTTCAGATCGTAGTACCCATAAAAACTTCAGGGAATACTTGGAGGAATGCACTCCTACAGAGTGTGCTCAGTCAGTATATGCAGTGTTTTTCCCTGATGGCTGCTCAGCTTCTCCCAGTCTGGAAGTGTCTTGATGTGGATCTTGCCAACCTGGTTAGTGTTGCTGCCCTCACCTGCAACCCTGGGCCTTTTGGCTGTGACTCGGAGAGGTTTTTTTGTTAGAAATAGGATGTAAAAACTACTCCTACCTTTCATGAGCTGGAACATGGGAAACCCAAATATCTCGTTAGTGACACAAAACGAAGCAATGGCATTTGAGGGAATTACCTATGTTGCTTGGCTTTGAGAGATCCTCATGGTACGTTACAGCACATTCACTTACCAAGTTTAATTGGATTTGGATACTGTATAATTATGAAGCTACGTGCTGGTTGAGACTACAATGTGTGCAATTTTCTGAAGTTATTAATAACTTAAATCTTCCTCGCTACAGATTGTTCGAAGTTTCTCTCTTTCATGTCCTATAATTAAAGAATGGTCTGTGCTCTGCAAGATACTGGTCCAGTCAGTAAACCATGTGTGGTGTGGGTGCTCCTTCTTTTGTGCAAGTTGATTTCCTTCTGCCGAGGATRGCTCGTTGGATGTGTTGTGCAGCTCGTGTTCTGTTCCTGCTTGTCTTTTCYCTTTGTGATTTGGCTCTTGTGAAACCTCGGGAAAATACAGACTGCTGCTATTAAAGGACATAGTCCCAGAGGAAAAAGGAGCCAAATGGTTTTTGAATTGCTGAAGAGAGTTGGTAAAGTAAGAAAAAGTAGGCTCATGGCTGCTACCACCCACCTTTCTGTTTTTAAAAGTATTTTTACTATTACAAACAGAAGGGAACATTCCTTTGTTGAAAAGCTACTAAAATGGATTATAAAATACAAAACTGAGAGACAAATGGCAGTAATCCTTCAAGAGGTCTCTTAGTCTTCAATGTGCAGGATTTAGAGGATTGGTCTGATTGTGTTGTTCAGTGTAGGCAGAAAAGTGTTCTGCTCCTAGACTGTGAATGCTATTCAGTGGTCAGTAAGGCAATTTCATGCTATTTTTTGTTTGTTTGTACTAGACAACAAAACTTAGATGAATAACACAGGAATTTACATGTTTTTCTGCTCCTGACTTCTATTGGCAAGTGAATGTGCTTGGTTTTACAAGTAAGATGATGATGATTAATTTCTTTATCCTCCCAGATGAGTGCTTGGCACTATTCTGGCTTTGAGATTGCCAGTAAACAGAAACTCTGTGCTTAAAAATCTTATCTTTTTGTTGGTTTTAGCACCTTTCATATAGTTGTGGTTGTAAAATAGTTTTTATCTCTGTTAATACCCACAAACCAGGAGCAGGTTTTCTTACGTAAGATTGACAATAGTCTTTCTCTGTTACATAACAGAAAACATTTTTTAAAACACTTTTTAAAAATTGAATACACAAACCAAAATTTCTGGTTACACGTTTCATTCTAGATAGTAAAACTTTATGTCGTGTTGTTAGATATCTGTGAGATTTGGATGCCCCCCACTTGTCACGAATTTCATTTCTAAACTTGTCACGAATTTCATTTTTGTTGCAATTAACGATCAGTAATGAGCTGCCTACATTAAGCCCTCTATATTTGTCTTAAGCAGGCTTGATACTTGAAATGAACTATAAGGTTCTGTGTGCAGAGAAGCTTTGAGAATTGGAACTTGTCTCACTAGGTGATAAATATTTTGCTGCATTTTAAGCTAGCAATTTTTTAATACTCTRGTCAAGTACAGAAGATGGCTTTTGAACTGCTAAAAGAATATTAATGTTTTGAAATATGTGAGAATAGGAACTGTCCTGAGAAATGCTTGTTGAAACTGCCTCCAAAATAAAATCTTTTGGGGAGAGCAAGAAGGAGAGTTAAGTTTGAATGGAAATTTAGAAAACGAAGGAAAGTTATGCTGTTAAAACAAGTATTCTGTGAATGTGACCTGAGGGTGGTTCATAGAATAATCCAGGTAAGAAAGCATCTCAGGAGGTCTCTAGTTCATTGTGTTCCTTAAAGGCTAGTCAGCGAATTGATTGGAGCAGGTAAATCTGGGCTTTATCTGGCATGATCTTGAAAACCTGCAGGGATGGAGGCTCCATGACTTTTCTGGACAGATTTCATGGTGATTCCCTGATTTCRTGGTGAAAATATATTTTTCTGATATTCAGTTGAACCTGTTGAAATGTTTCAGTTCATATCCACTGTAAATGTAGTAGTGTAGCATGATAAGGATTCAGGATACTTGTGTTAGGTACATCAGGTCAGCTTATTCAGTTTGTCTTATGGATAGAAAAAGAACGTCTTTTCTGACATTGATTTCAGAAGGTGACCATATATTTATTTATGCATATATGGGTCAATACTGTATAGACGAAGCTAGGAATTATAAGGGAGATCAAAGAAACAGTAGAACTTTCCAAAATTAGTGAATATTCTGTAGATTGAGTAGAAAATTCAGATAATAAAATTTGAATCATCTATCATCAATTATATGATATCCCAGTAAAGTGAACTCACTATCGTAATTGCAGGGCCTCTGTACTGAAAATTACAAATGGGATTGGACATTCATCTAATGATTCAATTTTATCATTGTGATAAGAGGTGGAAAGTCTTGTGTGATCTTACGCTTTTCAGGTTTAAGTCAGATTTTAGATTAAATACAAGATTTAATGTGGGCAGGTAGCTTCAGAGCTGTCAATTGTGGAATCCCTCCTATCTTGCTGTTGGGTAGGAAGCTGGATTTAGACCAATTTAGACATCGACTAGTAACGACATTTAGTAACGACTTCCCATAGTCATTACTAAAACATTAAATTTTTTTTGCTAGGTTGAATTGATGAGTACCAAGAGTTTTGAGAGAAGGAAGCATAAACGTAGAGAGACTTACAGAAGTTGAAAACTATCACCAGCTGTTCCATTCTGCTGCCTGTGTCCAGACAGTAGCCAGTTCAGAAAATAACTCTGCTGTTACTGTGCTGTCCTCTGCGAGCTTCACGTTTCATAGTGTTAGCRGCATCTGAAAGGGGCTTGCTCAGTGACTGATAGAGAGTAGTTCATCTCACTGTATGAATAATGCTTCCTGACACTCTGAGGACCACACTTAAAGAATTTTTTTGATTAAGGCAAAACTACCTTTCTTGTATGATAGAATAGTTGCCTTAGAGTTGATATTAAAAAATGTAGTTGTTGCACACAGTTTCAGAAAGTTGCCAGTGCTTGAAATTTATTTGCGCTGGTGCCTTTTTCCATTTGTAGCATAGTAATAATGAAGAAATAGGCACTCCTTTCCAATCTCAAGGAGAGGTTGTTATCTAGGGTGATCTCTCTCTATTCCCTCATCTGTAAATCCATTTGGAATCTAATCTGTGTTGTGGTCATATTACAATAAATTTGTGATTTTTTTCTTCCCTTACAGATACAGAGCTTAAGGGAGATTGTTTTCTTCCTCTTCCACGAAGAATACCCTAGTTTATACTTTATTTTTCCTCTTTGATCTTCGGAGATTTGGATAATCTGACCTTTAGGAATCCTTAAAGCCTTCCTTTTCTGCCAGATAGGAGCAGTATGGGTTGAAGACTGGAAATATTTTTATTGCTAAAATAAAGCTCTTCATTTGCCTAGAAAATAATGGTCTGCAAAGAAAGGATGGACTGGAAATGCTGATGTGCGTCGCTGTCCCTCTTATGAATACACACTGAGTTGAAAGTGTGTGTCAGAAATTGATAGCAAATATATATGGATGTGATTATAAAACTTGGCTGGGCTTTATTTTAATGATGCAATCTGCAGCTTTGCAGTCCCAGGTTAGTTGCTTCCCARTCGGTGCTCCCCGGGACGTGCTAGTTGCGGTGAGAGAGATGCGTTGCTTTGAAAAGACCACGACGGAGCCCGCGGCTCGTGCAGGGCTGGCAGCTCGTTGCTGGCCTCTCTAAGGAGGGCTTCCCGAGAAGGAAGGTTTGTTCCCTGCTGTCAAGCGCCCGGGATGACCCGGGATTCTGCTTGTCCGGCTTTGCCGGGTGCTGAGCCGCGGCACGTTGGCCGCGGGTGCTGCGTGATGCAGCGATAGGCGCCGTGTGGGCCGCGAGCCCGCCGCTTACACGCCTCATGGCTTGCAGGTGGCCCTGGCTGCGCTGGTCCCGGCCTCGCAAGTAAAGAAGCTCCTTGCTTGGAGTGTGGAGTGCAGGAGCGGCTCTTTGGACAGGAAATAGGGAAGAAAGCGCTTGGGATCTTGTGATGGAGGCCTGCGCCTGTGAGGAGGGTGACTGGAGAGGCAAGGCCGACACCGCAGCGCGAGCCCCAGGCACCGCTGCAGGAGCTGGAGGGCTCTGGCCTGAGGAGAGTGGAGGAGAATCCAGGCTGCCATGGGCCAGGACAGTCATTTTAACGCCGAGGGAATTGATTGTTGTTCTCGTATTGCTGCTTGGTGTGTTTTTAAGGAAAAGTGATACCTCCTGTTTTGAGGAGGAAAGACAGAAGTATGTAGGAAGAGCTGCAGGTTGCGAGTGATGTTCTGTGCTCCTCCTGTAGCCCAGAGTTTGGTTGTTAGGCCTCCAGGAAGGGCTGTCACTTAAAGTGCATCTCTCCTCTTGGAAAGTTCCTGCTGACTAGCTGAGTGATATTAGTTACTACAAAGTTACTAGAGAGGGCTGGAAGGTGTGACTGCCTAACCAGAATTTCTTTAGCAGCTGAACGTATCTGGGTATATTCAGTAGCAAACATCTTGAGGACTTGCAGGGTGAAGAGCAAAGTTGGTGTCTGGCTGGTAGATGTTTCGTCCTAAAGTCCTATGTTCACTTATGCTTTATTCTGTCAGTTGTTATTTGAGCATCTGCTGGAACTGACACCAGCTGGCATGCATAGCATGGCAAAATGATCCCTTAGAGAGGGAAAAAACACAGGAAGAACTATATAAGTAGATAAGCTTGTTTGGTTTTTAACTTTCATTTATTTTAACAAGAGGAGGAGTAGGAACTTGTGTTCCTACTTARGTGCATGTGCTTTGGCTACTTGTTTTTTTTTCTAAACTTACAGTAACATTTCATGAGGAAAAAGAGTAATGCTTTTAATGTATCCAAGTACAACAAGCATGTGCTCATCATAGTATTAATTTTGGCATYTGGGATTAGTGAAATTACTGTAAAATTACAATGACAAATTTATCTTAAGTATACCTAAGAATTGCTCTCTGTAAGATGGAGTATTTTTTCAGCACATTAGCTATAACYCTCACTTTTCCCCTCGGACTCCACATTTTAGTCTTCTACTTTTCATTATAAAAGGAAAGTGCAACAAACTCCTGCAAAATAAGCCCTGCAGAACATGGATGGGGAATAATAGTGATTAGTAGCAGCATAGTCTGCAGTATAGACTGCAAAAGTGCAAATTGCAATGAATTCCTGGGTGACAAAATTCTCAAATTGTCTGTGAAGAAATTCTGATTCAGCTGTTCTCCATTTTGGTCCTTAAAAAAATAAAAGCCTATGACCATTAGCACTAACATGGGTGAAAGGTGCAGGGAAGGACTTGAGAGAAGGAGCATTAGCTATTGCTTTTCTGYTTCTGTTGTGGAGCTGCTTCTTCACCATGGTTTTTGTAAGGATGTCTGAAGTAMCCCTGAGGGACTCAGAATTCTGAGCAAAGCTTTATTGCAGCAAGTTCTCTCCAAACTCATCAAAAGCATAAGAGATGTTTTCCAAAGAACAATCACAAGTCTGGAGCAGGGCTCAAACTGGCTTGCAGATGGTATAGAGTCGTATTACAGTAGATAGTTTATAAAGACTAACTTTTTTTTAGGAAGAGTTGAAAGTGAACATGGGCAATAAAAAATAGTCTTGATGCAGTCAATCCGCCACCACTTTTTSAACCTGTGAAGTGCTATTCAAGTTTTTATAATTGATTGTTACTACTAAATTGTGGCAGCATATTTCAGGAGTGGATATAAGAATAGTTTATTCTGAGCAGTTGTTGTTGTGTGTCAGTCTTGTACCCAACAGAGCCTTTGGATGGCATCTTTTTTTACTCTTCACTTTTTTACTAGCAGCCTGTCAAACTGTGTCCAGGCTGACCTTGTTTGAACTGCATTGGCAGTACTGCCCTCCCTCGGAGTCCTCCCTTGCCTGCCTCCTTTCMCCTTATGGCTGCATCAGCACTGCTGCCACAGTAATTTTCCTGCTGTGCTTTATACATAGTAAAATACCAGGCAGGTGAATGTCTGAGGTTGGACTCTTGCCAGGATGAGATCAGTTAGGATTTGAACTTGAAACTTTTGGGACAACGAGGGTCTTTCACTTCGAAGTTGTTATGGGTATGTTGCTAATAGCTATTAGTCACAAATCAGAGGCCATCAGTGAAAGAATATAGTTGTGATGGTGACAGCTATAGATTAACAAACCTCAGTAATGGAAAAATAGTTCAGAAAAATCCATAAATGACAGATACTGCAGAATGAATATTTTATAACAATAGAAAGTGCTGATACTTGGAAATTATTTGAGGGAGTCAACGAAGGAGTAACTGAATAATAATAGCTTGCATGGTCAGATAGCTTTTCTTATAAGAATCATTAAGAAAACCACATCTGAAACCAAATCTATGGTTTCAAACCAAATCTGTAGTTTGAAAACTCAGGGTGGTGAGGATTATGCTTTTTATAATAGAGAATGTGATTTTTTTTTTTTTTTTTTTGAAAAGGAATACTCCAATACTCCAAGGTCAGACCTAGCAGCTTTATTTGAAGGACCTTGCAGTGGTGCTTGCTGGTGGTGTCCAGGTGTTTTGAATCTTCCAAATTAGAAGTTGGCTTCACGTTCCCTGGACATGTGAGCTCCTGCTCCTCCCTTCTGCATCTGCCTCTTCTTATCTGTGTTGTTGGTTGTCTTTGGTGCTCATGTGCTGAACTCGCCTAACTCTAAAGCAGTTATCCGCTGCTTTATGCACTTTGATTTTTGCTGTTGCTAATTTAACAGTTTAAATTGGCTCTGAAAAGGTCTGACAAGGTAGGCGGTGTGGGAAAGAGACTGTACAGCCTGAGAGAGAGGCTGTATGTGTGCGAGTAATTGCAAATGAGTGTAGGTAACACTTTCATTGAACAAATTAAATGATMCTTACACATGGAAATCTGAAAGTGCTATGGATTGATACCAGTACAGCAGGAAAACCGAATTCCTCTCTTCCATCTCTATTGCAAAGTTATCATTTGCTTGTAGTTTCAGTAGATTAGGATAGATGTTTCATCTGAAAGTGTATTAAACAAAACGAGCAAGTGCTGGTCTTTGGAGTGATCATGATTCTCCAAGATGTAAAGCATATAAAAATAGTGTCCAGCTGGAACCAAACTGTAATATTTAATAAACTTGTATGTTTGTTCTTTGTGGAAGAAATGGAAGCAGCTGAAACATACTTTGTCTTTTCCTTTTATTTTTTYCCCCCCCCAAAGAGAATAATGTGCAGAAGGTGCTACAGCATTCAAAGATCGTGTACCATATTTATTTTCTTATCTGACAGTCTGTAATTACTGGAATTAGAGACAGTGTTACATAACTCAGTAGGTAAGAAACAAAAGCGAAAAAGTGAGCTCCCTAATTAATCATGACACATGAACCTCTGGTTATTTTGTAATTGGTATTTAGCTAATTCATAAATCTGGGCCCTTGAACATCTTGGGTCAATAACATTATAGCTCCTTACCCAGAGGCTGCATGGCAAGCAGCCCTTATTTTTCTTATGGTTAGAAAGGGTTTCAGGAGCTGTGCCTGAATCTGGCCATTGAGCTACCTGTTTGTGAGTTAATATGGAAGTTTGTTTTGTTGGTTCTGTAGTTGGCACTATTTATTAATGTATCCATCCCGGGAGTGTTGCATCTGCCAACTCCTGCTCTTGTAGAATGTAGGATTACATTTGTCCAGGCTACAGTATCTTCAAAATATATGGTTTGGAATATTTGAACTCATGAGCCTTTATATATTCGAGTCTGAGTATGTAAGTGGGGTGTCTTGGAACTGGTTTTCTTTGGATCTGTGGCTAATGAAAGAGAGAGCTTTTAAGGAATGGGTTGGGGTATGTCCATGAGGGGCCAACTCTGCATTGTTGCTGGGAAAGAGAAAAGAAGGAGATTATAAGTTTCCCCTGTTCTGATGGGAGGAAGGACATAAAGTTCAGGACAGCAGATTTCCTGTGGATGAAATTTTCCCAGGGAAAGGCCTTTGGGTGGGATACCCCTCCCATGCCCTTAGGTGACACTGGCAGTTGACAGCTGCTGATGCTTCCCCTTGTGGGAGCTAAAGCCCCTTGTTTCCAGGTGCTTGCAGAGTGGTTCACACTCTTCCTTTGGCTTTTCCCTCCCGCCCCATCTTTACCTTCACTCACCTTTTTTTAAAGATGGCACGTCTTTTCTGGTGGAAGCTAGCATTAAAAGTGATTTCAGTACATTACAGAATATAATTTGAAGTCTTCCTGGCTGTTCCTTTGACTATAACTTTTTCATTGTCTGTCTTTTGGACAAAAATAATGTTAGAAGTAAAAGATCACTCGAGCACTCATAGTGGAAATTGTAAAACAAGTTCTGCAAAATATCATTTAAATATTTCCTACTCTTTACCAGGTAATTTTTTTGTGAAGTTTCACCTTGAGGCAATGACTTCAGCATGCTTTTTCATTCCAAAATAGTAAATAAAAAATTCTTTAGGATGAAGAGGCAATGCCTTGGCTTCCATTTCATGGTTTCTTTCTTGGGGCTTCAGGAGCTCTGTTGTTCGGAGTTCAGGTTTCTTTAAGCATGAGCMCTGATGGTGTAGGGAGCTGGACATCTACCACTCAAGAGCTTTTGATTCAAGCGTCTCTGTGTTTGCTGCAGCAAATTGGATGGGTAACATCATGGTCTCGGTGTAGATGCTTCTGTTCAGACTTGCTTGTGTTACCTGGCAATGTGAGGTGGTACTTTGGGGATCATTACATTTAAGGAATTACCCAAAGGCTGCAGTGCACTTGCAGTGCTTGAGAAGCTGCCATCTCAGACCACTTCCTTGAAACTGCATTTCCYATATCCCTTCTGTTGGGTGTGCAAAATGAAAGCTGCTACTGGGTGATAACGGGTACAACTGCGGCAGCCTGTTCCACCGCTTAGTGAGAGCGGTGGCGTGGTCATTGTTGAACAACTTGTTTTCTTTCCGGGACCTGAATTATCATTTAATATTTATGGGAAGATGAGCATGGATCCACTTCAAAATCAAAAGCAGTTGCTCAGTTGTAGGATGRCTGTTCCAATTTATACCTTCTAAGTGTCCTCCTCATGTTTATAAGCTACTCGAGTGTTTTATTGACTCAAAGGGACTTTTGAGACTTKTTGGAMAGACTTTTTTTTCTTCTTTCTTATTTTGGTAACTTTCTGAACAAACAGCTGTAAGATTTACTGCTATTGGATTTTGCATGACTGCACAAAAAAACCCCACAAATGTAAAGTAAATCGCCTCAGTGCAAATCCCTGCAAGTGATCTGCAACATACCTGCAATTTCTCTGTGTCTTCCCATGTGGACGGTACAAAGGAAGTGTAATGYTAAGGGGAAAGTAGTGCTCTAGAATTACTGCTGTTTAAGTGGTGAAACTATTGAACTTCGGCTATGCTTTTGATTTTGTGTCAGAGTCAATATTTTTATATTTTCCTGCTGACTTATTTAAACAAGTACAATTTGAGTCTGATTCTGTAATCCCCTGAGAATCGAGTTCTACTGATATGGAAGACTTCTATTATATTGCAAAGGTTGTGGATTAAGAAGTGTTTTTATTTTCACAGTTTTAGCCACTGTGACAGTATTTCATGCTGTAGAGAGGAGGGGAGGAAAAAAAAAAAAACCCAGAAAAAAAAAAAATCTATTTCTTGACCCCTTTGGAAAGGAGACCTTCCTCCCCATGCACCTCCAGCTTTGGTATTTTGTTCATTTTAATGTGGAAAAATGCTTAATTAGTACCTAAGATGTCTGCTTTCTGAGAATGTGATCTAAATCATATTTTAATTTTTAAGCCTGGTGATGCCAGTAGTAGAACCAAACCTGAATTTGTAGATGGTTAACAGTTGACGTAGACTCATTTACAGCAGTATCCAAGCAAAATGCCGTGCAGTAGAGCTAGTGTGCAAAGATAAGAGCTCGTTTAAAGCAGAACTCGCCTCCCAATTTTTAATCCATTTTCTTGCATTGATTGATTATTGGCAAACTAGATGACATTAAGCAGTAGTGGATTCACRTATCTCAGTTGCAATTGAAGAATTTTGAAAGCAAGTTTAAGTACTTGATTTACTGTTACGGTAATGTCTAGTGCTATTTTAATGGAAATTTTGTTAATATTTTGAAATATCATTATAACCTGTTTTCAATTTTGTAAACCTTGGCATGTTACTTAAAATGAGCTTGTTAAAGATTAACCTGAACTTGGATTATATTCTATTTTATAACTTTTAGAAATACAAAGAGAAAGATAAACACAAGCAAAAATATAAGAAGCAGTCGGAGTCTTCACCCTCCTTGGTTCCATCTCTTACTGTAACTACAGAGAAAGTAAGTTGACGCAGTTTTTTATTCCCCTTATCATCTTCATTTACTTAATGTTGAAATATTGTAATTATTACAATGTATGTGCAAGAGCTGTGAAAGTAGAATAGACTTTATATGCTATCAAGATCAAGCATCTTTAGTGTATTTTCCTGACATGCAAAATCCAAAAATGCTTTTGCGGTTATGGGATTATTATTCCTTCCTCCTTCCTCCTTCCTCCTTCCTCCTTCCTCCTTCCTCCTTGTTGATTACATGTTTGTGTGTGTGTTGGTTTGTTTTTGTGTTGCCTGGACTGTTTCCTTCACCTTCTGGCACTTTTTGGGGTGATGACCTGCTGGTGTCTTTCCCCTCTGTGTGCAAACCTAATGTGCTACACGTGTGCTTGGGGGCTGGAGGCTTCTCCAGCCTCRGGAAGTCCTGTGCATATTAAGAATGATTATTATGCAAATCTGATTGCTTTTCCAGAAGTCTTGCTGCACAGGGGTGGGACAGCTCTTCATATGCAGGAATATATGCGGGGCAGAAAAATGATAGTGGGAGTGTGGGTAGTTCCTAGTGCAATGAGAAAATAAACTTTTTTTGCAAGGGGGGGGCGCAATTCTGCAAGCTGGATTAATTGTTTTGGCAAGACTTACAGGAAGTGTAAGGGAGCCCTGATGTAGTACACAGAGTTAACCTGATAATTACAGTAGCAAATATTGACTGACTTTGAGAACAGGATTAACATTCATGAACTGGCTAGTAAAGTCCTCCCAGCTAAACCACGGGAGGGAGATGGGGGACAGTATCAAGGGAGTCTCTTTTCTGGGAGGCTTTTTGCACAGAAATGAAGGAAGATACTGCAGTGGGAGCAGAAGTGAAGGGAAAACCTCAACCTGCACATTATATGTATATTATATTCAAAAAGCCTGTATTAGGTATAAGCTCAAGGGGACTGCAAAGGTTGAAGCCATTTGTTAAGTAACTAAATGTTCTGCCTYCATCCTCAAATCCTTACCCTCTGTCACTTTAGCTCTCATTTTAGGCCTTTGTCTTATAGAACATGTTTTAAAAAGGCAATTTATTTAGGAGTAAGTAAGGTAGATAAGTTATTTTGTGAACCCATTAACTTAATAATCTAAACTTGTGCTGCCTATTTTTTCTCAGGTCCTATTACATGCTGTGTATGTTCTCAAAACCATTGACATATATATATATAGCTATTTTAGGACTTTGCATTGCAAAACACTCCTTGAAGTGAGGAATGTATATGGATAAATAATGACTGACAAAATGATACCGAATTTACTTGCTTAGTACCTATTGTATCAAAAGGGCATTGAAGACCTGTGAGAAAGCAGATCTCCATGTGCTTTACAGCACCTTCTGAAGCAGAGCTACCTGTCCCAGCAAACTTCAAAACTGCAGGGAGTGTGTGTGTGTGTGCTTGGCTGTCCTTTAAAATCTGCTGCAGGGAGGATTCCGGCTTGCAGGCTAAACGTTTCTGTGGTCATAGAGCTGAATGGTCTTGTCCTGACCTTTCTAGTGACTGTAACCTCATATCCTCGCTCCAAACTGCACCTCTGCACAGCATGTGCAAATTAAGGTCTATTTGTCATCACTTAGCCTTGACCCAATCCATAGAAATAAGTTAAACTCCTAATGATTTTCTAAAAACTCCTTTCCCTGCAGAAATGGATGAGAGAGATTAGATAACATCAAACTAAGGCTGTTGCTGCCTCTGTAGAGCTATCTCTGCAATTAATATTCAACTGAGTGGGTAGGAGTTGAGGAAGGTGTTGAATGAGAGGAGCAGTTGCAGATCCTGGGAGAAGCTGGTTTTATTCCAGGTAATTGCATATCTGAGAACCCTTTGTTCGGGTGACCCACATTTGAATTACTGCTCCTTAGCTCAGGTCAAGTGACACATCAGTTTCCCCTGGAAGTCAAGCGAGCCTGACTTTCCAGTAGGTCAAAAAGATAACTGTTAAACTCAGAATTGGCTCCATGTTAATTAGAAGCTGGTACCCGTGTCGTGATTGAGGCATATTATTTTAAACTTGATACTTTTAACAGAYTTAACATGATTTCCCTCCTTCACTGTGATTCAGAATAATCCACACTGTGTTTTTCCTGCAGTTTCAGTGGAGCTATACCTACAGTTTGAAGGGCTGTATTTTGCCTTCCTTTTTAGGTAGGCAAATTAAAATAAGTTCTTCCACCCTCCTTCCCCACCCTCTCCCCCCAGAAATTTTTTTTTTTKGATTTTATATAGGCTATATGACATCTTTCCATAATACTGGATACTTTACAGGTACTTTGTACCTGTTCAAAATGATGCAGTTTGTTTTTTCTTTTTTTTCCTGCTCACACTGTTGTACTGAGAGGTTGTTTTTTGCCTAGCTGCTATGGTTTGACTTATTTGCTCTAGGAAGAAAAGAGAAGCAATAATGGAACAGTGTGGAAATGTGAAATGTATTTCTTATTTCTTAGCTTAATGTTAATGTGGAGACATTGTTACTTGTGGACCTGCTCAGAATTACATAATAAAGTCTTAGCTTAGAGCTTTAGGATAACCAGAGTCATTTGGGCTGCAGCGTTACACCCCACGGCGAGCCAGCCGGGTTTTGAGGAGCGTAGGAACTTGGTCTCTACGCGGCTTTTAACCCCGCTGGGTCACGTAGGTTTCCTGTGAGTGGGATGGAGAGACTCAGGAAGAGCCCAGGCTAATGAGGAAGTGTCGGAAGAGCCGACCTCGGGRTTCCTACCTCGGCCTGTTCTGCTCTTCTAAAACCAGCTTGAATCTGGAGCTTCAGGAATTACTTGGCTGCYTTTGGAGTAATTTGTGTGTGCCTGTGTGTTGGGCTCTGGAAGGGGGCATCCTCCTTAACTTGCGTGGAGCAATAAAACAGATCAAAGCAGTGGAGACTAACAGTAAAACGAAACAAAAACCAAACCAACACCCACCCAGGCTAATAGTGCAGTAGAGCAGTTTGCATGGAAACTGTTTTTAAAGAAGCTGCTGATTCTCCCCTTCTTGAAGAGATAGAACCGTCCTCTGAGCAGTTCATACAGTGCAGTGAGCAAATAGATGGAATATTTCATCTTCCTAAAAGCTTGTGTATTAAATTGTCTGTGAGCACTTGCAACTGGCAAGTAATACTTTCTGTATGAATATCATGGCTGTTTTAATTTAAAATGTGGCTAGCTTTTCTGCCAGGTGTACAAAGCGCCATGTAAAGGCGAGGAAACATTCTGCTCTAGGCGTAAATTCAGCTGCTATCCCAGKAAAGCAAGAGCAAAACTGGGTGTATTCTCAACAGACTATTGAGGCATGTGTTTGTGTGGTCTCAGCAGAGAAAAATTAGATATTATGTTCAATTCTTTCCTGTAAGGAGTCAGAAAACAGCTAAACTTGTTTGAACAGATGCATAYCTTACAGGTTTAATCAGTATTTTTTTTGTCTAAGAAGTTTTATACAATCAAAAGACTATTTTAGTAGCTACTTTGAGAATAATACAGCAATAAAAATATAGTATTTCCCTTTTCCTGATTTTGCTTTAATTTTATTTCTTCTGATATGAAAATCCTTCTATCCCAACTGTATTTGCCATGATGAAAATTAGGAAACAATTATGTTCGTTTACATGGCTTCCTGAATGATGGTGGAAAAAGCAGTGTGCCTGTCTGCCCAGTTATATAAATATATAAATATATAAATATATAAATATATAAATATATAAATATATAAATATATAAATATATAAATATATAAATATATAAATATATAAATTTACACACACACAAAAATATATAAAATATATATAATAAAAATGTAAGTATATATATTTTATATATTTATATATATATTATATTTATTTATTTACTGTGCCCCTGTTTGGAGTTGTGGTTCACCCATTAAGACCCATTTTGACASACTTGCAGGGCGAGCGAGGCCCAGGGCGCTGGGGCGCACGGGGCGCTGGGGCGGGTGGCAGCCGAGGGGCGAGGGAGGCACCGGGGCGTCTGCTGCTCTGGGCCGGCTCTGCCAGCTGCCCCGCGCTGCCTAAGAGCCGAGCTAGGTTTCCACAAAGGAACTTGGAATATTTATCATTRGGGAAAAAAAAATAGTGAAATAATAATATAGTATGTAACTAGCACATAGAGGCTGTGTAACTGCGGATGTAACAAGGAATCCGTTGGAAGTCAGATCTTGGCTATAGTTTTATTGAAATAAAGATTTCAACCAAAACTTAYGTTATTTTTAAGCATCCTCTTCCACAAAATCATATTTTGTGCATTTTAATCATATACGTTGACAATTTAAGATGTCATTTTATGTAACTTCTGTTGCTACTTTTTAAGTCTTCTACATTTGTGGATGTAGAAGACTACAAAAATTCTAAATTTTTAAACCTAAAAGTGTATGAGAACATATTTAAAGCATGTGACATATTTTAGAAGTATTCATAGCTTCTTTAGGCATAAATGGGGAAACCAGTGTGCAATGAAATATTAATATAGAGCAATATATATTTACTAATACAAGTATCTTCCTGACTGAAAATACCTGCCTTCTTGGGACAGCTGTCATTCAAGAATTCTCTTGTTCAGATAGAAAGTTTTATTAGATGGTTCTTTTCAACTTGAGGTATGGAAAGCTTTATGTGTATGTCCTGAATTTTGTACATTGTAATTTTACTGATTTAAGTAGGATTGCAAAATAAGTAAAAAAGAATATGCATTGTAAGTTTGTCCAACTGGGTGCATTATTTTGTTGGGTTTATATTTAAAAAAAAAAAATCAGTAATAATTACTGCTCCTCTTGCTTAGTAGAACTAATAGCTTTATTTTATTTGAGCTGTGGTGGATATGTCACCATCTGCACTAGCACTAATTGCTTTAGATGATGTCATGATACTGGTACTGAGCTGAAAAGTGACAGTAGCTGACTTAGGCTTTGTAGAGATTAAAATAAACTTTTGAAGTAAACTATCTTAATTCTGTTACAATGGAAACTTGAACAGCTGTAAAGCTCTTAGCAGTATATATTGTTTTTTACATTTTTTGTGTGTGACCTGTTTCTTTAATTTCCTTTCTCCTACCAAATGCTAGACATACACAAGCACTAGCAACAACTCCATGTCAGGCTCCTTGAAGCGGTTGGAAGACACCACAGCTCGGTTCACAAATGCAAATTTCCAGGAAGTTTCTGCACACGTTTCAAGTGGGAAAGATTCCTCAGAGGCGAGAGGGTCAGAGAGCAAAGGGAAGAAATCTGCAGGTCACAGCTCAGGTCAGAGGGGAAGAAAGCCTGGGCCGGGAAGGAATCCGGGAACAACCGTGGCTGCAGCTAGTCCTTTCCAGCAAGGTACTACATGTTGCGCAGTGATTCTGCTACTGCTTTGATGTGAATTAAGCAGAAACCTCATATTTTTAAAACTGGAAAGMCTTTAAACTATGTTTCATCCTTTGAAAAAGGGTTATTTGTCGTCATTATATAAACAAGACCCTGCATCTGCAAAGGACAAAACTGATGCTTTTGTTTAGGATGCTCTCTTTAAATGCTGGAAAAAAGAAAGTTTCTGTTATGAAAAATTGCTCTGGAGTAAAAATTCAGTCTAGGAAGTCTGGGGCTACAGAGCTTTTGAGACTTCTTTAAAGGTCTAATGCTAATGGTTTAAAATTAGTATGTGTTAGAACAAAGTTGGATTGGCAATTACGTAAATCTTAAAATGTATGCAAACACTCTCAAACGTTTTTTCAAGATGCAAAGATGTTAAGTATAGCATGTTCTTAAATGTTCTCAATTTTAAGTTTTGTCACTGAAATACAGAAACTGAAGGTGGTTCCATGACAAGTGCGTTCAGTTTATTTATCAGGTGTGAGAAGCCTGATGTTTTGAACATACTAAAATCTATTAAATTCCTACTGACACTTTCARAAACAAGTTGTGTTGAGCATCCTTAGTCATGATTTTATTCAAGATAAAAATGAAAAGATATATATTTTTAATACAGGAAAAAACTACTAAAATGTTTAATTTTGAAATACAGATCAACAAATCAGATTCTATAGAAAGGAATATGTTTTTTAATAGTTTTCATTGTGGTAAGTAAAGCATAATAGTTGGCTGTCTTTTCTGTTTTGTGGTTTTGTGGTTTGTTTTTGTCTGAGTTTTAATTATCTTGCCATTATGCACTGGATACATTTAAGCTTGTGTAGGTCTTTTTTCTTTACATTTGAAATACTGAAGTAATTTTAGTTAGCTTATGTTTCCAAATAAAACTTTGAAAATTGTCTTCTGGATTCCTGCATTTAAAGAAGAATCTTGCYGGATGAAGATGACAATATAAATCTTTATTATGCCTAGACTTTCTTTTAAAGCTGCCCTGATTTAAATTAATACAGTTAATTTAAAATACAAAACAAATGTTTTTGAGTTTCTAAATTACTGTCCTAAAGCAAATTATATATATTCTTAATGAGATCATTAATAATGGTTAATGGAGCACTAATGATAAAATAATATATTTTTAAAGGACTATTTTTAATGGTTCAGAAAACAAACTGTTTTTTAGATTCTAACTAATTATGTATAATGTCATGTTTAGGATTACTCTGTTAAAGAGACTGTGGTTACCAGCAGATGATGCACTTGTTCAAAACCCACTGGGCTGCCACCCTGTGCTCTGGGTGTCCCTGTTGGAGCAGGGGGTTGGCTTCGGTGGTCCCTAGATGTTCCCTCCAACCTCAACCATTCTGTGATTCTGTGTCATCCAGGCTCTATTGAGCCGTGGCTGTCGACCTTGYGTTCCTGTGGAAAACCACTGAATTCCGGTGAAAGTACCAGCGTCGGCACCACCTGCGGTACCGGTGTCTGTGCTCCCTGAGCAGGGCTCCTTTTCTGTCCTGCACGTGCTAACACCTTGCTGAAGTGACCGCCTTCCAACTATTACCGAAGCGATGTAATTCTGTGGCAGACAGAACACGAAGGGACTTTGTGGGTCTCTGACAGTGCAAAGAAGCCTGAAAGTGCCACTTTTGTGCGTTTTACCCCTTCCTCTCCTGTTCTTTTGAGAAATGCCTCTTGTGTGGAGCACCTCCGCAACCAGGCGCGATTCGGTGCGTTTGCTGCTCCCCTCACCGTTATGGCTTCAGAACTGGAGATATCAAAGGTGCTGAAAAAAAAAGTCACTCTTCATCTTTTATATATTTTTAATTCATGCCCTAAACATRGTGAATCTGAGAATTGGAGCTGGCAGAGGAAAGATCAGCAAACTAACAGAACAAAAGCAACGAGCTACTTTATCATTATCACTGTACCTCTTAGTAACGCTTTTAAGCTGCATTTAAATTTGTTTTCTAAGATATTAATCTTTATCATCAATCATTTTGTACTTTTTTTCTCTTGTTCCTCTAGGTAGCTTTTTGGGCACTCCTGGGAGCATAAAGTCATCTTCAGGAAGTTCAGTTCAGTCTCCACAGGATTTTTTGAGTTTTACTGAAACAGATCTGCGAAGTGACAGTTACACTCATTCCCAACAGACTTCATCAACCAAAGATGTACATAAAGGAGAGACTGGGAGTCAAGAAGGGGGTGTCAATTGTTTCAGTTCCTTAATTGGTCTCCCWTCAGCTGTTTCACAATCTAAAAACTTTGACAATTCACCTGGAGACTTAGGTAACTCAAGCCTTACTTCTACAGCATACAAACGAGCTCAAACTTCTGGAATAGAAGAAGAAACTGTAACAGAGAAGAAGCGGAAAGGAAATAAGCAGAGTAAGCATGGGCCTGGTAGACCCAAAGGAAACAAAAGTCAAGAAAGTATTTCCCATCTTTCAGTTTCTTCTGCTTCCCCAACTTCATCTGTGGCTTCTGCTGCAGGAAGTGTGACAAGCTCTGGCCTTCAAAAATCTCCAACTTTGCTCAGGAATGGAAGTTTACAAAGTCTTAGTGTTGGCTCATCTCCAGTGGGTTCAGGTAGGCCTTCATTGGATTTGTTTTCTTATCTGCAAAGATACCTTTGTTATTTTAGCCTTAGTTCTGAATAAGCTTTTCAGGAACAGAGTATTACGTTAAATATCTCAAAAGTGGTCTCAGGGAACAGTCAAAAGCAGCATATGAGTGTTACAAGAATAAGTTTTGTTGCATGTAATAAGACTATTGTAAGAGTAAGTTCAGCTCCATATTCAGCTGCAGTTAGTYGGTAGTTGGGTGTTGTAGCCTCATGAGTCTATGTTCAATGTAAATGCAGCTTTTCGAGGCTGGAGGGGAGAAGATACCTGCTGTAAAAGCAGGGTCCTTTGGAAATGAGTTAGCTAAAATGCCCAGTAGTGTATCAGGCTGTAGAGGCTTTATGCTTGGTTACATATAGAGAACAAAATCGGTGCTCAAGCATGTCAACACTCACTAGTGTCCCTCAATTATTTTTTTAGACCTAAATTAATTTCTCTAAACTGATTTTTAATTATCAGTCAAAACATTTAACAGGATGATTTGAATCTGATCCTCTCTGCAACGGGGTGATGATTTCATGTTTTTGTGTGCTTTTCGCAACTGAAATTGGCTGGTTTGTTCTTCCTCTGTGCTAAATGTGTTTGCAATTTGGGCTGTTGAGGGGCTTTCTGGTTTTGGTAACCCTGTCTGTGGAATGGCCATGCAGAATGCTGTCCAAGGCTGCAACGTTTCCTTCTAGGTATTTTTGTGTTTGGTTTTAAAAATATTATGCAAAGTAGTTAATAATTATTTTGCATAAATTTGGAATTTTTTTTTGAGGAAGAAGGAGAAATAGAGCTTGAATTTTAGTTGTGGGCAGAAATTTATGCTTGTATATTCCATATTTGCACGGTGTTCAGCTTTTTAGCAATGCATACTTTATGGAATAATACATATTTCCAAAAGAGAAGCTCTGTATTTCTTTCAAAACAAAGCTTGTACTTAAAAAGTGTGCCTAATCTCAGAAGCTCGTTGTTTAACAAATACACAGAATATAGGTAGATYTCTGATTTTAGGGAGAAATAATGATAGAAGCGGTGGAAGCTAGATTCAAAAGATTTCTTTTCCATAGGAATCAATAGGGAGAAACTGTTTCAGACAGTGGAGAGGAAACTAGGATTTCCAAAATTGAAAAACATGCTATCTTGGTTTTCTTATCCAGCAAAATGCCCTCTAGCAGCTTTAGATGAGGATTCTGGATCTTCCAGTGTACAGCTTCCCATCCCAATATGATCCCGTTGAGATGGGCAGTGTTTTGTCAGAGTTGTGGTAACAGATGGAACTGCAGGAGCGTTGCTGGAAGCAAATGACCCGCGGTTCCCCCTTCTGTTTGGCCTCAACTTTCTGGTCTTGTCAGCACTGAGCCCAGGGCTCCTCCTCGCCGCTTCCACCTTGCTCTCCTGCTCCTCCTCATACACCTCGCTCTTCCATCTATAATGTGCAGGCGATGTTGATCATCTTTGTAAAAGCTTTAGAATACATGGATGGAAACACCATGTAAGACTTGTTCTGCTTTTTTGTTCATCACAATATTCACCCGACATCTTCAGCTGTCTCTGTGTGAGTTATTTGGAAAACTAGAGTTTGATCTGTCACATGAAGCTGTGATCTACTCAGATGGTTCTGAAGAGTTAATTGAATAAATTACAGGTTGGAAGTTGCTTCTTTTAAGTATGAGATCTAAAATCAGCTGCAAACCTCTGTTTGAACCTGGGCGTTTTGTTTTAACATACTTTTCTCCCCATTTATCCTTCCTTGTTATGGTAGCGCTTTTTTCCTCACCTCATCATAAGCATGTTTTGGGTTTAACAGTCAGTTTATTATTGTGGACATTTAATGTTACTTGAATGAGTCAAAGTTTATGAATATCCATATATTGGAAGCATTTAAGTATAGGAAGCATATCAGGTTCATATGGAGATTTTTCTCTGTTACATGTAAATAGTAAAAGAAAATAAATGGGAAATCAAAATACATTTTTTTTACTGGCTGAATTTGGAGTTGCCTCATTATTTCAGCACATCAGGATCAGGAATGAGTCAGTACTCAATAAAACTTTTGAGGCACCTTTTCAAGACTTGATTGGTTTTTAAGTATCAGCTTCTCAATGATTTTGTTAATCTCTCCTTAACTGTAATCATCTTGAAGAAATTGTGACTTTCCATTCTCTTGAAAATCCATTCACTGAGTGAGGCTGTGAAGATGTTCGCTTGCAGTTGTGTGATGTTCTGGTTCCTGCTTGGTGTTGAAATTAGATACTGTATGGAAAAAAAAAGAAGAAAAGTGATATAGCTTCATCATGCACAATTTATACACATAGAACTTACATTCAGAGTGAGTGCATCCTGCTCTCCCTCTGCAAGGATTGCTCCCCTCTAGATGTTTGCTCCGCAGAATTTGTGCTCTGCTTGGTATGGTCAGAGATGCACCATGAGTAGTAATAGTGTATCCAAGGGAGTGAAAAAGTGATTTAGAAAGTTGGTATGGTGTAAAGGAATTTTTGTATTAAATTAATGTTTTATAGGACCTGTATTCCTGKGAAAGTAGAGCTACTTTAGCCAATAACAGTTTATTGGCAACCTGTACTTATTTTTCTGGCGTAAGTTCGCAAGTCCTGTGAATCTGTGGTCTAATGCTGTGTAAACCAGATGTCAATGAGACTTCTGTAAAGATGGTCCTGGATTCCCCCAAATGGATTTTGCCTGTTTGGCATGTACTAAAACAYGCAGCTGTTTTGGATCCTGAAATTGCTCCAGGAATGTTTTAATAGGGGAAGGGAAGTTTTCTTCTGAACTCTGCAGTTTTAAAGAGGTTCACAGCTTTTCAGGTATCACAATAGCTGTGCTCAGAGTTGATCTCCTTCTTGGTGTCCTTTTGGAGAAAAACCTTCAAGGACTCGTAGCCCGAAGGCCTGTTCAGCAGCAATCCTTCCTGCTGAAGGTTTCCTCTTTTCTCAGCCATGCTCATTAAAGAACAGCAGGCTGCCTGCAGCCAAAGGTGAGCAGAAAGGAGCAGCACCATGTCTTGTAGCTGACCTGTGCTGGTAACACCTCCCGAGATCAACTCCTCCTTTATTTCWGTGGTAGAACAAGGACTAACAGCATGGTGGGGAGAAGAAAAATCTAGTTATGATAAATAATTTTCCATAAGTACTGTCTTTCGATCGAGCAGTTCATATAGGCTTTGCACTTGGATTGTTTAGGTTATGTTCCTGTGAAAGAACTGTCTGAGAACTTGTGTCCCAAAGCAATAGGGGGTAAAAAATTATTTTATGTCCATAATGATGCCTTTTAACTGCTGTGAAATAAAGCAGCAAGGTAAAATGAAAAGATATTAAATTTCAGAGGGCAAAGTTAAATCTGTGTTTCACAGCAGTTAAGTTTTGTGCACAGTTCTCAAGTTCAGTGTGGGCACTTCATGCTGAAGAAATAAAGTGCCMAACCGTAGAGGAACAACCCTCTGCCTGTCCTTTCTGGTTGAGTTCTTGGTGTCAAGTGTACAACAAATTGTATAGTGCAACCTCATAGGCATATGGCCTTCAAGGACTCRTGTGCTTCAGTATTTTAATTTTTACATGGTTAATTTTGTTCCCCTGTAAGTATTTATTTAAAACACATTTAAAATGCTGCAAAAATCTTAACGCAGAAATTCCTGCCCCCTCCTTCCCATCTAGAAAAGATTGAATAGAACTCAAATGGTCGGCAGGTGATTAGGCTGTGCTTGCCAAATCCCAACCCTGCCTCTTTCCCGGAATCCTTTCCGTGGTCGCAGCCACGGCAGCGTCTCATTTTCTTTGGCACGTCCCATCTCTGCACCAAACTTGCCCTCTACCCGATCAGTGCTCCTGTCCATCGATATAAACACCAATATATCAAACAGCAGCTGTCTGAGCTCCTGCTAGAGCAGCTGTGGGAAGTGGGGCTCCTGGAGACTTCGCATCTTTCTGAGCTCCTGGCAAGTCTTTGGTTTATGGTGTTTTATTTAGCCTCTGTGGCCTTTGGTTTACTTGCAAGCTGAATCTAATGGGAGAAGGGATTTAGTCGGACATCTCTGCAACCATTTGGACTGTTACGTTTATCTCCTTGGTGCCCCCAAAGCAGAAGCAGGCCGAGAAGCCCTGCGGTGTTTAAAGAGCCGCTTTGTGCTCCAGGAGAGTGGGAATGGAAAAGAGGAATTTCTACTTGTAGCTATGAAGGAACTGGGAGGACAAGCAGACTCTGTAGGAAACCCCCGGGCAAAAGTCTAGTCCGGGAGAATGTTTTCGTGTTTTTAAGCTCCACGGAAATGGTGTCGGTCCATTACTAGATAAAATGATTTGATCCCGTGGAAAACATGGGAGTGTATATCAAATATTTGGGGAGAAATTAAATGGAGCAGTGGAAGCTTATGAAGACAGGGATTATCATGAAATAGGTTCCTCCTGCACCCCAAGTGTTAACTAAAATAGGTGATATCAGCAGTGACAGCTAGAAGTAGTAAACTGGCATTTCCTGATAATAAGTATCTCACATTCACACACTTTCAAAATGTCACATGTTAATTTTCAGTGGGTCTTTAAAACTAGAGAAGTTGTAGGGGACTAGCAGAAAGCTGGTGTTAGGGAGCTGGGGTGTATCTGATGCAAGAAAGATAGATATTAAGAGAGATGAAGATGAGTAATGATGGTTAGTTTGGCTTGTGGCAACTAACTCCTATTAGATTGCCTTTTTTTTTTTTTTTTACACTTTTAAAAAATTATTATAATGGTAATAGTTCAATGGACATCTACAAATAATGTAAATTATGTAAATTGGTAGAACATGACATTTTAATTTAAAACCTTTAATGAAAGAAAAGCAACAAGCCATTACACTGAATATACTAAACTGGTAAGTCTTAAAATTCATTTTAATCACGGAATTATTGAATCAGATGCAGTGTTTTGGGGTTGTGTGGTCCTTGTGCAACAATTGTCACCTTGATGCTGTTTTGTGGAAGATTCTATGATATCTGCAAGTTTATGGGTATGAGAATGGAGTGAAATAGATATCTTGGTACACGATACAAACTAATAGTTTGCCTTTTATTATAGCTAAATGAAAAGACTATTCCTSAGAGAGAGTGATCTGTACATGCAGACTAGGGAGCCTTTTCTGAGGGGAAGGAAGGGCTGCGAGGGGTGTTGATGAATAAYCAGTTAGATCTGAGCTTTCAGTGTGGAGCTGGGGCCTTGAAAGCTTTGGGTTTWTGCAGAGCAAAGCCATGAACACGTGGGGAAGGGAGCTCTGAAGGCATCTGCTCTTCCACTGTTGTGTCTAGTGCTGGTACCTCCTCTACACACAGGGTCTTGGTGAACTGTAGGGGATTCGAGAGCCATGAGAAGGATTCAGAAACTGGAAAAACTCTGTTACTGTAGAAGGGTTAAGGACTGAGTTTGTCTGACTGTGTCTGTCATATAGGGAACAAAGCTTAAATTCTATACTGATACTTAACCTCACAGAAAAGGTGTAACATGATCAAAGTATAGCTGCCAATAATGGCTCTGAGCATTTCCATGTAGTACTTTTTCTGAAAGATGTGCTTTAGTCAGATGCTTTGRTTGGGTTTGAAGGCAAGGTTTGATTCAGTGAAGCTTCACAGCTGAGTTTCACATCATGATCACAGATTCTTTTTTGCCTCTGTGATTTATGAATCTAACACAGTTCTGTGCTTCGCTTCGATTGAAGACACAAATGTAGAAATGTGGTTGGATGTAACAAGTAGTAATTCCTTGACTAATAAATAATTTTATGCCAATAAATGCCAAACAATGCACCTGGAGAGATGCGTTTTGAGAACAACATCCGTGAAGAACTTCAGAATAATGACAGAGAACCAAACATGGACTCACTGGGGTGTTGTTGGGAAAAAAAGGCTAATGTCATCCCTCTGATATTCCATTAAGAAATGCAAAGGGATAGRAAAGTTGCATTACTTGAAATTATATCATACATTAGTAGAGTTCTGTAATTAATTTTGATGTTCACTTTCTTATAAATACTGGAAAGTTGAGTCATACTGTGATCAAGATTTTAAAGAATACTCTTTTCAAAGGGAATCTTGAGTTCTTTGATAAACCTTGATTTAAGAATGTTTCTGTGTGTAAAAAAAAAAAAATGTTAAAAAGCAATGTGATTGCAACTGTTACCCACACGGAGTTAATATTCTTGGTCCAGAATTTACTGTCCATAATTACATAGTGAAGAATACTGCATGTTCTGTAAAACCAAGTTCTTGTTGGAAAAATAAAAATATCAGTGCACAATTGGTTACCTATTAGGCTACCTATTGATTAGGCTGCTGAAGGTGAGAATTGTTTGGTCTTGCTAGGATTTAAGTCTGTGGACTGCCCGGCTTTCCCGGGAAGGGGCTTCTTGTGCATTCCGTGTAGCTCTGCTCTCCTGTGGATGCTGCGGGACTCTGGGGACTCTTGGAGATTGGGGTGGAAAACTTCCATTTTAAAAAGAAAAAGCTTAAAAATTTTGTTTTCTCAAAAATCGTAAGAATAGTTTTTAAAGTGCCAATAGAAGTAAGGACTTCCTGAAGTGATAACATTTCCCAAAGGAGGGAAGATAAGTTCTGGGAACGGAGGTAGGAGTTGTGTGTTAAGCTGCTTAGGCCGGTTCATGCTGGGCAGCCTGCATGAGCGGGGCCTTTCCTGCTCCGCTGCTCGGTGCTGCTGCCTGACAGCCCAAGGGCCTGGCGGGTGAAAGGGAGGTTAGGGAGGCTGCGCTCGGGAAGATGGGTTCCCAAATSGAGCTGTGAATTGTGGCATTCAACTGTCGTTGCCTTTGAAATCCTTCAGTAGATCTCTATCTACACATCAAGGGGATGGTGTTACTTTCAAGCCCTGATAAGCAACAGCGAGTGGTGTCTTTAAGTTGGTTGCGTACATAAAGTATCTCTGGAATATGTGGGAAAAATAAAGAGGACAGAAATCCCATATGAACCCCAGAAAACAACATACGGACATGGAAGGGAAATGTGTGGTGTTCTTGAGGTCTCCTTTGCATCTTTCATCTAAAAACACACAAAATAAATTTGTAACAACGATTTATTTTAGGAGAAAAGTGGGGTTTTTTAAGCAGCTGTTTAAGTTCTGTTTTTATTCAAGTTTTTAAATCTTCTGTCCAAATTAAAATTTAATAAAGATTAAAATAAGTTCCAGACATACTGGGTTTTTTTGCCCAGAATTATTTGCAAAGTTGACATCAAAATATAATCTTTGTGAAACATAAATAGCTGTATGTTGTGCATTATTAGACTTATACTGGTAGAGAGAGGAGAAAATGCGTTTGGGGGCTTAAGGGTTGAGTTACTGTACACTGATTTTTCCAATTCAGCTCTAAATCTTTCCTTCTGGGAGGCTTTCAAAGAAAGTCTATCTTTTTTAAGGTTATATTTGACCTGCCAGCCCACAAGGTGCCTTGTGTATATATTTGAGGTTTGGTTTGAGTTCTTCATACGAACTCCCTTATTTTAGATAGGGGTGAACTACAGTCTGTGAATGAGATGGAGCTGGCAGTTTTGCTCRCAGTGTTGCCTGCGACAGTAGAAGATTCCTGGCTGCTTTGCCAGGAGYTGATTCCCTGCACATACCTGGAGTGAAGGTCTGTGGTGTTAGCAGTATTGTATCAAGAAAGGCTTGGGGCAGTTAGGAAAAGGTACTGGAACTTAGAGTTYTGTATTTGATCTCTTGGCTCTCTTTCCAAAAACATAAGAGTTTAAAGCATAGAATTTAAAAAGGACTGAGAGGGAGAAGTGAGGAAACATTCTGAAACAATTAAGATTTCTCTCGTATCAGGTATCTTTGTTGAGGAACTTGATGTTTGCTTTAGAGGTGCCTTTGCTGAAGGTCAAGTAGATCTTCCTGAAATGCGGTTCTCGCTGCACGTGGAAGGTGAAGGGGGATCCAGGTGGGGCTTGTTCACTGCAGCTGTTAGTGCTGCAGCGCCTTAAAAATGAGCC
Source organism: Nothoprocta perdicaria (assembly GCF_003342845.1). Lineage (NCBI taxonomy): Eukaryota > Metazoa > Chordata > Aves > Tinamiformes > Tinamidae > Nothoprocta > Nothoprocta perdicaria. Next base: position 5,224,233 of record NW_020455455.1, read on the forward strand.
TTAGCAAACAAGACAAMCCCCCCTTTGTTTTACATCATTCTGTTCAAGTAAAAATAAATAAATAATATATATCTAAACACACATACACCTTTTGGTGTGTGAATGCTCTTCAGCACCTGGAGTCAATTTRCTGCAGCACAGCAGTCCTTGTGAGTCGGTGCAAGACAGCCCTTTAACTCCATGGAGTCYGTTAGAGGTGGCATGAGAACGGGAAAAGTGTTGGGGGGCAGAAGCGTCCGACTCTGGGAGGAGCAGCGGGTTTGGGGATGCTCCCCTCTCTCCACTCAGCTTTCCAGTTGTTACGGACTTTCAGGTCTGTTTAAACGGCAAATATAGGTGAAAAATAATAAAAGATGTGTATACATTGGTACCATTGATATGTTGAGCATATTGTTGAGCAACTGAAGACTGTCCCACAGTTCATGTAGTTACTTTTTTTTTTTCCCCCCTCCTTCAGGGATGCTATTGTTGCATTAAGGTTTTTAATCTCAAGTAAATGTACTTTGCTTTTGAATTGGGGAATTTATTTGTTGTGAACAGCTTGCAGTGTCAGAATTTAGACTGAGTGAAGGTTGTTTCAGGATTAAGTTTGGGATGAGGAAATCCCATATAAGGATAGGCTCTGATGCCTGTTGATTATCATAATAATTTCTGAGATAACTTTTACAGGGTAAAAAAAAAAAGGTGGGGGGGAAGAAGGAAAAGAAGGAACTGTTGTGGTAGCTATTGTAAAATATTTGGCCTTTAAACTGGTCCAGGACAAACTTTGTGTGTCCCAAACTCTGCTGAACCCTTGGAATGAGGCAGCCCTCTGCTGCCCTCCTGTCACTGGGGCTGCTGACAAACCAGTGTCCTGGTTAAAGTGGCAGGAACAGAATTGTTCTTATGCTTTGCAGTTGTGACTTTGAGTTCAGTAACGTTTGTATTTAGGCAGGTTTTTTTGTTTTTTAAAAAAGGAGATTATAAAAGGTAATACCTGCCTGGATGTCATGATTTGTCTCTTAGCTGTGCTCAGTGACAGTATATCCCAGTGCTTTTAGCTGTAGCTATTTTAGCTATTTGCTTAAAGACATAGAACACTGTGATACTGATACACCKGATGTGAGCTCATCTCCAGACAGTCTTCCTATGCGAATAAGATTCAGAAAGTTGACATAGATGAGACAGCAACGTATTTTCAGAAGATTACTCAAACAGTATTTTTTTCAGGAGTGTCCGGGATAGCTGGATGTGGTGCCTGTGTCTGAGCCGCTGGTGCCATGCACAGGCCATGTCCTGTTGAAATGCTTAGCAAAAGCTGGATGTTGTTGTGCCTCCAGAGGCACAACGTTCCAGACGCTTGTGCTGAGCGGGGGCCCGCGGCTCTAGTGAAAGCAAAAGGAGCTGAACAGCGTGGGCCTGGGCATTTTGCATGAGTCCTCCTGTCATCACAGCCCTTGGACTTCACATAGTTTTATGTGCTTTTTTTTTTTTTTTATGTGCCTTTGCTTATTTGTTTTGCACGTTTATGAGAGTATTTTCCTGATAGGGATGACTAGAGCTTCCAAGTTAAGCTTATTTGCTTCCCTTCTAGCTTTTGAAACAAAACAAAACCATAAATCATGAATATAGTTTGATTTCAAATGTGAATGTCAATGCAGATTAAAAAAGGGAGTGCAGTAGTTATAACACCCTCGCTTTCTAATCAAAAGTCTTTAATCTCATTTACTGCTGGCACTTTTGTAGCTAAAATCAGGAGATATTTTTGTTGTTGTTTTGGATGTAGGATTGGTGGTAAGCTTAGAATTTGCCCTTAGTTTTGTGTGTGAAACCAATTCCCTTAAAAACAGGTAATGAGCAGAACAAGGAGTGGTGATTTGGGTGTAGCTGCGGATACGTGGTCAGGTCTGATGTGCTTTGAAACAAACTTAAGGTGGGGTGGGCTGAGAGGGAAGGCACCTGCTGCTGGCCTCGATTTTAAGAAATCCGGTGCTTTAGAAAACATCCTAGCGGGTGAGGAAGGATTCAGCTGTGAAGGAGGAAAGCGCACGCAGCAGCAGAGGTGGGAAATAAAGGAAATGTGAAGGGGTACAAAAGAAGATTGTGAGGTAGAACATATATGTGCCAAAAAATCTATGGTCACTGTTCACCATCCCTCAACTTTCTTGACATTCTGACATGTCAGGGTTCAGTAGCTTGGCTGTGAATTGTAGGAGAAAAGTAGGTGTCTGGGAACATACTTCAGTGCAGAGAAGTCAGGAAACAAGTAGCTACAACTAGATACAGTTACACCAGGAGCCCGGACAGAAGCTCTTTTTTCCTCCCAGGACAAAACACCTCTCTTTTCATCCCCCTTCCACTGATTTATGGGGTGGAGGAGGGAGTCGTGGTGGGGAGCAGATCTTTTCCTGCTCTTAACTGAGGCTGGGGGAGGATCTGGAAGGAGGTCTATTAGTCATCTAGAGTAGGAGGTAGGTCTAATATTGGTCTTCAGTAATGTACATGTATGAGCTCTTTCAAAAAAGGTGGGAGAAGCAGGACACTCTCGGTGATCTCTTCATGAATCCATCTCTTCCATGAACTTGTCTAATTTTGAAGTCAGTGATACTGGTGGCATCCAGAGCATGCAACAAGTGCATCTCATGGCTTTGTGCGTTGTATGTATGATTAGGCTCTTAGTCTCTAAAACTGTTGCTGATCATGTTTTGACTCTTACTTGAAAAKAGAGTCATTAAATAGCGTATTTACAGTATTCATATTTGATATAGTTCTGTCATGTCCCCTAACTGACTCTTCAGACCATTAAATTGGTTCTTCATACTGTATCCTTGTTGTCTTGTTCTGTACTCCTCTTAGTGCTATTTTTTCCTCTTTTGGGAACTGTAGGTAGATCTTGCATTAGTAGGTAGCGCTGTAGGTGTAGCAGAGTGAGGTTTTGTTCTCTGTTCCTTTCTGGTAACCAGTAACACCCTCTTTGATCACTGTGTRATGTGAAAAGCTCTGATAAGGGCAGCTCCAGATGGCCAGAGCGTTACCCATCCAGGTCCTGGAGCAGCTGAATCCCTCTAAGGATCCTGTACCCATTCCCCACAATGGCTGGCCATACTTGCAGGCAGAGTTTTCTCTGTGTTTTTTCTCTCGACTTTCCTTTAGATATATTCTTGAGTTGCTCAACACGTACGTATTTGAGATCCATTTTGCCAAGTCAATCATGCTTTACTTTTTCTCTGCTCTTCAACCGCATCTTTTCTCAGTTTGTCTGTGAAGTGGATATCGTGTTGTAGTAAATGATCCACTGGAGCCATTTGATGTGTTCTGCTTTAAAACAGCTCTGAAAAGTTGGAGTGATGTGTGGGAAGATAGTGGATGTGCCAGGTGCTTAAAGCCGACTGGTTTCCTCAAATATTGCAAACAGTGTTGGGTCAAAACCACTGGTCTATATTGTGTGCACACAAATTGAGCACGACTGGTGTCAGCTGATCCTGTTAGGATTCAATAAGGAARTAAGACCTGTGGAGTGTGACTGAAACGGCTGTTGCCTGAAGGAGCAGAATCATCATTGGGTTCGTGTCCTCTACAGCAGTGGCAGCGGTTGTTCTGGTCGTGTAATTTGTACAATCCCAGGAAAACCTCTGCAAAGTTTTAGTATTTTTTTTTTCTTTTTGCTTTGTGAGGTAGTGCCTTTGATATGCATAAGGGCCCTTTTGTACATTGTTTCAGATCTGTGAAATGGAATTGTGGAAGAGGGTGGTTAAAATGACTAGTAGTCAATTTTTACCAGATTCATCAAGACTAAGCCAGGTTTTGTCTTTTTCTTTGCCATACAGTTTTCAAATTTTGTTTTAGAACTTGGTCTGTAATGAGGGTGTGGAATTAAAGTCRATGTTGCTATTTGCTTCAGGAAGCTTGAGATGCAAGCTTACAATCTCAGTTTGGTAAGCTTTCTCCATGGAAGTGACTTTGGCTACTTAACCTTAGGCAATAAGTAAAAGCCATGAAGTATTTGTAATGACTTGTAAAGTAGGTCTGTAATTATCTTACATGGATAAAAAAGACATTTTAAAATGTCTGTCTTGTTTTCAATTCCTTTTTTTTATTTTTTAATCCTAATGTTCAGAAAAGCTACTTAAAAGGCGGAGCAGGGGGTAGCACCGGCACTGAGCTGCAGCAGCAGTTTTCAGGAGCTGGGAGTTGTTGAGTGAATGCAGAAGGGAAAAGAAAACGTAAGAGTTGCTCAAAAATGACTTTTGTAAAACTAAATAGTCACGTCCACAGCTTGATTCTGGAGAAAGCTCCCCCCAGAAGAGCTGTAGGGGGCTTTGCCTCTGGCCTTCAACATCAGCCACTCTATCCTCTGGCAAAAGTAACGGCAAAGAGAGAAACCGAGGACCGTATTCAGAAGTAGCATGGAAAAAGTGAGCTGRTAAACTCTAAGTACAGTGTTCTGCAGTCACCGTGACGTTGCCTGGAGTAGGAACAGACCCCTGGCCTCGGCAGCAGCGATGCCTGCGCGGCGGCAGCCCAGCCCAGCCGTGGGTAGGCCAAGTTCTGGAGGCCACTAGCCCCTCAGCAGGGGCTCTCGGCACTGGCACTGCATGAGATCCATACTCTGGAGATGCCAAAAATCCCCCCCAAAGAAAAGGCAGTTAAGACGAGCGTGCCCTTTGCTTTGCCACTGATGGCACCTCCTTTTCCTCTACAAATCTGAGTGCCTCTTCACCCAGGCTCAGTCAAGTCTCTGAGACACAACTGGTTGCTGTTAGGCTGGATCACATGAGTTAGTCCATCAGTGAACCAGAAAAGATGCCTTGTGATTAAAATTAGCCAGGCAGCTTCAACTGAAGCTTCTAAATTTGTTGCGGACAATGAAATTACCGTCGGCCTTTTGTTGGGAAGCCGGATTGCCCCTGGAAAGTGTTGCACTCCTGTTCGTTACAGTAGCTTGGGAATGCAGCTAATTGGCATGTGCTGCGATGTTCTCCTTCCAGCTGCCGTTTAAAAGCTGACAAACACCGACAAAAGAAATACAAGTGAAAAATTACAGTGGATGGCAATAAATCCATTTTACAGTTGGAGCTACTACAGACGATCAGAGCTCCCACACAAGAAAGATGTATTCAGGTAGATTATTGTTCACTGAAATTCCTGCCTATACATATATTCTTTTGTGCGTCTGTTAAACATGATCTTAACATGAAGAAGCCCTTTTTCTCCTAACTCAAAAGCTTTCGGAGTTGATGAATACCATCCATAATGGTAAGTTATATTAGAATCTTGTTCAGAGGCTCATTTATCACAAAGGGCAGCCTTTTGTGGCAGGGCCTGATTGAAGGTCTGCATATTCCATTGATTGCCTGAGATGCGGGTGTGCGGCGAGCCGATTGTTCGGGACCTGAGGGAAAACTTTGTAGCTTGTCGGCAGGAGCCTCATAGGTCAACAGTTCCTCAGGTTCCTCTTTATGATCTTTTTGTATGCGAGCAGTAAAATGATAACAGTTTTATTCCAGCGCTGAGATTCCTTTCTTCAGTGGAGTGAATAGGGTTCCCGGTCCTCCCTGGGCGCCCCATTCGGGGGTGCGGGGCGGCCGCGTCTACCCCGGCCTTTCTCCCGCTCGCTTCCCGGCTCCCTGCGCTCCCGTGCRCGGGAAGGAGGCCTTGCTTTGTGCGGCCTTTGTCCCGCTGCCCGCGCTCGCCCCTTCAGTGGAGCAGTGGTGAAGCCCTGATGTATGGGGCAGTAACTGCCCTTGCCCTTCAGCGCTTCTCCTTGGCTTGGCTTGGTCTGTATTCCCTCGTAGCCAGGGGAGGCAAAACGTAYCTCACTCAATCAGACCTTGGTTTGCTTTTTTTTCAAGCCTTTTCTTCATTCGTGGGAAATCAACATAGGTAACGAGTTCCTGGAAGGTTTAGGAGGGAATATTTTCCAGTTAAAACCTTCTCAGGAGGTTGGTTTTGAAGGYGATCGAAATTGCTTCTAAACTTTACATTCTGCTGGTGTCAGTCCATCTATTAATAAAAAAAAAATAATTTTTATCCAGTAGTATTGGGCAAATAGAATGATTTTCTTATTGATGTGTGTCTGCTGGAAGTGCGCTGCTATGCATATTGCAAATTTTATCAACTCRCTGTTCAGCGTATCAAAAGAATGTGTTTGATTTTTCGCATGGTGGAGTTTTTGCACTTTAAGAACACAATCATGAAGGTTTTATAAGCCCTTTGCTTTTCTTGCTGTTGGAGCTTGAATTGCATCTGTCAGACAGATGTCTCTAGTGATGGGTCTTAATAATTTTCAATTTAATATGCATTTAAATTTGATTTCATAGTCTGCATGGGAGAAATATTGAAAATTCTCTGGATTTGCTTTGCTTTAGTAAAACAGATTTAGCTTTTTTCCTTTTGATAGAGGGTTTCCCTCTCACCCAGGTATGCAGTGTTCTAAAGCAGCTTTGTGATGAAGGAAAGCAAGCTCACGATTTTTTTTCTGAACAGAAATAAAACATCTGAGGGGTGTCTGAGATTGTGTGCTGAATTTGGACTTGGTGAGTTTCTGCTGTGTTACCAGCAGAGCTTTTTTGCTCTTTCATGTTGCGGAAGGGATAGGGTCGCTGCTGTGGAGCACAGAAGAGAAACTGCCAGGATGCAGTTGTGACTATTGGATTCCACCTGGCACTTCTGAATTCCTCCTCTTTTTTTCTTTAACTGACTGTGTGTYCCTAACTCCAGCATAGAAGTTGGAAGGGCACAGAAGAAAGCACTCGCCTAATACTGTTTTCTTCCGTGTCAAGCAGCGACTCTGCTTTGTATGGTTGTGCATTCTGTACTGTTTATTGGGATAGSAATGGCATTATGTGTGTTTTGGCTCCCCCGACTCCCATCTTCCCTTTTCTCGCCTAGGGAAGATTTAAAACCTGTTGTGTCCCATCCCTGCCCTCCCTCGGCCTGGCCTTGCAATAGTGCTGCGTTTTGGTGGAGCTCTATATGCAGGTGAAATCGCTGAGGGGAGGCAGAGATGTTGTGCTAGAAGCAGAAAGGCAGGATCTTGCCGTGAGTGTACAGAATGAAAAGAAAATATTTTGACTTGGCGTAATGCATAAATCTAGGAAGACTAGGAAGATAGTTTACTCCAACAGCACATTTGGATTATGAGTGGAGATGACAGTGAGGACAGCAGTGTAACCTGTGATTCTGATGGAGGCAGGATGCTCAGGAGCTCATTTCTAGTTGCACAGAATTTATGTTGGTTGCACATCAGCCAGAAGAGGGGAAAAAGAAAGATTTTAGGGGGAAYGGAGACAAATACAAGTTGGTGCCAAGGTTCATAAAGGTGAAAAAACTCTAAATATGAACCTTAAAGCATCTCCAAAATGTATTCTGGAAATTTAAAATGTTCATGCTGAAAAAAACAGAGTAAGTTTTCATTAGAATGATCTCGGTTAATGCTTTTGTTGGGGAGTTTTGTGTGTGTGTATAGAACAGAAGTGAATAAGGAGGGGAAGTTCAGAGAGCAAGGTGCAGGGTTTCCTTCTTTACAGCTAAGCAGGTGTTGTGCTGTTGAGGGCTCTTGCTTGTCATAATTCCTTATTAATGATGTTTCTGCAGGGAAAAAGAGACATCAGCAGTTTCCTAAGTATATATGTTGTGTGCTCAGTGCATTATCATCTCAACACACCATGCTGCCCTCTGTTTGATGCTCATGATACAGTATAATATACTGTACTTTATTAAAGAGACTCTGGTATCTTCTGGGCCTAGCTTATAAACAGCTACCTAAGTTTCAGTGGTGTAAACTCAGTGCCGAGAAAGCATCTGCTCCTCAGGGTCTTTCAGCCAGGCCAGGCCATGTCGTGTGTTTCTGGATGCACTGGAGCGGTGTGATGAAAACCTGACATATCAGTWAAATAATGTAATAAATGTGGAGGACTGAACCTATTTATGTTAACAGCGCTTTTTCAGCCAYGTGATGGGGAGAGGACTGTATAGCCCAAGTACAAATAGAAGGGAACAGCCTGCAGTAAGAAAGCAGATAAAAGTAGAAAGCCAGAGTTGCAGGGATTGAGTCATTCAGAGAATCCTTTCAGCTAGTGTTTTGAGTGCTTTTGGTGAGACAAGCCAGGAATGTGTTTCCTGCTTTGGCAGAGACGTTTCCTGCATGCACCCCAGCAGTACGTACAAGGTTGAGAGCACGTGGGCCAGAAACACGAGTTCTTCTCTAGACTGTTTCTTGACACACACAAAAAAAAAAAAACAAAACCCCCCCCCCCCAAAAAAAAGAAAAAAAAAAGAAAAAAAAAGAAAAAAAAAAAAAAAAAAAAAAAAAAAAAAAAAAAAGAAAGAAATGGGATTTCTTCAAGGCTTCAGGGTTTCTTCTGCAGAGGTAGTTGTGACCGTGTCCCTGCAGGTGTCCTGCTCTGCTGGACCCTGAGCACTGCCTGCTCCTCCCCAGCCCATTTCTGTGCTTCACCCCTCCACTCCCAAGCTGCCTTCATCTCCTGCACTGCAGTCTCCTCTTCTCTTATGTTGACTCTTTTCTGCATTTCATCCTGCCTCAATGATTCTTCTTCTGCGTGGTGGGTGTTAGTGTCCTGTACTTCCATCTTCCCAGCCCATTTTTCYAGTGCTTGGGACATTCAGCCAGAGTAGTGTGTGTCCCATGGAGTCTAGCACATGGGACAAATGAAGGGAAATCTTTTCCTCCAAACACACAGTTGGAGTAACTTTGTAAACAAGCACAATTTGAAAATGTGCATTGGTTCAGAAAAGATTGGAACAAATTCATTTGGAGGCGTGGGGAGGAGAGTAAGCCCAAGGTTAATATGTACACAGGCCCTTCAAGGTGAAATCTTTTAGTCACAGCCGTGCAAGGGCTGGCAGGGCGTTCAAGGGCAGTTTCTCTTCGTGCTTTCCCCTGTGTGCTCCCTGGGCAGCAGCTGTGACACTGCTGGAGATGGAGGCAGTGGCCGCGGTGCTGGGGCCCTCCCTGCACTGCCTGCCAGCGCCGCTGCCCGCGGGCTGCACTGAAACCCYGGCCGTGGCCTGCGATCATCCACGGTCGCAGCGGCATTCCCTGCTCCAGCAACCCTGCATCAACTGGGAGCGGCTCAGCAAATTCTGAGCTCCTGTACGTGGAAGCACACATAGGGAATTAAAGGTTAATTGGGAACTGTGTATTGATTAACTTGATTTAAGCAGCTCTTACAAGGTGTTTCATGTTAGCGAGCCAGGATATGTATTCATCACTCCCGCACCCACTGAAGAGCAGATTCTGTAGCACTGCTGGCAGGAAGGTGGTAGTCACTAATGAGTGCTAATGGACGAGTGCTGATGAGATGAGTGCTAATGGTCAAGTTAGAACAATTGTTGGCTGCAGCAGGTGGGCCTAGGTGAACAGGATAGCAGGCTGTTGTGGTGGCACCATGGATGGATCAGGTCGGACCCTGACTGTCTGTTGGTTATTGTGTGAATCCTTGAAAGAACAGGGATAGCTAGCTGTTAGCCAAGGCAGGACYGTGAAGAAGAGGGTTGAAGTAGCCAGAAGAGACTGAAGAGACCCCTCTTGCTAGTTGACCTGTCAAGAATTTGGGATTAATTTTAGTGAATCCTGATAGCAGACTGCGGGGCTGTCCTGTATCTGAGCAGCATGTGACCTTGGCWTTAAATCACCGTGATTCACTGTGTGTCTAACACTGCCATGCAGAATTGAGACCTTCGGTTGTTGGGAGGTTCTTCTCAAACACTTTGGTCTTTGGCTGTAAATCCAAACTACACAGTATTTTCAAAGGGAATACTCATGGGAATTACTTTTTGTTAATAATTATGACCTAGAGTAGCTATTCCATTTTGAAAATACATATGCATGCATTTTGTCCCTCTGCCTCCCCCTCTGCTTTCCGCAGTAGGTCTTTTATGGGGACTGCAGATCTCAGAGCTCTTTTTCCTACTGCCACATCGTGGAGAGGGAGCAGAAAGCCCTTCGTGGAGGACACGGCCCTGCTCTCTGAGCGAGGCTGTTGTGCCCAAGGGAGCAAAGGGCTCCCTGTCACCGAAAGGAAGGGAGCTGCTGCCTTGTTCCGAGGTTGCAGAGAAGTGACTGTCCTTTTCCTTTGTCCCCAGCATTTACCTCAGAACCTTGTAAGGGCAGATCTGGAATGAAACTCTGCCGCCAAGGTCATGAGCAGAAGAGCAGATTATTTCATCTGTAGACTTCATATTCCCTCACAAGGAAGGAAACCACATGGCCCTAGCATCAGGCCATGGTTTCATTATCTCGGGTAAAATGAAATGAAATATAGTTGCTAGTTTGGCAGCCTCAAACACAGCTTTCTCGTTGTTATCTTTTAAGATTATGGCATCGCATTAACCTGTTTGCTTGTAGCTTGTCCGTAATGGAAAATGACAAATTGTGGGTTAATTTTTCTGCTGTTACATCCTGTCAGAAAGCAGCATGTTCTTGCTTGCTTAGAGAAAGTGAATTATCTAATCATTTTTTCTAAATGCTTAGTTGCAGCTTTCCATGCAGCTCTATTAAAAGCACTTTTCCATCTTGCCCAGTATAGTAAGTTGTTGTGATTTTAAGGGAGATGTTCTTGAAATCACCAGGTTTAAGCTGGTTCATACTCTGAAGACACGAGTTTTATTTCTGAATATTCCAATACCAAGTCCCTTTTTGCACTATTTTCTCTTCCTTCTCAGACTTCACCAGGACAGGAAGGGACATCTAAGGCCTGTAGTTAAGTGCATCTCTTAGGGGCTTGCAAGGTAACGTTTTTAAAAACTCTTAGGCTGGATTATCCTAGTGCTGAAGTTTCTGAAAAATAACTAGGAGCAGCAAACTATGAGAGAGACTTCCTCTGTTACCTATTTCATCATTTATCATCAGCAGAACGAACATTTTTCCGTCTCTCAATTGCAATGCCCTTTCCGGGGTGGTCATGGTACTTCCGTGCTGAGCAGGCGGGTGGTRCTCGCCAGGGATGCGGGGTTGCTTTGGCTGCGCCTCTCCCTTCGGCAGCGTCCGCCTGTTCCGGCCTCCCGGAGCCCGYGGCGGTGCCGGGCGGCTGTGCGCCCGTGTGCAGCCCGGCCAGGCTTCACCCGCACGTGTTGAGCGCCTCTTCCCGTGCGGATCAGCAGCCGAACTACTGCATCCTCCTCAAACTCAGCTCGTATTTCGCAGCGCGCTGCTCGTGCCCTTGCAGATTGCAGCGTGTCTCGTCACAGGCTGTGACTGTGCAGCATTTCAGCAGCATGGGCAGTACTCTAAGCTTTTTGCCTTGTGTTTTAACCGAGTTTTGATTTATGCCATGTTCAGGCTTTCCTTATGATTCCTTGCAGATTTGGGAAATGATTTACCTCAAAAAAAAAAAAAAAAAGACTTTTTTTTTCTTTTTTTTTTCTTTCTAACATGATATGTGCACAGTTTTTATACAGCTGTCTTCGAAATGGTGTGAAAATCAAGGATTGATCTGCATGTTCAGTATCCGGTTCTTATCTTAAGTGGTTGCATGCAGTAATACCTACAGGAATGCCTCTAGAAAGTGCATGTGCTTCTATATTGTGTTAAGGTGTTGCTAAATGGAAATACTTAATCCAAAGAAAGTGTTTGGATAAGTCCTCTTTTTCCTGTCTTTTGCAACAGCAACAAATAGTGAACTTTTATATTTAAATTAAAAAAAATCCTTGTTCCACTGGCAAATCACATTGCTGTTTGTCTTTCTTTGGAAGCAGCTTTATGCCCATGGTTTATAAGTGTCTGCTTGCATTCTCCAGTTGTATCTTTAAGAGGAAGAATAAACCGTGCAATTAAGACAGTAGAAGCAGAAGCTCTGTGGTTATTAAACATGGGAGGTTCTGCAAATTGAGGAAAAAACCCTGCAACAGCGTTTGCCCAAATTTGGGACTCGCTGTACCTTCCTGGCAAGATACCTTTCTTTGTCACTACTCAGCTCCCTCTGAAAATACAGCATTTTCTCCATTTGTTATCACTGATATTTTATGTGAATGATAACAGTAACAGAGACCAGCTCTTATAATTTAATTGTAAGTCTTGTGATATTTCAGTATTTCTTTCTACCTTAAGGTCAGAGCAAAGTAATTGCAGAAAAAGTTAATGTTTTAACAGAATTTTGTAGCTCTCATAATTTAACATACATATTCAGAATGCTATGTGTGTTTACGGAAGCTCCTCCGGGTGCTTTATTAGTTTAAAATCTTCATTCCAAACCAGATTTGAATATTTTAAGGAAGAGGACTTTAAAAAAATATTTATTTATAACTTTTATGGTTGCCTAATCTAGCATTGAAGAATAGACTCAATAGTAAAACTCTTTGTTAATGGTGTTTATTTCGGCAGTGTGGAGCAACCCACGTAGGCGCATCCAGGGAGATGAGAGGGGGCTGGAGCAAAGGGCCTGGGGGTTGAGCAGCCCGGGGAGCTCAGTTTGGCGGCAGCTCCCTTATGATGGGGTGCTGGGGTGCTGCCAGAGCAGGATGGGGAGGAGATGGGACACATCCATCACGCAGGAAAGGAGGAAGGAGGTGAAGGTTGGCAGAGAAGAGGAGCARGTGATGAAGACACTGGGGAGAAGATTAAAACAAGTGACTAACCTAGATGAGGCAGAGGGGAAAGCGACCTCTTTCCGAATGTGTCTTTCCCTGGGTTTTTCAGCTCTGGTGCTGAGTCTGGCTGGTTTTCTCCTAGCTTTCCGTGTTGGTTATAGAGGCAGGGAATGCGGGATGCACCAGGATCTGCATTTTGTGTGTGGGGTTGGGTTATCCCGGCCTCCCTCGGCCGCGCTCACGCAGAAGGCTGTGCGGAGAGCCGTGTTTAACCTTGCTTATCTTCTTGTCTCTGCCTTCTCCAGATCAGTATTTGTGTGAGTGACAAACTAGCTCCACCCTTTGCCTTCTAACTGGCCTTTCAGTTCTGTGGCTTTTTTGGATCTAACCATGTTCATCCTACTTCTCTTTACTCCCTGTGGCACTCTTCCTCTAACGGCAGTTCAGTGCTACCATGCTTGGTATTCCTTGGCCAGCTGACAGCTCACTAATCTAATGCACGTGGAGCCTAACAGTTGCATAGACAGGTACTACTTCTTGTCCTGGGCTTCTGGTCAATAGGGATTTTCCTGACCTGTATAATCAACTTCTCCCTGCATGTAGCTGAGCAGAAGTAATGGCTTCACAGAGGGGTATGCACTCTCCTATTCAAATTCCARCACACGTGGGGTGCTAGTGTGTGAATAAATGAAATGGGACCTCTTCTCCCAGCAAATCTGAGGACTGACCTCAGACTTGCTGTCTGTTCTCTCCTAAAACCACACAGGAAATCCTTAGTTGCCAAAATTCTTTTGCAACTTGTTGAACCAATGTATTTAGTCCAGAAATGCTTTAAAATTTTTCATTCAAATCTTTTATGCAGCTTGATACTTAAATCTTTATCTACCTAAACATTCATAGTAGCTCATTGAAACAATAAATGCAGGTAGCAGATGCTGAAGGTGGGCATTTGAGCCAAAAATTCTGCTACTGTTAATATTTCAGCATAATGCACATAAATATTTGATGTATCGCAACCATTTTATTAAAGTTTAAAACTGAATCTGTGTTTCCTGAATTGTAAAATGTCAATGACAAGAGTACTTCTGAGCACGGTTAGAATTGCATCAAGGAACTTTCGTATTGTATATTAAGTTATCTTGTCTGTCTGGATTAATTTTCTATTGCATATTTACATGGTTACTAAACAGCAGAGGGAGGGGGAGAGAGAGAGAGAGATGCATGTAATTGTTTTTGTAATTTTTTTCAGGTATTTTTAGCAGCAATGATGTAGCAGTATCATTTCCAAATGCAGTATCTGGCTCAGGATCTAGCACTCCCGTTTCCAGTTCTCATTTACCTCAGCAGGCTTCAAGCCACTTGCAGGTGGGAGCTCTGTCACCTTCAGCTGCGCCTTCTGTAACTACTGTTGTTGCTGCAACTCAGGTAAATTACCAAAAGAGCTTAAGATGGCAAACAATGTTACTGATCTGCTTATTTTCAGTGTTTAAAAAACTCCGTTTGTTTGGGAAAGAGGTTAATGCAAACTGTATTTGTTGTTAAAACATTGTTATAGTGGCTAGGAGCTCCATCCTTGTAGAGTTTAGAAATGGATTTTTATAAAGGTCCGTGGAAGTACCTGGTAATGGTGACTGTGTTATCCTGAGCAACATGAGTGCAGGCTACAGGGCACCATTTTTTAACGAGTGCCTGTTATTAAAACAACATCTTAAGGGCAGACTGAGTGTCTGTTATTAAAACAGCATCTTATGGGCAGATTTAAGACAGGAAAGCAGGGAAACTTTCTGGGTATTTCACGTTAAAATAACAGCATGAGTTGAATGCAAAGGTGTTGGTTTGGGAGGTTTGGCAAGTTGGCAGGCAGGCAGGGAGGAGGCTGGGGTTGACTCCKCCATAGCCAGTGAATGTGACCCAGGCTCCAGCTCTGTGTTGGAAAGGCCGTCCCGAAGAAGGTAGGTGGTTGGTGTTTGCTAGCACAGGGATGGGGGAGWTAGCAGAGGGGTGCAAAGCGAAGGCTGACAACACGGTCAAAGTCATGAGCCAGAAAAATTACCTTTCTGGTAGCATTTTGTCTGGATTTATGTTGGCCAAGAATGCATTTATCAAGGCCAGGGAGTAGGAAGTTGTACTAGTAGAAAGCAAAAACTTCTAGAGTATATGAAGGAATTCTGTACTGCCCATAATGATGCGTTTTGCACTTTCTGTATTTCTTAAATTTTTCCTTCTCTGATGGGAATCTGTCTTGCATTTGACTAAATTTATCTCTTTGTTTGCATAGAAACCTTCCGGTTATAATTTATGGTGTCCACAGTGATTTAAAATAGTGCATATAAAACATGAAAAATTAAAATCTAGCCTAATACATAAGTATACATATTTTTAATATATGTATGGGAGAAATACCCAGTGCATAGTAATATAGAATACATTTCAATATCAAATGAAACTTCATTGCAGGTGACAGATCGTATTTTAAAGTAATTTTTTGGACTGGTTTACTGAAGAAACAAGGCTTGTGCTATCACAGTGTAACTGTACATGACTTCTGCCTGGTAACTTTGAAACACATTGGTCTATTCCACCAAATGTAACTGAACTTCAGGGGGAAAAAAAATCTTACATATTTGGTGAAAATAGGGGGGCAAATAAAGAGRGACTCTATTAACATCCCACAGAAGGAAAGAGTTATGGTATCAACAGCAACAAAATTCCCAGATATTCCATTTTCACAGGGGAGGGTTTTACCATTGCAGTCCCCGGAGGATCAGGGTTTGGGCCATGTGTCCAGCTCAACGTCCTAGTAAATGATCCAGAAAAGGAAGAGGAATAGGAGGGAAGTTTGCTGAGGATCAACAAACTGCAGAGAGACCTTCCCATACCCCGGCTTGCCCAGGTGGTGTGAGAGGCCACGGGAAATTCCAGTTAAAGGGAAGAGGCAGCCGTGGTGCAGAGCAGACGTGGTAGCCCTGGAAGAAGTGCGAGAGCAGCAGCAAGAGAGAACAGGGCGAGGAACAGCAAGTGTGAAAGGAGTGACTGAGCAGGGTAGGACTCTCTGGCCTGGAAAAGAGACCCTGAGATGAGGTTAGAGAAAAGTCCACGAAATCACCAAAGACAAGGACAAGATAAGTAAGAAAGGGCTTTGCCCAACCCTTTTAGGGGTTCTACTTGGCGAAGAGAAGTGTGTTCAGAAAGCAGTGGGGCAGGATGCATGTTTAGCAGTTGGGAGCAGAAATACCACAGTATTTTCTCCTGATGTCCACACAAAAGGGTGGATTAGACAGTGAGGTGTATTTCCTCTGAGTGTTTAGCTGAACTCTCTGTAGGTTATTTAAGTGACTGAAATGCCTGTCCTTTTTCTTTTTTTCTCCCCCCTTTTCTTCTTTTTTTCTCCCCCCTTTT
>NW_020455455.1:5240884-5310022 GCF_003342845.1 Nothoprocta perdicaria
CTTCCTTTTGTTTTTCTTCTGGGGGGCAGAGAAGAAGATTTGAATTTTGTGTGATCTAATCTTTATTTATTAATTTTCATTCCCTCCTCCTCCCTCTCCCTCCAGAGGAATTGTGTGTCCTGTGTCAATGTCCGATTGTCTTCAGATGATCACAGATTTAGTTTTCTGGGACTGCTGCTATTGTTTTGGAAGCATTAAGGGAGATTCAAATGGTGACAAGATTTAATTGACAACTTAAAAGGGAATTTCCATGTTTGCACAGGGAGTTAATGAAGTCCTACACTGCTCCTGTGATTCCAGGACTATATTTTGGTAGTTAGGATTTGCCATTTGGAAATGGGTAATGACATCATCTTTGGGTTTTCTCTGTATCAACAGTGCCAACACATAACCTTGAACTACATCATCTGCACTGTTAGGCAAGTGTAACTTGTAATCTAGTCTACAAAACTCAGATGAGAAGATTAGCTTGGGCTTCAGGATGAGCCATTCCTGAATTGGGTCTTCAGCCCAGGAGGGAATCAGTGGTCTAGCAAAAATCGTAGTTGCTTGCTGGAAATGCACATTATTTTTCTGGTGTTCCCTTTAACTTTCATGTATTCTGGGGAACTTRGCCTCTGCTAGGCTGTGCAGCTCAGTTCAGTGAGCAGAACAATGTGTTTGTGAACTGCAAAAATGKAAGGACAAAATACACGAATGAGAATTGATGCACACGTTGTTCTTAGTTTCTGCACATTGATCCTTTCTGCCTGTCTGTCGTTACTGCCTGTTCTGCATGTGACAGTGAGGCAGCAGATCCAAAGCTGCTCTGTTTTCTCTCAGCAGTGTATGTCTTAATGCTCTGCTGAGGGAAAATCATTTTCTTGCTTTCGAGTTGGGCCACTCCTGCGAAGATTTCCTTGTGTTTCCTATTTAGTGAAAGTGAAGATGTTTGTTTGCCTGTTGTTTTGTTCTRTAACAGTCTACAGAGTTTCASAGAATCACAGAATGGTTGAGGTTGGAATGGACCTCTAGAGACCATCTAGTCCAATCCCCTGCTCCAGCAGGGACACCCAGAGCACAGGGCACAGGGTCCCATCCAGACGAGTTTGGAAGATCTCCAGAGAAGGAGACTCCACAACCTCCCTGGGCAGCCTGTGCCAGGGCTCTGGCACCCTCACAGGAAAGAAGTTCTTCCTCACATGSAGATGGAACTTCCAGTGTTTCAACTTATACCCGTTGCCCCTTGTCCTGTCACTGTCCACCACTGAGAAGAACTTGAAAAGGGTTTCTCTCTCTGATAGGTTCTTCTCAGTGATTTTATAATAAAAACAATGACCTAAGTGTCTCTGTATCTYCTATATTTTATAGGACTTGTCATGCATGTCAGGAAATCATAGTTGTTAGAGTAAGAAAATAATAATTAGGGTTATTTTTGATAATTTTTGTTCAGGTTTAGTAGGTCTAGTGATTTATAAGCATCTGTAACAGCAGTGTCCACAGAGAAGGGAAACTGAGTAGCTGCTGTTCCTTATCTAGTCTAGGATTAAATTTTCAGCGTGATAGATCCACTTTAATATAATGTGATAAACTCCTGCCTTTATGGTGGAGAGATGATAGTTGGGAGGGTGGATACAGACCACTCAATTGCAATTCCAAGTGAAGCAGGAAAGGAAGTTTGCATAAATCACTTCCATTATCCCTAAATTAGGTTTGGCTTTACTGCTCTTGGAATGCGGTAGGACAACAGCAGGGTTTTCTGTACTAAGCAGATAGTGGTAGTTATCCTCCTTTGTACCATCCAGCTGTTAAAGGGAGCTAGGGCCTAAATTTTTCAATATGTCTGGAGATATTTGTTAGTGTTTAGGGAATTTGAAAGCTCAGGAACCTTGAGATCTTCTCTGGCTCTGAGTGTAGAGCACCTGAGTGGCTTCAGGTGCTCCTGTCCTTCCATGGGTTTTATTTTGTAACCTCGTGAAATACTCTGGTCCTGTAATTCTTATCCTTGCCAACAGGAGCCACATCGGGAGAAGGCTTGTTGATGCCTTCCAAAACAGGGATGGATCGTCATCTGCACATGAAATCAGAAGGGAATTCAAAAGAAAAGCTACAACAAGTAGTTTCAGTGTACTTTTTTTCAGACAGAATATTTGGGCATTTTTCCTGGATGATAGAATGAATGTACTCGACTTTTTGCCCACCGAGTTTCCAAAGGTAGCCCCAAATTATGGATATCCTCAAGCTAAGTAGAACCTCATTCCACTTGTTTCCCAGTGTTGTTCTGAGAAACATATCCTTTTCCTGCTTGTTTGTTTTGGTACAATATTTGGCTTGAGCTAGACATGAGGAAAGGAAGAAAGTTTCCAAATAAGCATCTGTAGTGCTGGAGCCCGGCAGGCTAAAGCAGAGGCTCACGCAGTGAACTCGCTGTGGGAGCCACCTACACCACGCAGAAGATGGCAGCTCCAGTAGCTGTTAGTGCTTTAGAACATTTCTGTGTGGGTAGAAAGAAAACATCAAAAGAGACAAATTGCCCTCAGTTCTAGGACAGGCTTCAAGTAGCATTAGCACTAGATGGCAGCTTTAAATTGGCTTCCCGTTGCATGGCCAAGGCGTCCAGCACAGTTTGAGAATTTGCTGAGGWTGAGAATTTACTGCAATGCCATCGCAGACACCTTTAGATCAGGTATCTTCAGACTTCTAATTAGGAACTTTGAAATTATTTTAATGGACTCATTCAGACAATTCCCTTCTTGTCATTCAAAGCAGCTCCTCCTAATTGTGGCAAATTACATTGTCCACGTAATCAAAGATGATACATAACTTGGGAAGACCTGCTAGACTGTCTTTGCACATCTGCTCTCTGAGGCTGGTTATTTCCTGAAGTCTCAATACAGAAATATTGCCAGAACAGCCTTTCCAGAGCTATTAATGCAGATTTCTACTGGTTTGTTTGCAAAGCTAGTGGCTGTGGTGGAGCTTGCATGGTGGGTAACCGGTGCTCGGGTGCATGGCACGTGAAGCCTTTTTCACCTTCAAAAGCAGTCAGTTTTGTAAAGGATTGACTTGGCTTATAGCAGTGCGTGTTAATACATTGTTCAGCTCCCCCAAAATAAACTCCCTGCAGTGAATAACGTCATGGCATGAGGTCACACTAATCTTTTCCCTATTGTTGGAAGCAATTATTTTCATGTAAAAAGAGTTAAATGATCTTTCCTACAGATAAACAGTACATTCTGTCATCATATGGATCTTAACTAGAACCCTTAAGATTTGTATTTTATTTTACTTTTTAAAAAATTTAGTTCGTACTTGATTCTGGTGTAACTTGGGCTGCAATATGGTTTATAGATTCAACGTAAAATTAGAAAATCTTAATTGATTTTGTCAGGTATTGGTTTTGTTCTGGATTTGGCTTTCCAATGATGATTTGCATTACCTTTAAAATGAGTAGCATTTAAAAATAGAATAATAAAAACATCTGGAAATCAAGACTTGGGTGATTTTAAGAAATGTAGTTCCAGGAAGAAGAAACAGCATCCTTACTAGGCTGTTAGATTTTTTTTAATAAATAGAAATAGCAGATGCATGAAAAGCAATTCCTAGTCTTATCACTGAGTCAAAGGCAAATCTCAACCTGTCTCACTGGCTGTTTGGGTGCTAAAACTACTTTGTTGTCCCTGTCTCATGGGGAAAAAAAAGATACAAAATRGAAAGCCAGGGTGAAAAGAAACAATTCTCAATAGAATATCTTGCTCATCTTTGGCACTTGTGACACAAAGTGCTGGTGTTGGTAGTTTTAGGAGGAATTCTACATGCATCTCAGTGGGTTGAGGACAGAGAGGGACTATTCTGTGTGGTAAGCTGTAAATACAAGACAATGACTTCTCTTCCAGAAACCATTAAACTCTACTTATGCCAAATCTTCTTAAATTTAAGAGCTTAGAAAATTAAAAATGTATAAAGAACTCTACTAGTAAAGGTTTTTCCATCAAAATTTTCTTGTTCATCGCTTAAAAGCTGTTTTAATTCCTTATTACTTCTGAGCAAAATGTAAGCAAAAAAAAAAAAAAATCCAATTTTCTTTTCATTCGGTCTGAGGGAGGATTTTTGGGGTGGGGGTGGAGGAGAGTAGCAAGGAGCAAGAATTTACAGCCAGAGGGAAAATTCCTTCTAACATGTGACTCAACTAGAAGAACAAAGGAATCATAGTTGCAAGTAATCTACTATTTAGCCTATTTAAACTCTTTTTATATTTTCCTCTGGCTTCAGTCAGATTATCTTCATGTATATTTATCCAGGATACAGGTAGTCTGAAAGGCAGTTGCGTGATTTTGCACAGTGCTGCATGCTGAGACAACTACATCAATGTTTCTGTCTAGCAATAAATGTTTTCTGCCTTGGAGCTGAGGCTTATTTAGCCTGGCTTATCTGGTGCTGCTGTAGCAACCATCAGTCTCCAGGCAACTGAGGCACATTGACCTCTTCGTTGAACTGAGTGTAGCACTACTTCAATTTAGCTGCCTGAGACAATAGTGATGGTGTTGAATGTGAAAAACGTGGGTTTTTCTACTCTGTACGCAATGAAAAGAATACAAAAATACTTAGATAAAACAATGTTTAGGCTTGACTCGAAAAATATTTCAAGTTTCCGCAGCGTGGCCTTTGTTACAAGCGGCGAAGTTCGTGCTTGCTGCAGGGTCCCTGCAGGCCTTGGTAAGGTGGTGAGCCCAGCAGTGTTCTGCTGCTCTGCATGTTGGTTTCATCATTTAAATAGCAAATTGTGTCAACTTTTATTTATTTAGAAATTTAAAATATCATTGAATAAAGAGCTAATTCATGATCATTACTATATTTGAAATTATAGATAATCTGGGGAGTAGTTACTTTTCTCTTGAAGCCATTGCTTGACATCTTATTAGTGTATCTCACTAAATTATTAGGAAAACAAGTTATTATAGTAGATTTGTATACTGACTTTGTTTCTTAATCAAATCATTCCTTCTCCTAGTCAATATGAAATTGCGGTTCCTGATATGTGAGTTGATGTTCTCAAGGAAAACAGATTCTTATGCTTGGATATTGCTTCCACTGTGTGCGCAGAGCACACGCAGGTTGAGGGCTGTGAAGAGAGAGTGGATGGAAAGGGTGGAGGAACAAACGGAGGCAAAAGGGGGCTGTGCAGAAACGACTGTGCAGTTTCCTTTAGGTTTGTGGGGAGATAGAAGAATCCCAGGATCTTATCTCTGCAAAGCCTCCTTACGAAAAATGGTGAAGTTGCACTCCTGACGAGGTAACATTCTGGTATGCTTTCTGCAGGCTTATCTTCCTTGTGTAAATTGCAAATTTATAGCCAAATAGTTTTTGATTAGTTAAGATTTTAGAGAAAATCCTACTAGGCTTGGTATAGAAGGGGCTAGTAAACTGGCAGTACACTTGAGGTTGTGGCATTTTCACATTATTGGGGGATGGACTTTATACCCGTGTGGTTTATAATGACTCTGTGTGCCCTTGTTGTACAGTGGACAGAAGTATAAATTAGTTCCTGTAGGTGTGCCATTAATTTTTCATTTTGCCTTTCAGTTCCCACTGTGTTTCCCAGTTGCATTCATTCATGCCTCTCTTGGAAAATATTGGAGTGTTGTTGTCTGAAGGGTAGATGATTTTGTTTAATTGAAGGATTTATTTGTGTATTTTAATCAAAGCAATTGATTCTTGAATACAGTATTTGATTATTAGCTTGTTCGTAAGCAAGAGTCTTCATCACAGCAAGAGTTTGAAGGGTTTTTGCCACTCTTTTATAATTGTGCTATGGATAGATTATCTGTGTGTCATGTTTACAGCTTTGCCAACAGACTTTAATTATAATAATTTTTATGTCAACTGAATGCTCTTTTTGATTGAAAAGTTGCTTTTTTTCTAAGAAATAACACAACCTCTATGATCTTATTTCAACTTTTCTGGCATTCTAATTAAGCTTTTCAGTTCATTCTTTTATTATAGACAGTTGGTGAAAACAGTTACCACTATCTAAGTTTGGAGATTTGGGKATTTTGTTGTTTTCTGTACAGTCCAACTCATTTCAGAAAATTACAGCTTTGTAATATGTGGAAAACCTTCAGGATTTCCAAGTGCTGTAATCCTTCAGGATTTCCAGTGTAGTAATGCTGGCAGAATGGGRTGGGGAGGCTTTGCAGTTCTAGCATTCCTTTCAGAGAACAAATAAGTAAAAGACTGCAGTGGGTATTTGGGGTTATGCATTTTGTTGGTGGAGCCGGGAGGGCAAATGAAGTGAGATTAGCTGGGCAAGGTACGGTGAACGCAGTTTCCACGGCCGGTTTTTAGGGCCTTTTAGTTACGGGGTCAGTATAACTTTTAAAATTAAAAAAAAATTGTTTTAAAAAGTTCTAAAGCATTTGGCTAATGAATATGAAATGTGCTGATTGATAGAAAAAATATGTAGGTAATGCTTAACCTCTTGTGTTTGACTTGCAGAAGCGTGGAAGCAAGATTTTATTACGGATTTTGTGTTGTCTTCCATCGGTATTTCTTGGCATACAAGAAAATATACAGGAAAGCTTGACTTTTTAATGTAGGAAATGAGGATTAGATGGTCATTTTTAAGTATATTCCATATTTGTGGTGAAAATATTCAAGGATTGCATTGCCACAAGTAATGCTTGAAAAGCTGTTGATTTTGGCATGAGTTTCTCCTAAGTTTCCTGTAAGTTGGGAGTGTTGCTAGCTATAGTACCTGCAGCCTGGGCACTCCGTGGGTGTTTATTTCACACCATGTGAATAGCTAACAAGTGAGGAGGTGCAGCAGTGGGTGCCCACATCCTCTAAGTGAAATTTTGGGGAGTAGCCAAGGTGTTTGGGAGAGGAGGAGAAGGCAGCAGGACGTTCTCTTTCCTGTTGCACTGGACACCAAGAGCAGTCTGCAATGTGCTCCCCCTAATGTAACAGGCTTTCCAAAACTGTGGAGATAGAATCAGTTTTTGTCAGATATCTGAGCTGAATGGTGAAGCTTAAGGGCAGGTTGCTTTTGCAACAGCTTTTTTCACTTTGCAGAAAAAGCAGTGGACTTTCTTRACATTATGTATATCACATGAATATCTTAGGGTATCCAAACTCATTTAATCAGAACATAGGGTTTATTTTTGATGTTGTTAACAGTACTATGTATTTCAGATGAATGTTGCTTTTGACATTGACTAAAATATATCAGTTTARGATGACTTGAGAGTTTCCTAGATGAAATTTGCTTCTGCTGACTTGCCAAGTGTTTGAATTTTCTCCCTTATCTCATGAAGCAAGACAACTGTATGTAAACATTAGTAATATCTTCTCAAAAGTATAAAAGAAACACCCCTAGAAAATTTAGCTGAACGTAACATTTAATTTGGGGTATTTATTTGTTTTATTCCCTAAAAAATCCTGCATCAAGTTTTTGGGAGACTGCTTTGAGAAGTAGTTTACTGTACACCTTCCAAAAGTGGCTTGCTTGTAGTTACTGTTACCTTGTTGCTTGTGATTTCTTCAGTTTGTGTTAATAGCAGCAGAGGGGAGCTCAGTGCTTTCTGTTGCAGCGTGGTGCTAGACCCGTGGAGGGGAGGAAAAAGACTGTTATCAATAAATATTATGACCCCAGCACATTAATGTGATAATCATATTTAAGGAGTATAGACAGCACARTGGAGCAATGATGTTTTTATTTTAAAAGAGAATCTTTTCAGTCTTTAATATTATTCTTGACAAGTATGTATGGACTGGAGTAAGTAATTAAATAGTCTGTAACGCATTACAATACTTTGATGCTTTAAAATGTAAAACTGCAGTGTGGCAGTGGTTTTTAAAGCACAAGGGCAAAAGATGTATTGGTTGAATATAAAGTATTAAGAAGTTGTCTTGGATTTGATTGTTAAGGCCATCCTTGTTGTCCTATCATGAAAGGAGGAAAGTTCAGTAATGGTTTAAGTACCATTAAATCCCTCCCCTTGCTTTATGGAAACTCAACTGTAGGCATTTCAGCATTAGCCTAAACAATGGTTTTGAATATGTTAAGCCCCTAACAATTAGGGAGCAGTTTGGGGCATTGAATAATGTGGAGTGATGCAATTGAACCTGACAGCTTCAACAGTCACCCTCCTCATGGGACCTGAAAGTTGTTCACACTTGGTTTCATCTCTCATCACACGCTGAGTATTAAAACCTGACTGGGGTGGAGCAGAGACAGCCATGGGGCCTGCAATCGGAAATGCTCCATAGCATAAAGCTTGGAACAGGGACCAGGCATGSCCAAAGCCTCTCCATTTGAGACCTCTCTTAAGTAATAGTATACAGCCTTTTTTTTTTTGAGATTTGATTTTTGGATCTGTTTTCCCCGGAAAATTAAGATAATATATAATTATGCTAATTTAGGAAACATTCTCTTAATTCTGTTAGACCAGAATACTATTTTATTTTGACATGATGTAGGTATTTAAGAAATGGGCTATATTTTAAGTATTTCATGGGATATTTTTATGTGTTGGTTAAATGTAGTTAACTTGCGTGTATAATTTTTATATTAATTGAGGAACATGCTTTTTTGAGGCAAAGGAAGTGCGTTTAAAGCATGAATCAAGTATTGATTGTTTATTTTTATTGTAGTCAGTGTTCCTTGAACTACCCTGTGTCTTCATCCTGTGCTGCTTTGCTGCTCATTGCTTTGCTGACTTACTGAACRTGCCATATATGAAAGCAATATAGCATATACCTACAGATAGGCTTAAACCCTCTTGCTCAAATGCTTTTCAAGAAAACTTGCATTTTTTCAGAATAAATACTTAACAGTTTTTTCATTAGTTCCTACATTTTCATCACGTGTTGTATGTTAACTGCTTAGGGGCTGTTGAGATAAAGAATACTACAGCTTTAAAAGTGCTGCATTTCAGAAGATGTTTCAGTCCTGTGACCTTAATATATATTGACAAGATGATTGCGCATTTTTAATAAATGCTTGCTGCAGCTTGTTTCGACTGCGAGTGAGACATGAGGCTCCTATTTCACCTTTGAATAATGTAGTGCTCCTCTACCGCCTCGACTCTCCCGTCAGATGAAGTTGTCACATTCATAAAACTTCTCAAATCTTATTTTTTTGCCATTCTACATTGCCATTTAAAAAGCTTTTTTTTTTTTCTTTTTTTCCCTAAACTTAGCTCCAGCTACTCCAGCAGTTTTGTTATTGACTCTCCCCTCTGAGGGCTGCACAGGGTACCTGAGGTCAGGAGCGCTCCTGCAGCCCCAGCTTGTTGTAGGACACCTTTACTGGCCTTTTAAAGTGTAAACAGGGGGTGAGTTTAGCCTGAACCACCACTTGTGAAAAAACTCAGGTTTTTAGATATTGTTCAAGTCCCTCTAAGTCTTTTGATCTTTCAGTCCACTTAACAAACGTTGTTTAATTCCTTTGATGTCTTCTGTTTTGTGAGGGATAGCTGCTCAGTGCAGGTTAGCAGCTCCTTTCAAGATTCCTAGATACTCTGAATTTTAGTAAGTTTTTAAAGGTATTTGTGTGTGCTTCGGTTAAATAAGCATGTGTGCTGGTGCTCGGTGCCTTGCCATTATAAGTTAATTTAGAGTTGTTGTTGGACAGTTTTAAGTAGCAGATTACACAGCAGAATGAGAGTAAAAACAGCAATTTCWGCATAAGCTGTATGTGAGCTGTATGCTCACTAGCATGAAGAAAGAAAAACCTTGTTTTGTAGAAATCTTCTACAACTAAATAGACATAATATTTGTAGTTTTTAAATTACATTCATGGCCTCAGCCATTTTATTTGCGTTAAGAACGTGTAGATTTCTCTTTTGCTGCTCTTCTCAGATTTGGAAGGAAGTAGCGGTTGTACCTGCTCATTTTGTTAGGTTTTCTTTTTTCAGTGATAGAATTTGACAGAAACGATGTTGTTGGGGTTTGTTTTTTTGAGAGGAAACCAGGGAAAACAATTGTAGGTTACTAGTGAACAATAATGGTTGAGCTGGAATTGTGCTCTAGGTGTTTATTGAGGAAAACAGCAGGAGTTGGTGCAGTTTTGCCTCCTTCATCAGTAAGTGTCACAGTAATAATGTGCTGTGTTTCTGGAACTTGTTGGCAGACCCAGGTAGGTGGAAATGCCTCTGTTATTTTAAGAGTTATGACTAATTCAGATTAATTCTACTGGAGACATGTAATTCAGCAAGGGAGGGGGAATCAGATGTGAAGTGAAACTTTGGTCCCAGGTCTTGCGATCTGACAYGTACCTTTAAAATGAAAAGTGGGGAAAAAAATCATTAAAAAAAAATTCTTGTTTCTTTTTCTAACTCCGTGACAGTAGGAAAAACGTGAGCATCAGGCACAATTTCTCACTAGTATGTAGTAAATAAAGMGTCATTGAAAACAGTTGTGTGAATTCATAAAAGTCCATTCATCAAGTTTAATATGTTGGCTGAAAGCCAAAACTTAATGGTAGTGTGTGATTCTTTCCAGAGACATAGTTTATACTCTGTAATATTTTGCTGTAATAACCAGTATGTTTCCCGYGTCTCTTGTGTGCAATTATACATGTCAAAATGTCCCACAAATKGAGTTCCTTACTCTTCACCTTTTTTTCCCCCCTCATATTTAAAAAGAAAAAAAAAAGTTTCTTTTGTCAAGATTGTTTACATTTTCTTCTAAGATTTATTTTAAAATTTGTGGTCTCACAGGTTGTGTATCTGTGATTTTTTTTTTTTCCCCCTCTAAATATTACAATCTTGTATTTGTTCCAAAATACTTTTTTTCTGTTGGGCAAGAAAATGCAAAAACTGTCATCGTCAGCAGGGCCTCTTGTCTTTGTGTGTCTCCGAAACTCGGCATTTAACACATCTTTTCTTCGAAAGGGGAAAAAGCGTAAGCAGCCGAGGAAGAAGGTATTTTTATTGCGTTGGATTATGCAAGATTTTGGCCGGCCTCCTCGGCTTCATCTGTTTAAGGGTTCATTTTCGCTTGTTTGGCACAAGTCCCAGCAGAGACCTTCAGAATTGTGGTTAGCAACATGAATGAACACAAACTTTGGGAGCTCTTCAATAAGTCRAGCTGGCCAACTGCCAAAAATACAGTGCCTTATATGGGGTCAGGGCAAAGCTGTGATTCGCTGAGCCCCCTATTGTATAGAAAACATACTTGTAATGGCTGTTTGCCTTCTTTAAAATAAAAACAAAACAAAACAAAAAACCACCAGGCTTCCAAGCCGATCAAAATAGGAAGTAACAAAATAGTGTGCAGGTTTTACTAATGACGGCACGGCGCGAAGGAAATATGGGCTCGGTGCAGTTAAACCGGAGAGCTGAAAGTTGGACCTTTTGACCTCCCCAGCCGGCTTGTGATGTGAGGAACCCGAGCATTTGTGAGACATCTGTTGTCTACCTGCCCTTATTTTGTAAATGSTTTAATAAGATTAAATAATTAGTAGGATAACCACATGGTCGCCACGCTGCTAAGTCCCAGCACGGC
Source organism: Nothoprocta perdicaria (assembly GCF_003342845.1). Lineage (NCBI taxonomy): Eukaryota > Metazoa > Chordata > Aves > Tinamiformes > Tinamidae > Nothoprocta > Nothoprocta perdicaria. The sequence continues at coordinate 5,252,372 of NW_020455455.1, forward strand.
GGAGGGAGTGCGGCAGGGTTGCGAGGGTCCTGCTGCCCCCTCTAAAATGTGGCTTGGGCGTTTTTAAGATGTACTATGGTAAATTTTTATTAGAAGATCTTTTATTATTAATTTTGTTTTTATTAACCTACCAGAGATAACTGTAAACCACACTGTAAGGCTTGATGTATTTAAAAGGTGTTGCGATTCTATTTCTCTACTCCCAAATGGAAAATAATAATGCATTTAAGGGAGAAAAAAAATGTTTTAAAGAACTGTGCATTATCTCTGTAAAGAATTGTGCATTAGGAAGATTCCCTAAGGCGGGTTGAGCCCAGCTCCCGTTTCTGCAGGACTCGAGCTGTGACCGTTTCCTTGCAGGCCAGCGCGCTGCCCGGCTCCTCGCTCGCTCTGCCGCCGTCGCACGGGTTCGGCGGCCGCCTCGGCGCCTCCTCGGCCATGGCAGCGCTCGTGGCGCAGCCCGAGGGCCCCCAAGCAGGTAACGGTGCCGGTGGCTCCAGCGCGCGGCCCTCTGCCCTCCGCCCTCTCACGGGGCTTTGCTCCTGCTCTGGCATCCGCATTTGCTGCTTAAACGCCCCTATGGAGTTGTTGGTAAATTCTCCATTGCCCCGCAGAAGAGCTGCGTGGGCTTTCCTGTTTTTTCTTCCCCGTCTAAACTGCGAATGCTTCAGCAGAGCCATCCGCAGGCAGGAATGCAGCAGTGTCCGCTGCGAGGGGCGTGATGGATGCGCCGGCTCCGGCCATGGCGGGGGGAGCCTTGGAGCAGCTCCCGCTCCCGCTCTGTCATTCCCGCATCCTTGCGTGCCGCGGAGGCCGCCGGGGAGCCTGGCCGCCCTTCAGTAACCTGGCTGGCCTTCCCCACAGCCCTCGGGAGACATCCGGCCTCGGCGGCGTTGTAAGGAGGCCGGCCTCGGCGCCTCCCCCCGCGGGAGCCGCGTCCCCAGGCCGGCCCGGCCGCGTCCTGCCCCACACGGGTCGGAGGTCGTGCGCCCCGGGCGGCGCTCGGCCTTGTTTTATGGAGAGGCCACAGGGAAAATAACCCTTCCGAGCCCAGCGCTGCCGTATCCTTAATGAGGCCCCTTTTTKGGGGGTTGTTTTACTACCTTTTAGCAAGGGGCTGGCCTGTGCTCTTGCTTATAAATGGGAATTTGTGAGTTATGGGCTTTCATAAAGTTTTCGGTAAATCTGTGGCAGAGCCCGTGCTCGTTAGACGGCAGCGGCAAGTTTAATGCGGTATATGTTTTATGAGTTGTTTTGGGATGCAAAGTGTTAAAAAAAAAAAAAAAAAAAAAGGGAAAAAAACACACACAAAAAAAAGAAAGCACAAAGCCTCGGGATTTGCTGTGATAAGCATACAGATTAGCTGTCCGCAGCTGTGATTCATTACTTTCACCGTAGAAATTAAAAGTGGCTGAGGGGAGGGCACTGCAAATGCAAACCACACTTCTGCGCTGTAAAACTGAAAGGAATGAAAGAAGGGAACATAATCCATGGCCTGCTACACCCTCAGAAATGTGTAAGGACAACACCTTACACGCCACAGTTCAGCAGCCTCAAACTAGCCACGTATTTTGCTCTGTGATGCCAAGGAAGTTAAGATTTAAGATAGCTGAAAAATGCCCACATCGACTTTGAAACTCGTACGGAATAAGAGTTGATTTATCAGCTGTGAAATATTTACCCTGCAGATCAAGATCTGGGCGATAGCGGCCGCGGCCTCGCTGGCAGAGGAGGGTCACCCCGGGGGAGCCTCTCGCCACGGTAAGTGCCTCAGCACAGGGAGAAACCTCCCTGGCTTTCATTAGGTGCTACCTGTTTAAGTAGCGTGCACGTATAGACGTCCGCRTTCATGTGTACTTGAAAAAAATGTATAAATCGATACGTTCAGATAGCTCCAAATAGGCTGAAGCTGGTTTTTATATTAAGTGAGATTAGTTTATAAGTTAAAGGAATTTACTTAAGATATGGGGACAGCCTTTAAAAAGGATTTGTTTATGATCTTTGCCACATTTACTGATAATCTCCATGGATTTGTTGCCATAATCGTGCTCGCTTTTCAAACGTGCAGAAGGTCTAAAATCCCATAGACTTGCACATTACAAAGATCGCAGTAATAAGACTTTCTGAGAAAATAAACAGTAATAAAAATTTAAAAACAAATATTCCCTTCTGCTTCCCTCACTGCTTCAAATATGCAACAATTGTCTGTGGGGGAAAAAAAACTTTTCTGATGTTTGACATARGAATTTTCCTACTAGGATCATGCCTCATTATTTTGTTCTTATATTATTTGCTGTTAAAATCCCAAAATCACTTTTAAAATGAATTTAGGAATTTTTCTTGTGTGTGTATTTTTAGTATTATTTTGTATTTAAAGGACCTTATTTTCCATACTGGATGCCCTATGAATTACATTGTTATTACTTAGGCAGTCACCATAGGGAATTTTATGTTGAAAGGAATTTTAGGATAGCTAAAATAAAAAAATCTGCAGTTAAGCAGATGCAGCATCGTAACAATGAATTTTATTGTTACAGCCTAGATTATCATAGTAATTTATAGGAAAGATCTCCAAATTAGATAATTTAATATACATGTGTAATTTAATTTAGCATACATGTGTTGTTGATCTGTATTATATTCTTTAATTAATGAAATAACCCGTTGCCTCGGATGAGCATATTCTTTATAATATTTAGGTGGTATTAGCTTTTAAGTGCTTTAATGCCTGTTACTTCTAAAAAAAATAAAGAATTTACAAATTAAAGCATTCGTTAATAAAGTATATATGCTTACTTTAACATACACTAAGAAGTTCAGTATGTGCACGTGTGTGTGGATACCTGTGCATATGCACATCGATAATTAGAGAGATTTTTGCTTTTTGTGTATGTGAGGTAGTAGCCTACAGCTGTACTTGAYCTGGCTTTAGAGAGAACATTTGGGAAGGTAAACGACTAAAAAGTCATATTTCTACTGAGCACATGCTCAATATATGTATTGTCCAGTGCCTGTAACATGGTCAAGTTTCATGTGGTTTTCATGAGTCTGGCAAAGCAGAACTATGTGATGCTGTGGCCACCTCAGCCCAGACTTCCACGTCTTGCTCCAYGTATGGAAACACCATCAGTTTACAAAGAACACGTAGCTTTTGCCTGGGGGGTTGGGGTATTTAAAAGCAAGGAAAAAAAGAAAATCACTACTGTAGTTCCAGTGGGAAAACGTATCCAGAAATATGGGCATGGAAAAAAATGAGAAAATCCATTCATTCGTGTAAGCTCAGTAATCAGCACGTGGTGAGAAACAGTGTGCAAGGCATTTTTAGCTATTTCATGTGTATCATGCCCACTGCTGCTGCTGCCCACACCCCTTGGATGCTTCAGGAAACTCCCCACCTTCCCCAGTTGAATAAATAACTCTGGTTACATTAAAAGTAGTATACAATGAATGAAAAGTTAACTTCAAAAATCTGATATCTGAAAACATTTCAACCCAGAACATTATCCTACGTATACATTTTTTCCTGCAATTTCCTATTCCCTTTCCTCTGAATCTTACGAGATCCATAAAAAACTTACRCTTTTCTGAAAGAGTTGAGTAAATTGCAAATAGTTTTTAAAATAAAAGAAAATACGGAAATGATTGTTGTCGGCGACAAGGACTGATTGCAGTTTGTCTGAGATGACTTAAGTGACTCATGACCAGTTAGATTTCTGACATTGCATCTTTGTATCCCTGTGTTACCAAAGTGTTTTTTTCTTTCTTTAAACTTTTATATCTAGAAGTATATGCTTGTATTTCCAACACAAACAAAATACCTTTTTCTTTCCTACATATACACACATCTTTGCTTTCCTGTATATACATGCACATATAATTGGTGTGTGAGAGTTGTTTCCATTTTGCAAAGGAATTGCTCCGGTTCTCAAGGYAGTGCTTTTTGAACACGATGCTTAACCCTAGATTAAAAATCATGTTGTGCAATACTATATTGAAATATGTATGTATGCCCGTATATGTAAATGGAGTCCGGTCATACTATTAACTATAATCAAGAGAATATGCATGAGTCTACATGATAAACCCAAAGCAGTGAGCAAGATAGGAAACAAGAAACAGAGGGTTCCTGTCACAGGGAGTCCGTTGAAGTCGCATTTGCTGCATTATATTTCTGTGGGAAACAGCGATAAAATCCTGCTTGGAATGAGGATTCAACCCCTGCATGCAGGAACTGTATTGCRTGTAATGGATTGAGTGGTGGATCAACTGGAAGAGGGTAGATTGAGTAAAGTTGAGGTGCATGGAAATCTGGGTTCTTTTCCCTTACAGATTTCCRGATTTTATATAATCTCACACTGCTTTGCTTCCACATTTGTGAAATTAATAGGAAACTGCCCAAGGCCCATCCACAATTCTGTTGGTGTTTTGTTGTAATGGAGTAGTCTGCTAGTGCAGTACTGTAGGTTCTCAGCAAGCAGGCAGAGAAAGAAGTTTCTTTGCTTTCTGGTTTTTATTTTTATTTAGTGTGCTGTTTGCATGGAGTGTAGCACGAGTGTAGTTCATCTGGAATAGTTCCAGAGTTTTTCTGCGGGAATCTGCCTGCTCATCATCTCAGCACAATGTGTAGACAACTACTTCTAAATCCATCTTGGTGTGGCCCTGCCGAACTGCTAAGTGCTGTTCACCTGTCATCTCCTGTTGGAAAAACCTTCATTCCCTGGGGTGGGGGATTTTATTTTATTTGTTTGTTGGCTTTTCCTTCAGGTATTTTTCCCCCCTTTGAGCAAATCTTTATATGCAAAGGGGGAATTACTTATAAATACCTACAGGGCTCTTAAGTCACCTACTTAAACCTTTCTTTTAAAAATCGCTTTGCTCTGGTGCCTACAAAAATACTTGCGAGCCATTAGGCACCTAATGTGCTGTGACCGCTGCTTATTACACTAATCATAATTAACACCCTGATTTCCTGAGCGCTGTGTGTTGTCCTGAGCTTGGCACTCTGGTGCTCCTCTTGGGTAGGTTTCAGTCCTTGAAGAGTGGTGCAGCTGTGGTCCTCGAGCAGGGCCGGGAGCTGTTCCTGCAGCAGTAACTGATAAATARGAATCTGAATCTGCGGTTGCTGGAGTTGTTAAAAAAAAAAAAATCAGTCAACTTTTAGTGGGATTTGGTGTTGGTTCTGGGTGAGGAGTGGGTCTCTGGGTCCATGAGAGCAGAATTCTGAGCTGGAGAAACGYGCTGAGTGTCTGGGTTTGCACAGAGATGAAACTTTGCCCATYGAATGGAAAAGAAGCCGTATCTTAAAACCTGAGGGATGTCCAACTCTTGTAGTGCTGAATATTTAATTTCATCCTGAATGAGAAGAGATGTGTGGCAAAGAGATGGTTCTTTGAACCACGTGTGATGATGAGTGGAAGCAAGGAWGTCGAGTAGCTGTGTGCAGGAGGTACAGGGAGCAGCTGTAGCGTTCACTGAGTCCCTTGTGAAACAGGATTTCCACATGGTCTGTCTGCAGTCTGGCTTTACCTGTTCTGCTTTTGGTGAAGCCAGGCAGTGGACTTGCACGTGCTCTTCTGTGTGGAAGTGCCATTACTTTGCAGGTTTTTGATAACTTATTTAGTTTTTCTTAGTTTTCACTAAAAGTTTTAAATTCTTTTTAAGACAGGCACTCTGTGTTCATATGTAATACTAATTCTTGCTGTAGGAATAGCGTTGTGTAATTTAATACAATGCAGTTTGSCAGGTATTTTGTTAGTCTGTGCGCTTGGGAGATTTGGGACTTTCTGAGCACGTATTCTCCTAGGGGAAAGTGCTGCGCTGTTGTTGGCGTAGGCCTTGGAACCAGGAGTTCTTGGTCACTTGGATGAATTAGGTTGGTTTCAGCAACGGGCTGAAATAAAGTAAAAAGGTGCTACGGGCTGAAATAAAGTAAAAAACTTCAGCTTTTTGCTAATACGATGCCTTTTTCCTTTTACTAAGCACAAATACCAATATTTCCAACAGGTCCCCTGTGAGCAGCTTACAGATCCGCTACGATCAGTCGGGGAACAGCTGTGGGGAGAACGTGCCCCCCGTAGCATCCAGCATCGAGCAGCTGCTGGAGAGGCAGTGGAGCGAAGGGCAGCAGTTCCTGCTGGAGCAGGGCACCCCTAGTGACAGTAAGTACCTTCAGTTGTGCAGTTCTTAGTGCAGCATTTGCCCAGGGTAGAGCGCCCCAGTTCTCCGTCATTACCTGAGTTTTTATAGATGGGGAAATTGTGTTATGCGAGAGGAAGTAACGTGTGGATGGAGCTGGCTGGCTGTGGAATTTCCAAGTGGWTGGTGGAGGCTCAGGTCCACTACCAGAAACTTCCACAGTTCTCATAAACCAGGAATGAGCACAGTTCTTCAGTGTTGCTTTATAACACATGATGTGCATTGCCACRATGTTTCATTATCATTTTATTTTTGATATTTTAAGTCTAAAATGCCTGTTTCTGTAGTTTAAAAACAACACCCGAACTYAGTATTCTTGCTGATGTTGGCCGTGTCCTCCTGTGCTTTTGTGTCTCCGTTATGTTCTGCTTCCCATAAAAGTCACCGATTGGGGAAATAATTCCTTTTTTCAAGTTGTGCTTAATAAGWTGATCCACGAGTGAGTAAACTCAAAGCATGAATGATGAGTAGATCTCTAGGATTCCCATATCCAACAATGTTAGTATTGCTGGAAATGATTAAGTTAAAATATGCGTCTTTGGATACCAGGTTAATTTTTGTGTTATGTTTTATTGAACACGTTATTTGTGTTGCTAGTCTAAAGTGGTGTCTGGTTGGTATTTTTATGAATGGTATCCTGACAAAAATGCTAATTGTGAGGAAATTCATGCAGAGATAATCCTTTAAACATGATAGCTGGAGGACAGGTTTAGCTAAGTCTTATTGCATCTCATTTGGGCTCACTGAGGGTTCCTTTGTATGTTCTTGAAGAGGAGGGATAAAAGCTAAATCCTTGGGAAATGACCAGATGTGCCTAGACCAGTAGACTTATGTCTGTAGTAGGCCCAGAGGTCACGTTAAACAAATACAATTTAGAATTTAAAAAAGTGGCCRTCCCTGTGGCTTTACAGTCACCCCCGAGCCCGAGTTGGGGAGAAGCTTCCCCTCAGCTGAAAGGAAGACAAACCAGGCAGCTGTGAAAGATAAAACTTGTTTCTTTTCCCTTAGTTTTAGGAATGCTTAAATCATTACACCAGCTTCAGGTGGAGAACAGGCGCTTAGAAGAGCAGATCAAGAACCTGACGGCTAAAAAGGAGCGGCTTCAGCTGCTCAATGCTCAGCTCTCCGTTCCCTTCCCAACGCTGGCGTCCAACCCGAGCCCTTCTCACCAAGCGCACGCGTTCCCAGCACAAGCAGGTGAGCAGAGCCACGTGCCCACGGAGCCAGGGGCCGGTTTGCATGTAGTTGGTGGGAGGTGCATCTGCGCGGCTAATGGGAATAGGCTGCTGCTTCCTATCTTGGGGATTTTTTAAAAAATGTAATATTTAAAAATAAATGAGAAGACTCGCATGAGCCACTGCTGCTTGTTTCTGTGCATTTTCCTTTTTACTTCAGTCTGGAGCATCTCTGAATCTTTTGCTTTACCAGACATTTAGTTAATATTTTTCTAGTTGACTGTGACTTTAAAATTGACTTCCTGCTGACTTGACATGTTCTGTATTTACCTTTTGACATTATTTTGAAATAATTGTTCTGAATTTCTTTTCACCTGATGGAAATTTAACAACCGTGTGTGTCTGTGTGTGTTTATTTTTTGATGAATTTCCTTAGCACCCAGCACTGATTCCTTGAACAGCAGCAAGAGCCCCCACCTGGGAAACAGCTTTTTACCAGACAGCTCCCTGCCCGTGCTAAACCAGGCAAGTTCCCTGCCCGTGTTGGACCAGGTAACGTTTCCTGGTGGTTCTCGCCGCCAGCGTGGGGCGGGCGGCTCAGGGCTGCCCCGTGTGGCTGCCCCGCGCGGCTCAGGGCTGCCCCGTGTCTGCGCCCTAGGAGGTGACGTCGAGCGGCCAGAGCACGAGCAGCTCCTCGGCGCTGTCAACGCCGCCGCCGGCGGGGCAGAGCCCGGCGCAGCTCAACGGCGTCGCCGTGGGGGCCCTGGCGGGCGGCCTGCAGCCCGTGCCGCCCGCCCTGCCCGCCGTGGGCGGCATCATGGGCGCGCTGCCCGCCGGCCAGCTCGCCATCAACGGCATCGTGGGCGCCCTCAACGGCGTCATGCAGCCGCCGGCCTCCCTGGCGCAGAACGCGTCGCCGCTGGCCCACGCGCCCGCCGCCGTGCACCCGCTGCCCACCACGCTCAGCAACAGGTGAGGGGCGCGCGCCCGGCCCGCCGCCTGCCCCCGAGGGGCTGCTTCGGCTGCGTCGCGTGCGAGTTGGTTCCTCTGCAGCTTCTCGCTACCCACGTGGGCTCTGCTCCTGTTTGTGAGTGGCGGTAAGGAGGGGATTTAATGGCAGTGGTCAAGTTAGTGGCCGTAGTTAATGGCAATAGTCAGGTAGCCTGAATGGTCAAGTTGGACTGAAGTTGTTTTCGGTCAGGCTTTAGGGAATGGCAGAGCATCTCCTTTTCTTTTTGAAGTGTCCTGTTTTAAATCTAGCGGCATTGCCATGCAGATGTGACCGTGTAAATGTGCCTGGGGTGTTTTCCAGCCCACAAGAAGGAATTGTTGGAGCAGCCAGGAGGTCTCCCGGGCCGGGGGATCCCCGGCAGCGCTGCCGTCCGCAGCGCGAAGGGGACGAGGGCGAGAGCACGTGGAGCAGGGGAGGCAGTGGGCCCACTGGGGCGCTCGCCCTGCTCGCACACTAAAGGGGTTTGGAGTGGCATTCCTTAGGGATCTCCAAATGCACAGGAAGATCCATGTGGGAGTGTTGCTGATAACCTTGTCCCTAAGCAGGTGCAGTGGGCAGTGCAAGTTGCTGCTGCCCCAGCTGCAGACAAATGGGTAACGAAAGGAGACGGCTGCTCCCCAAGAAGGGGAACGGGCTGCAGGGGCTGGGCATATTCGGGAGCAGAGGGGAGCCTGGGAGCCTCGATTCCCTCTTCCCGTTGCCCTGTCCCTGTGACCCTCCTCACACCGCAGGGAGGGGGCCCTTTTAAGTGTCATTTTAGGATATTACAGTAGGTGGCCAGCTGGAAGAGAAGGCAGTTGTGTTGGAAAGGTGCAGGGGTCCCCGTGTCCTGCGCTCTCTCCTGGCGGCCCCTCGGGCGTCCCGGGGCGCCCGTGTCCCGCAGCGTGCCCGGCGACTGGGACGGCAGCTCGTGTTCCCCGCCGCGCTCGGCGCTCCTCCGGGGTGGGAATCTCCCTCTCCTTTCGAGGTCTTTCACGACCACCTCCTTCTACTGTGAGGTTTTGGTGTCTTTTGTTGTATGCTCGGAGGAAAAGGTGCAGGCCAGGCAAGCAGCAGAGTTAATGCAGCCCTTAGATGTGGTGGGATCCCATGGAACTGGATTAAATCCGTGTTCCTTTATGATGGAAAGGCACAGGAGAAAACAGCTCTGCTTTCCTATCTTTTTGTGCTGTTCTATAATTAAAAGAATTCCCAGACGTTGCAGTGTTTGGCTGCTCTTGGTAACCTGCGAGCTCCAGAATATGGGCAGGCAGTTTCCCGTGGAAATCCCTCCCAGACCTGACCCCGCTGGCCGAGTTACCGCAGTCGGGCAGAGGCTGTGGGGCAGGGCTTGCCCGTGGGGCGGGCAGGGCCCGGGGCWGTGGGGAGGGAACGGGCGCTGATGCCTCCCTGTGGAGCAGCAGCAACGGGCAGATGGGCTGTCCCGAGGTCGTTCCAAACATGTGCGGCCACAGCGCCGGCTGGAAACTACTGTGCCTCTGTCCCCTACTCCCTTGTGAMCTCTGGTCTTGCCCTGTCCCACCCCGCAGTGCCTCGGGACTGGGACTGCTTCCTGACCAGCAGAGACAGCTCCTGCTCCATCAGCAGCACCAGCAGTTCCAGCAGCTGCTGAGTACTCAGCAGCTCACGTCGGTGAGTGCAGCCTGGCGGGAGCGCGGCGGGCTCTGCTTTGTGGAGGGGATGCGGGAGGGCTCTGCTGTGCTGGGTTCCCGTGGTGCCTCCTTCAGCCCCGTGCACCTTCCCTGGACACGGGGGCTCCTCTCTCAGCACCCGCTGAGGGCAGCAGAATTTGGGACCTGGTGCTTCAGGCGATCGCCTCTCCCCGACCCCACCGTGACTGTAGCAGAAACATCCTGCGAGTCGGATGGTGCTGGCTCTGCTCTGCCCTGCAGAATGGGCCTCCTGGCAGCTCTTGCAGCCCTCTTGGAGCTGCCTGCCTGGTTTTGGTGCTCGGACAGTCGTGGGTTGATGTTCTTGTGTGCTCTGTGTGCCAGCGCTGAGCTGAGCTGTGCAGAGCTGCCCCTCTCGGGCAGCGCAGCCGGCACTGCCTGCCCTGGCCCGCTAACGTAATCCAGTCGATTAACTGGATTAAACTAGTGCTTGCCCTGGCTAAAAATGTGGGCAGGCAAGAACCCAGGGAGGACCTACCATTCATTAGTTAATTCTTGATTACTATTTTTTTCCCCCACTCATGCAACCCAAGGAACAGCACCAAGCCCTTCTGTACCAGTTAGTGCAGCAGCAGCACCAGCAGCACCAGCAGCACCAGCAGCACCAGGCCGACGTGCAGCAGCTGCAGATCCCCATCAACAACCTGCTGTCGGGCGCGCAGGCGGCGCCGCTCGCCGCCCCCGCCAACCCCTTCCTGGCCATGCACGGCGAGAGCGCCGCGCAGAAGGTGACAGTAAGTACCCTGCCCGCCCCACTGCCACGGGAGCCTCCTCGCGGGGTGGGTAGGGGACGAGCAGCAAGGTGTGGCCCTGTGGCCACGTGTCACGGATGGCGGGTTTCCTTCTGGTGCGGCTGCTTTGGGTTTTGTTTGTTTAAGGCTTCAGTAGTAGCTAGCGAGTTATTAAGCAGTAGTAGTTAGTGAGTTAGTGAGTCCAGTCCAGAGACTGGACAGCTTCCCTTTGCTTATTACAGCAGTGGAACTTCCCCTGGACATTTAAGTCCTTGGAGAAGACCTGAGGTGGCAGCACAGTGAGAAAAGAGAAGTTGTTCTGCAGGAACAGGGCCACGTGCCTGCAAACCTCTCCCTTCTGTTCCCAGGCACCGAGTTCTGCCCAGCTTTCTGGGTGCAGATGCTGCCATTTGCTAGCAGGCTCCTTGCTGTGACACTGCAAACGGTCCTGCAAAAGCTGGTGATACCACGTTCAAGGGAACCTTCAGTGTCTTCTGAACACAACACTTAGAAATAAGTGTTTTTAATTGCATTTTATTATCCAAAAAAAAGTAATTTTTCTATCCCATTTGCGAATGGGATTAAAAAAAGAATTCCTGGCACTTGAGAAGGATGGGGTGAATGAAGCAGGGGCTGCAGCCTCTTTGCAGCCGCTCCGCAGCCCCCTGGGCGCGCAGGGGCTGCCGGAGAAGCGGATCCGGGCGCAGGGAGGCAACGGCCCCTTGCTGGGATGCAAGTGGTCGTGGTTCAGAGCAGGTCGTGGTTCGGAGCAGCTCCCAAGGAGCCTCGTCCCATTCCTTCAGTTACTCTTTCCCTTCACGCTTTGGCTTCTGTGATGCACGTTTCTTCTCTACAAGTGAGAGTAATTTATTTGTCTATTAGATAGCTGTATTAATTTAATCTCATCTGTGATCTTGTCCGGGGTGTATTTTAACTCCGCTTTATCATTTGCATTCATTTAATTCTACTGAGCTCTGTATTTTATAATCTGATTTGTAGAAGTATTTTCTCTTGCACAGAGGCTCAATGATAAAACTGGACCAGTCGCATCAGAGAAGAGCTGACGTCTGAGCGATGCCGCCGCCGCTGCCGCCCTGCCCTGCCGCAGGCTCACGGGCTGCACTGAGCAGCTGGGTAGGCCGCGATTTACTCACTTGTTGCACTAAAATGGAAGTACTTGTTCATGTTTCAGACTGTGAAAAGAGAAAACCCTGCAGACCATAATGTTATGTCCATGTGATGGTACTAAGTACAAATTTGAACATAGAAAAATATATATGCTTGATCCTTGAGTACTACTCTTCTTACCAGTTGAAAGGCTAGGAACTCTCCGCAGTTTGGATTACTTGGGTTTCAGAGCAGTAGTTTTAAAAAGAGCCCCTGCCCCTTCCCCAGGCGGTCGCATCTGCTGCAGCAGCAGTGCTGGCAGCGGCAGCCTGGACCTGCTCCTTGGCGTTCTTCCTTCCACATCTCTTTTGAAATCTGACTCATAAGGGAATCCACTTTTGAACTTTTTACTCCTTTAAATTGCTGTCGATACAGAGTGCGAGTTTTCCCTCAGTGAGAACTACAGTTGGGAATCCAGAGCTGTTCATTTTGGTTGTAGGTTTTAGAGTTCTGAGGTTTTTAAAGAAACCACTTTGGTTGAGATGCGAAGTCCTCTCAGCAGACGAGGCCGCGCTGGCACGTGCAGCGCTCGGCCTCAGCCAAGTGCCTGTCGCTACCTCCGCCCCGGGGCGGCCGCGCCGCTCCCGCGCCCGGGACCCGCCGGGGGCACCGGGACCCGCCGGGGGCACCGGGACCTGCCGGGGGCACCGGGCCCCGCCTGGTGCCGCCTCCGCACCAAAACCGCGAGCCCCTTCCCGCTGCGCGGGGCGGCGGCTGCGCGGGGCGATGCGCCGGGGCCGGCGCCGGGGAGGCAGCGGCGCCCGGAGCCGCCCGCGGCGAGACCTCCACTGTGGGCTTAGTTGGGAGAACGCGTTAATCCTGCAATATGGTTCCGAGTTAAACATTGCACAGTTCTTACCTCATTTCTGTACATAAGGTTTTGTGAATCTGTTTTGTATTGTGAAGAGTTCATAAGAAAACATTGATATTTTGATTTGTAATATTTCTAATTAGTAGATTTAATTGAAAAAAGGAAAATAATTTATTTTTATATGTTCTGGGGAATTTTTTAAAAATGTCACAAATCACTTTTGTAGATACTTTACAAAAGTAAATCAGTGGTTTATTTTACTTACTCAACCCACTGGTGAATATTCTGTAACAATTTGTACAAATGGTAAAATGAAAATGTGCTGTTATTTTGACTAGATGTAAAATTCCAAGTGTATGAAAAGATATGTACAAAGCTTTTGTTAATAAAATTTTAATAATGTTTATAGTTGCATTTAGTTGTGTTGGACATGACTGTTGCATTAAGAGATCAAGCTCTCTGTTACTGYTACATGGCAATTTTCACAGTTGTGTGTTACCACTAAAACTTACCACAGCTTTTAAAGCTGTTTCTCCTTGGAATTCCTGCTTGCGGGAGCCCTTGGAGGGGGCTGCGGGATGGGGGTGCCGGGAGCTCCCCTGCCACCCGGTGCAGCTGCTGCTTGCGGGGCTGCAGTGCCGGGATACAGGGTGTGTGTGTGTGTGTGTGTGTGTGTGTGTGTGTGTGTGTGTGTGTGTGTGTGTGTGTGTATATACATATATATATATAGAGAGAGAGAGAGAGAGTTACCTGCTAGAACTAAGCCCGTGCACTGGGGAGGGACCGGTGTTCCCGTGTTTTGGGCCACCGTGTCCAGGCGGGCTCTGGCCGGGGGGGCTGCAGCCTCATTTGGGGGTCGCTCCCCGGCCCCGGTTCCCGCAGCGCCCGGTGCCCGGCGCTGGCTCCGGCCTCAGCGCCCGGCAGCCTGGGGAGACCTGGACTGGAACCAGCCCCTGCCCCACAGCCCGGCCAGGCYGCCAATGGGAGCAGGCTCCTCCAAGCCGGAGGCGTCGCTGCAGGGAGAAGGGCGGCTTGGGAAAACATCTGGAATGCCCAGGGGCCTCGTCCTGCTCCTGTGTTTACGAAAAAGGTCAGTCCTTGGTATTACTGCAAACCCCTGCAGCGCTGCTCTCCTTGACTGACCTTTAAAGACCATCAAGTACCTCTTACTCCAGTACTTAGGCATTGTATAAATTGTATCTTTTGGATAATGTAAAATASAGTAGCGAGAGAGGGACAAGACCCAGTACAGCATTTCAAATCGAAAACTGAACTGTAGTGAATGCTGATTGTGGTGAACATATTATTATTAACATTATTATTAACATATGTTGATAGACACTGTATAGAGCAGCTGCTCTGTGCAGGTAAGGATGTTGTCTTGCGTTTATCTCTGGAAGCCCCGGAGCTGCTGGACTAATCCCAGGCCTGCTCCATGTTCCCAGCTCGGCCCTCCCTCCCTCACAGCAGCCCTTGGAACCTGGGGCATTGCAGGGAAGGGCTCCCGGGAAAGGGGCCCGGGGGCCGAGACACCAGAACCGGACCCAGGGACCCATCCACCCAACGACACACAGGGCACCTCGGGACGATCTGCGACGGCTTCGGATTTATTGGCATTGTCTTTTACTAAGGCACATGACGTATAGAAATAGCGAGGTACAAGATGCAGCTTCCTGCCCGGGAGAGTCAGARAGCTCCCGCTGGGACAAGGACGAGTTACGTTTCTGCTGTTGAGAGCGTTCAGTTTTTAGCCATTTTTTTCTTCTGTACCAGTTCAACAAGCAACTTGTATCTTGCTATACACTCCTCCTAAAAGGAAAAGCAAAAGTGTTAATTAAGATTTGATACATTAATATTGCTTTAAGTAGCAGCAGCAGTACGAGTGGCGGTGGCTTTTTTATTTTTTAAATTATCCATACACCCAATTTCAAAGGAGAAGCTCCAAGGAGGTAGCTCTGGAGCGGTTCCAAACCTGCCTGGCTGCCACCCTGTACCCCCTGCTCTGGCTGTTCTGCTGGAGCGGGATGGACTGGATGATCCCTAGGRGTCCCATCCAGCCTGCAGGACTCCATGATTCCAAGGGGACGGCTGCTCAGGGCCCAGGCTCAGCCCGGGGCGGAGCAGGTCGCGCTGCAGCTCAGTTAGTTACACCCTTGTTCACTGAGGGGGGGCGGTGCAAGAGATGCCGTAAAAACAGGGGCAAAGCCAGGCACCAGCCTCTGGTTACGCTCTGTGACTTGAACTTTGTTTAAATTCTMATTTGTTCTAGTTTAAACATAAGCTATTTTGACTTTCATCATCTTATAGCAAATAGAGTTAAATGCACRTATTAAAGAAAAAACRGTACAAATGACAGTCAGGTGCTTCAGGTTGTGCTCTGGCTGAGAGTTAGGAGCTGCGCCAGCGGTAACTGTGCGGGAGCCCCKCGGGCACCCTGAGGTGCAGGCAGGCCAGCGGCTGTACCTTGCTTTTTCCAGGAACACACTTGGCTATTTTATCCCAGCGATCTGACGTTCCCTTCGGGTGCTGCTGCAGGGCCATTTCCAGCAGTTTCTGCTGGTTCTGAGTCCACAGATCCTCCGGCGTTCGGCTCCGCTCCCTCCTCCTGCCCTCCTCGTCGCTGTCTTCATCCTGCTCCGCGCTGTCGAAGTCCCTCTGGCGCCTTCCCCTGCCCTTCTCCTCCGCCCCGTCTCTGGCCGCTGCCGGGAGCATTTCGAGCGCCTTGAGCAGCTTCCTCCTGCGCTGCCGGGTTTCGCTGGGCTCCGGGGGCTCCGCCTGGAGCCACGGCAGCGCCAGGACACGAGCGCTGCCTCCCGCCGCCGCCTCCTCGTCCTCCGGCTCGCGCTGCGTGATCATGTGGTCGGGCAAGCTGAGGTTCACTTTGACGCTCCKGGAGTTCTGGGCCAGGCTCTTCAGCTCCGAGAGCCTAATGATTCCTGCCGGGAACACGACTGTGCTTAAAAAACCTGCTAGAGGTTCCCCAACAGAGGGAACTGCCTGGAAGAAACCCAGATATCTGGAGCGGTGCAGGGAGAGGGCAAAGCTCGCAGGGCTTGGGAGCTGAGGGAAAAMGTCTGGGCAGCCTGGATGGGAGCCCCATGTTCTGGGACTGGATGGACCCCTTCCAAGCCAATCTGTTGGGCGACGCCGTGGGGCAGGAAGCTCCGGGGGGGTTTTGCTGCTCTGCTGTGTGCCCGGTGCCAGCCAAGGGGCACCGCGACCCGCGGGATCRGAGCGGGGCAGCCCCGGGCACGTGGAGCAGCCCGGCGAGCCCCGGGATGGAGCAACATTGGGATGAGCACCCACCTGGCGCGCAGGCCACGGCCTCCTTCACCTGCTTGGCCTTCATGGTCACCTGTGCTCAGCAACACAGAGAGAGAAAGGGAAAAAGTGAGGATTGGTTTAAAAATGATGTATTAATTTGAAGATATTGTGAGCAACTTAGCCCGGCACTCCAACACTGCGCATGGGCAGCCCTAATGGCAGTAACTTGGCAGATTTTGTCCTTTTARAAGTATCCTTAGTTTAAATACTGTAAGCAATGCTGCACATTTCTATTACCACCACCTAACATTTGGGAGCACTTTGGCTATTTTGGGTTTTCTTCTYCCGTTGTCCTGGCACTGAGCAGGGGAGCAGAGCGGCCCTCGTGCATTCAGCCCTGGACACACGAAATGCCAGGGATCGCCAAGCCCCTCCCAAATCCYGGTGGCTCAGGGAAACGTTCCCTGGACACGAGCACACGGAGGACGGAGATCTCTGCTCCCGCTCACAGCTGAGGCCGGGTCCCGGGAGAAGAGGCCCCAGCCRCAGGAGCCGCGGGAAGGAACCCAGCAGCTTCCCCCGCATCCCGAACGAGGAGGCCCCCTTGTTCCCAACTTCCACGTGCTGCTCAATCCACCCCACAGGTAGAAAGCAGCACTAGCTCCGTTTGAGCTGCTTCTAATCACTTAGATAGGACTGTGTTATGTGAAGGGATCCAAGCTCCTTAACTCAAGTACCAGCTGCAGCTGAATGCGTCTTAAAATGTAGCACGGAAATATTCTGATTTCTTCGTTTTGAAAATATTTCATGCAGAGGTTTGAGACTCTGCGGCCCTGGGACCAAAGCCAGAAACGGGCACTAGCCTCTCTGGGACACCGGGACACCCGGAGCGGAGCCCAGGCCGGCCCTGCTCCTGCTTGGAGCTTCCCTAAAGCGGGGAGCAAACGGCGGGCTGCGGAGCCGGGAATGCCACCACGTGGAACATGTGGGCTGTGGAGCCAGGAATGCCACCACATGGAAAGTGCGGGCTGCGGAGCCGGGAATGCCGCCACGGGGGACGCGTGGGCTGCGGAGCCGGGAATGCCGCCACGCGGAGCACAGACGCGGCCGCCTCTGCCCAGGGCAGGCAGGCGGCTGCTCCGGTGCCGCGGGTTGTGTCCGGCACAGCCGGGGGCAGGATTCCCATTTGGATCCACGCCRGATCCCCATCCTGGGCCGCCCCCTCAGCACCTACCACCCTTTGGCGCCTGCTCGGAGCCTCCCTCCCGGGCTCCTGCCCGCGACGCCGCAGGACCTTCCTGAGAAAAGTGCTGGAAATCCTTAGGAAAGGGACTGTAGAACTCAACAGCAAGGCTTAGCAGGGAAAATAAAAATTACATCCCATCTTCTAGGATTATTAAATTTAAATGAGAATGTGATGAACAAAAAATCCCAGTTCTAATTAAAAAAAAAACCCAAACCCTTCCCTCCAAGGTTGATGCCTGGCTTGGATAATTCCGGTTGCTAGAGCTGCAACACGGCCCAGTTTTAGCCCCGGATGCAGGGCTCTTTGYAACAGGATTCAGGGCTGTTTATAAGCGGAACCCCATGCTCTGCCGGCCGCTGCGCGATCCCATTCCCGCAGCAGCAGGAGAGGCCCCCAGGCCACCACGGGAACGACCTTCCTGGGCCTCAGCTCCCACCAGGGCCTCTGGGTCCCGCCTGCATCCTCAGCCCGGAGAGTCTCCACAGGGCCGGGACTTGGCGGCACTCAGAGCCGCTGAATGGAGCCGACCCTYCGTGTCCGTCGGGAATTCCACGAGTCCCTGCGGACCCGCAGCGGGCGGCCCGTGGCACCGCGTGCAGCAGCCCCCGTGCCGCTCACCGCAGCGCTGCGCCGGGAATCGCACCCGGAATCGCGCTGGGAATCAGCCCGTGCACGCGCACCAGGCACCCGCGCCTGAACCACGCTACTGATTCTGACACACTTCCTTCCCAGGAGGATGTGCAGGCAACTTCCGCAGCCGGGAAAGGGGGAGAGAGAGAGGAGCCTGCCCTGAGACGAAGCACAAATAAACTCAAGCAACGGCAAAGGGGCTCCCTGAGCTGTTATCTCGAGGACCCCGCTCTGCGTCCAGCACGCGGAAGCTCTGACATTGGAAGAGCTCTGCAATCAGCGCTGGATCTTACAGCCCCACGCTGCACATGCAGCCAGCTCCGCATTGMAAACGCTGCAGGTCAGTACCTTGGATCCAGGTTCCTTTACAGGACAGATGTTCCCAAATGAGGCTATCACTGGTATCCCCTAACAGATACTAGTTTTGCTGTTATCTGTCTAAGTTAGAACTGAAGCAGCCTCCCACTGGAGCAGGGAAGGCTCTGGTTTCATGTTGCGGGGGCCGCCCCAGGCCGGCGGCAGCCTCAGCGCCCGGCGCCAGCCCCGCGCTTGGGGCCAGCACTTGGTAAATGCCTTCAGCATTCCATCAGCACACGCTGAGGCTTCCTCCCACTCTTATAAAGGCAGCGGGACACCTTGATGATTAGGGGGTTTTATCCACCATCCTCCTCTCTTCCCTTAAAAGCCCTCTGTTTTGCACGGGTGCATCTGCAAGTCCTGCTTTAGGTACCGGCTAAGCCCACTCTGAGTTATTCCACTTGAAATTTCCAGGTATCAYTTATTTGTCAGTGCGCTCCAGCTGTCATTGCCATCAAGGCGCTGACACAGGAAAAGAATCACAATGTGTCAGGATCAACTTTCCAAGGATTATTAGGGACCCACCTATGCGGAATGTCTAAAATCTCTATTTCCATTTGATTTAACGATTGGTCTTGCCACTCAGCTTTGCAGTCTTCTCTGATGCCAGTTCCTCCTTACTTTCTGACATTTAAGTTTCTTTATAATAAAGTTTAATAAATAAACAATAATAAATAAAAAATAAATAATAAAAAATAAATAATAAAAAATAAATAATAAAAAATAAAAAATAAATAATAAAAAATAAATAATAAAAAAACTATAACAAACTTTCTGATTTAAATTTCTTCACCAGTGATCGGCAGTATCTGGAGGCTGGGTCCACAGCACTTTGAAGAGCAGAAGTTGCTCTAACTGCTTTTTCTGCTGCATTTCTCACCCTGCTTTGATTAGTATTCTTTCCCAGGGTGACAGATCAGCTAYTTGGAAAAAACCATTCTCCAGCGTATAAAGTAGTTGCAGAAATGCAGTTCTAGCCACCGCTGCTGTTAGTGCATAATGCTGGAGCAGGGAAGTTTTCGGGTAAATCACGAGTTTCACCCTTGTTATGGGATCTGTGCTGTGCTAACAGACCTGTCATTGGCAACAGCCTTCACCGCAGACGCCAAGTCAGTCCTTAGGAAACCCTGTGTCCGGGGCCACTGTGAAAATCGAGGCTCCAGACCATAAAACTGATCTAAAACTGCCCAAGTCGGCATGTGCAGAGAGGGCAGGTCTCATATTCCTGCACACCCTCACAGTGCTGAACAGAGCAACTGCATTACTCTACAGAAACCAACGTTAAATGCTCCTGTTCCTGTGCACAAGGAACCAAGGAATCTTTGTGGCCCCACAGGGCAGCGGAAGTCACAAATCCAGCCCGGTAACCGCTCCACGTAGCAGGCTCTCTTAGACAAGGAACACGACAGAAAGTGCTGGTTGCAGCAAAATACTGAAGCAGAAACGGAGCCCTCTTAGTTCAGGACAAGTTTCCTCCCGAGAACCCCCTCTGGCTTCAGCTTCCCAAGTCGTTCCGCTGCAGGAGGTGGGACGGCAGCGAGCGGGAGCAGCAGCCCCGACACGTGCAGCGGGCGCCCCGCTGCTCCGCGCTCCGCGTGCGGCTCGGGCCCAGCCCGGACGCCACCAACCAGGACACCTCAAACATCCCTCCCTCATCGGGACACCGGGCTCAAACCTCCRGCTACCCGAGGGCACTCCTGCCTCCTCCTCCAGGTGGGACAACGGGCGATCCAGGGACAGCAGAGGCAAAACGTAACTCGGGGAGAGCTCGAAGCAACTCTCAAGCTGCAGGGACAAAACTCGGCTTTGCTGGCACGGGAATGCACCGCTGGATCAAGGSCTGCACGGGAAGGCATCGCTGGATCAGGACTGCACTGGCATGCACCGCTGGATCAAGGGCTGCACTGGCATGCACTGCTGGATCCGGGCTGCACGGGAATGCACCGCTGGATCTGGGCTGCACGGGAATGCACCGCTGGATCCGGGCTGCACGGGAATGCACCGCTGGATCAGGGGTTGCACGGATATGCACTGCTGGATCTGGGCTGCACTGGAATGCACTGCTGGATCAAGGGCTGCACTGGAATGCACCGCTGGATCTGGGCTGCATGGGAATGCACCGCTGGATTGGGGTTGCACGGGAATGCACCGCTGGATCCGGGCTGCACGGGAATGCACCGCTGGATCAAGGGCTGCACGGGAATGCACCGCTGGATCAGGACTGCACCGCTGGATCAGGGGCTGCACGAGAATGCACTGCTGGATCTGGGCTGCATGGGAATGCACCGCTGGATCAGGGGTTGCACGGGAATGCACCGCTGGATCWGGGCTGCATGGGAATGCACCRCTGGATCARGGGCTGCAYGGGAATGCACCGCTGGATCAGGGCTGCACCAGGCAGTCACCCAGGCCCCAACTTGGGGGTTCCGACAACAGCATCCCGGGCACATGGATGGATCCCAGTGGGACAGGGATCCCTGCTGCAAGGGCCACGACCTTCCTGAGCCGGGACTGGAGCGTCTGCTGCTCCCAGCGGCTCCCCGCGCTGCTCCAGCTGCCAAGCACCAGCACCAGCTTCCAGAACTCGCGCTCTCTCTTAGCTGGTCCTTGTCTTTGTGCATGTGCTCCTTCCGTTCATACTGTGGAAAAACGTAAAGTCTGTGGAATTATGGAAAAAACTCTTTAGAGAGAGCTCGTAAGGAGCTAGGGCTAATACACAGCACTGAGGAATATGCTGAATCTGTGAAGTTAATTTGAGTAAAAACCACATTCTTCTTAAATCAGAAAGCCAAATAGAAGGATTTAAATTCCTTCCAGGCTTTGCCTCAGCAGTAGTTTTTATGGATCCAACCTTCCAGAAGAGGGAGAAGAAACTGCCAAACTGAAGCTATAACCAAAAACACCATCATGCTGCACCTACTCTTCCAATGGCTTTCTCAGAGCAACCATAAGTATTTAAAGAACTGTTTGACCCAAGTCAAATAATGACCCAATCCTTTATTTTCATGCAACACACACAAAACCCATGCTTTATACACTGCTTTTCCTTCCCGAGACTTCTGGAAAGCTGCCGAGTTGCCTTCCAGTTTTAGCGGGTCAGGGAAACTCTCAACACCGGCACGTGAAGCCAAATCGCTCTGCACTTTTGGCAAGTGCCGTCTGTGCAATTCGCTGCATGGCTTGAAACGCAGTTTTCCACCTGGGCTTTGGCCCTGCCTTTGGCAGTCTGTGCTTGTCAGCGCCTTCCTGGCTCGTGCAGCGGGGTGCAGCACAGCCGTGTGCGTCCGCAGGGAAAGCCACACGTTGTGTTTAATGCTAACGCAGCAAGTGCACGTTGCTCCGAGCACTCTTGGAAGCGACGTGTTGGGAATTTTAACCAAACCTGCTTAGTCCGACCAGTCGTGGCGGTTCCCAGCTCTGCCAGAGCCGACGGATGGGGCAGTTACCTCAGCAGAGATGGGAGCCACCGTGACTCCGAACACGTGGGCATTAGATCCCTTCCCGGGGCTAGAAGATCCGGACTGTGCAGGGGAGCTCGGGGACAGCTGCCCAGGAAGAGGGATGKGTAAAAGCAGCAGCAGCGGTGGAGCTGCCTTCAGCACCTCAGCACAACAGCGTCCTTGCAGGAAAGCTGCTCCGCTCTCCTCCGTGAGCGGCTCTCTSCCTGACGTGCCAGGGATGCTCCGGACACGCTCCCTGCATCACGACTCGCAGGGATCAACGATGGGAAGGCCACTACCTTGTGCCCCCGGTGCACAGCGTGTCGTGCTGCCCGGCTCTGCCGAGACGGGGCCGCTGTGGGGACGCACGGGAGGGAAGTGCCCAGCAGGGAACAGCCAACGGCCCCACGCAAAATCCCCCCCGGCTTCCCGGGACCTCTGCAGGATCACACGGGTGCTCTGGGGGCTGCACACGCAGGCTGGGGCACCCACATGCCCCCCAAATCCCGTTTGTAGATATTAATGCCCTTCTTTGGGCCTGGACCAGAGCWAAGTCTTCATACCCCAGCGAGCAATGGGATGAGCTGTTTCTCAAACACATGCAAGTCAAACGCAAACAAACGCAAGTCAAAAAAACCGCTGCAAGGCGAAGTTTCAGAGCACCAACAACTCCAGTAACCCAGCGACCACAGCGCACGAAATGAGATACAAAACAGGCACGAAACCACGCAACGGCCAAAAGCAAAAAGAAACTAATGAACTCACGGGCTTCTACACATGGCTTATTTCTCACACAGAGGCTCTCTTGCTGAGAAGCATCTGCCGAAAGCAAGAAACCTGCCTGACGGTGGAAAGTCCTGTGGAAAGCCGCACTGAGAGCGGGGAGCGCGGGGTCCCCGCACAGGCACCCCGCAGGGCTGGCGCGCGCGGCACACGGAGCCGAGCGCGTCGCCTTCAGCCCCGTCGCACCAGTGACCGAGGCCACTGCACAAGGATGAAACCCGAGAGCTCCTGGCCTTTAATTTAAAAAACCTGCAGCTAATAATCACATTAAAGTCTGTTTGGCATGCCAGACAGCTTTGGCTTCCTCTGTTATTTTTACAATTTGAACGGCCTTTGTAGTTACTAAAATTAATTTATGCCTTTCAGCAAACATTTTTTAAAACTTTTTTTTTAATCTAACAGTATAGGCATCATCAAGTACAGGACACTTCTGTAATCTCTCACCTATTTTTTTCTCCACTTCTGAGTTAATCAGATGCTAACTATCACTTATTTCAAATTTTCAAAAAGGCTTAGCATTTGTCAAATCAAACTATTTTTCGCAGAAAAAACAGCCTTAAAACTTCTTTCACAAGTTACAGTCTATTATGGGTATTCAGATTGTTTAGAAAATTCAAACAAACCTTTTACATTTTGTTTTAAAAGGTCAATTATTTCCTTAAGTACTGCAGGACGGGAATGCGAGCTAAGCCCGAAGCRACGAATCCAGCAAGGAAAATGGGTCAAGGAACAGATGTCGGGAGGACGACCGAGCGCCGTGYGCAGGTAACCAGGTCAGCAGGCAGGAACTCTGATTAGAGTAAACCCAACTCCATTTCCCTTTCATAATCAAAATACTTGAAAATCTAATTTATACCATGAGCCAACTGCAACAAAAGTGACTTAAAAAGCTGTYGATGCTTTCAATTGCAAACGCAATAAAATGCCATTGTATTAATTCAGTTGAAAATTATCTTTAAGGAAAAAGAGATTGGTAAATCCCCACTAGGTACACAATAAAATGAGAACTGCCAACTTAAATAATTAAGCATACATAGTAAGCASAACTTATCTATTTTGGGTTATTATTCATTATTTAATATTGTTAATTGTGTAATTTCGCCAAAACTTAARTACTTGTTTATGACAAACAATTTTAATGGCAGTAGAAAAGAAAAAGCACCTGAAAGATGCTTTGCAGGAAGTACTGAATTTAAGAACAGACAAGTTAAGGTATATGCAGGGATTAGTAACCAAATATCTGGCTTTAATTCKACATTTTTAAAAAGCAGTTCACACATGCTTCCAATTGAAGGAAGGTTTTGTTTCCTCCCCCTTTCCTCCTAGGTATCTTGCACTTGTTAATCTAATCACAGACCATATGAAGAGAAGGACCCAACCCCAGGCAGAACCTCTACCCTGATGCTGCTCCTCACAGATGCTTGATTATCCTGTGCTTAAGAGCCTTCAGATTGAAGGTTCCACAACCTTCTTCAGCATCTTCTTCCTCTGCTTCATCTTCATTGCAATTCTTTTCCGTTCTCATTCATATCTGTGGTAACTACCCAATTTGGAGTAACATCACCTTGCCCTACACACATGATGAAGAACACAAGTCTCCACAGTGCCCCTTTTATACGTCTGAAGACCTAAGTCCCCACTTCTGTATTTTCTTTCAGTTCAACAACATGAATTCCTTCACAAGCTCTCCTTCCAGGTCACACTTTACACACCTCATATTTTCTCTAAGCTCTCCTGGACTTTCTACAACCAAGTCATGTATTCACGTGCAACACTGAAATCTAGCCTCAAACCGAGGATGCAAATGGAGCTGGGGCACTGTCCTGTTCACGTATCTCAGTAACCTGTTTGCTTGGCTGCATGTGCCCCAACATGCCCTTTGTTGACATGTCTTTAGCTCACCATCTCCTCTAATTGCCCTTTTCTCCCCTACTTTCTAAGGGCTGCTAYGAGCCACTTGTTCCCCATCTTTTACCTGTGAGCCTGATCACTATCCCTCTGTATGACCYTGTATATATTATCTGTGCAATTTCACCTCACTCTTTGCCTATAACTTGTCCAACTTGTCCCGATCTTTTTGAATTCTACTCTGATCTACCAACACACTCACAGTTCCTCTYATCTTTGTGGGAGTTACAAATTATGAACAGACCTGAGAAGCACTCGCACTATTCCATCATCCTCACTCATCCAGGTTGGACAGATCCAATCTTGATCCATTCCTGTCTTTGACAGTGAACCTCTGATGATTCCTGCAAAACTTGTTGGGTGGATGCCCCATTCATGAAGCAGTGGCTCCACAGGAGACCTTATGACACTGCCTGATCCTGGACAGCAACTGAAAAGGGACTTGAAACTCCAAGCTTGTCTTTAATTAATGRCATTAATATTAATATATTAATTAATATATTGATAAAGTTAATATTAATGTATTATTAATATATTAATGGTATTACTGATATCAAGTTAAAGACATTCTGGAGAGTTTCTGCTAGTATTTTCTTTAGACAACCATATTTTCTTTAGACAAGAACCTTGTTTGAACATTTCTGAGGTATCAAAAGAGAGGTTCTAGCAAAATCAAGAAAAACTTTTTTCCAAGCAGAACAAGCCTCTCTGGGAATTAAGAACAGACACAAACTTTTCAGCTCTTTTTTATAAGCAAAAAAATCAATACTAAAGATGCACGAATCTGAAACYTTTTTTCCAGGCCGTTTGAAAGCTCCCAAGCAAATAAAACCACAGACCTACGTTAAAGCAAAACCGTGTAATCGAAAAGCTGACCAAAGTCAGATACACTCACATCAAATCACTTTTTTTCTCTCTTCAGAAATCGCAGAGCAAACCAGTACTGTTTGATATATGAATTTACTTTTAAAAATAGGAAAAGAGCTCTAGACCTTCTAAAACTGAATTTGTTTGGGATTGGAGGAATGAATTTTACTGAAGCTCTCCTGGCATGTATGAAGGATTTCATACATTTTCATTTCATACCTTTTTCTCCAAAAAGTACTGAAATATTTTTCTATCTCCTTCTGCTAAGGCACAAAGTTTTACACTGGGATTAGTTCCCACTGAGGCCTTGAGTCAGAAGCATCATCAGAGAGATCATTTGTATTGGATTACTTTAKACCATTTTTATTAACACCTTTCAGGCTAATCTACTGGCTTTCAACACTTAAAAATCACATGTAAACAAATGAACTGTAGCTTCTAAATGCTTTTTCTAGTTCTCTAACTATGAAAAGCAAATTTAGAAAATTTAGGTAATTTAGTCTCAAGAACAAACAAGCAGAAATTGGTTTGCAGTTAAAAAAAATGTATCCTGCATCACAAGAAAGTAGGAAAAAACATTATTTTACTTGTTTTTGTTTGTTTTGCTTTTAAAAAAAAAGAGGCTTACTTGCCAAATACTAATGCACGCACACTAACTCTCTCCTATCTAATGTTAAATTAGTGGTAAATATGGAATTTCTAAGTTGTAGGAGATTGCAAGTTAAGCTACACGGGCTATTTCAAAACAGAAATTTATTTCCCTGCACGTCTCTCGGTGGCCAGTGAAAACTGCCTGCATATACAAACACCACAAACACTTCTTTCCTTGTACAAAAAAAAAMCAGGAGTTTCCTCTGGCTCTAGTGTATTTTTTTTTTCTCCTTTCTATCACGGTGGTGCCCAAACAAACTAAGTTTAGGAAACCTTGCTGTAAATTTATACTCTACCTCTATGTCTCTTCTGACAAGTAGGAAGGATAAACTGCTCATCTTGGTAAGTCACTGAGTGCATACTCCTTAAGCAGTTCCCAGTTTAAATGTTCCCAATATTGAGGTAGTAATTTGAGAAGCAGGGGAAAAATCAGGAAGCTTTTAAGTGTTGCCTCTTAAAACGTAATCAGTAACCATGCAATGCAATGGTAGAAGTAACAGAGACATCAGTAATGAACCCAAGTCAGAAAAGCTGAACTAGCATTATCAGGAGTGGGAATTCTTCAGGGAAATAAAAAGCTGTGTGGAGAACACTTACAGTTGGAGGTCACCAGAAGTAAAACCAGAGTGTGCTCAGACCTTTCTCCATACATAATCCCCCCTTCCAAGACTCCTCTTTTCTTCTAAGAATGACGACAGTTTTTAGGACATGCACCTTTCCCGCATTTCCCTATCCAGTTCACTGAAAAAAATGACCATATTTCTCCAAACATCCCTCCTAACRGAATAAGCAACTTTCCAGGACTGGACATAGGCAACTACAGTGTCCAAACAATGTGAAGCAAAGGGTTTTTTCTGAAGAAAGCTTTTTATACCAGTTTTTCAAAGTAACCTCAAAGACTTTTTTCCATGCACATGGCATATTATCAAGTGAAATAATTTTACTATTAAAGTCTGTTCAGAAAAATGTAGCATTTTTTTAAAAAGTCATCCCTATTTAGTACTACGATATGAAACACGAAACAGATGCTCAAAATAATCAGCCTTTCATTTGCATAACACGTTAGTAACTTCTTGCTTATGTCCACATCAAGATCCTTATAGCTTATCCACAAATTATATATCTCGTTCTAAAATAGTATCTTGCTCTAAAATGATATATCTTGTTCTAAAAATAAAATTGCTGCTTTTCTAGTGTATACAAGTAATGTATATTTATAATTGTATAATGTATAATTATGTATAATATATACATAATTAGAAAGATGAATTAAATCTTTAAAAACAATGTTTGAAAATATCTTTTGCTGATTATGTTAACAGGAAGAGGGAAAAAAAAAACCCTAAAAAACTAAACACATTAGAAGCTTGCAAAAGGGCCCAAAGGTTACAATGACTTAATGTTTCACTCCAGCCAAAGACTTTGTTTCCCATCCCATTATTTAAGATAAATGCTGAAATATAATAAATAAGGAACATCTAATCTCAAAATGTACATCGACAAATTTAAACAGTATTCTCATTAACCCTTCCCAGAACCTTTTAAATAGGGTCAGTGGAAAGGGCTTTCAAATGGTCCTCAGCAGACACGGTACATCATGTTCTAGTAATCTATTGCTTAAAAAGGAAAGGTCTTTTACAGCCAAGCCCCAGAGGGTTTTAAGATCATAACACTAAAAATCCGTAAGTACAAACTTTCTTTGATATACGGTTCAATACTATAAAATATAAATTAACAAGGATATTAATCATTTTCCATAATAACCAGGCTATAATCTAGAAAAACGGACCGAAAGAGAATCATACTTACCACTCGTTTCACAGTTTCCCAAGATATTCCAGTTTCCTTACGGGGAAGCACCTGTCTAAACACCATTAGCTCATCCACACACTTTGCAGGGACCGGCGTAGAACAGCAACGTAATCTCTAACCGATGACACAAATATCCCCTCGTAGCTGCAGGCCGCTGCTATGAAAAAGCAGCGTTTATCTGTTTGTGGCTGCAGTAGCTCAAGGCTCTGCGCACCACGCAGCCCATCGGTTACAGCTGTTAACTGCGGAGCAGGGCACCGGCTGACATCTGCTCCTGGCACAGTCACTTAATGGTTCACTTCCAGGTCCTGAAAGGACTGCAGCCTCTCGGCAGRGACGGTGTGGGACCCCGTGTCCGCCCGCCTCCTACGCTGCCTGCCCGCTGCTGGCTTCCCCCTCGCCTCGCAATGCAAATCTGGGAGCACTCACATCTGCCACCGATCGACCCAAGTCGTGAGCAATCTTCTCCCATCGACCCGGGGTCCCCCCTGGGAACTTGACCATGCTTCTTGTCAGCTGGCTCAGGTCCTCCTCTGTCCACTCAGGCGCCTGCAAAACATTGGTACGACATTCATTACGCTGGGATATTGCACACGTTTTGGTGGGGTAAAATACTGGGKCGGGGGGGAGAGGGAAAGCATTTATCAAATCATGTAAAAAACAAAAAAACACAACCAATTTAGTAGCTTCAAATATCTGGGTAGCACCACCCTATTTCATTGCAGAAAACGCATAAAAATAACAGGAAA
This sequence comes from Nothoprocta perdicaria, assembly GCF_003342845.1. Lineage (NCBI taxonomy): Eukaryota > Metazoa > Chordata > Aves > Tinamiformes > Tinamidae > Nothoprocta > Nothoprocta perdicaria. The sequence continues at coordinate 5,280,840 of NW_020455455.1, forward strand.
ACAGTAAAGTTAAAAATTACAAAGCCTTAATGTTCAAAAAAATGCATTTTCCGTATGATCTACATTGATCTATTTAATTTTTATCTACACAATGTGGAATGTACAGTACAACAATGCAGAGTAAAGCTCAAAAGCAACAATATTTCTATTAAAGATTAAATTGCAGTTTGAAATTTAAAAAAAGAAAGCTGGCTTTTTTTCTAATTTCGAATGCAAGATGTGTTTACCAAAGCATAAGAAAACGTACTCATTTTTATATTTTTAAAATCTCCAAACAAAACAGAGCAATCACTTTAGCTCTTTGTCGCTGTAATCACGGTATGTTTTGRCTTTCCTGGATGGCGGAGATGAAATCTGTTGATTCCAAGAGCCCACCAGGCCCTCCTGAACCAAACGCCCGCACGAGGCAGCAGCCTGGCTACAGCTCCCAACCGAACGGATCCAGAATCCAGTAACCAAAACGCATCCGAGTGCTCCACTCCAGGTGCATCCCACAACCTGCTAAACCCAGCCTAAGGGCCAAAGGCAGGGAACAAAGCCAGGGAGCGCCCTTAATTGCGGTGGTTGGAGGCCGGGGCCGGCCTCAGAGCGCAGGCCGCGGTAGCGGCCCGGACACTCGCGCGTCGCYGCCAGGCCCCAGCCCTTGCTTTGCTACCGGCCACTCGGCCGGTTTTATTTATTTTTAAGGCATTCTGTATGACATACCCCTTCTCATCAGCGCTGCCGCTAATGAAGGGGCATCTCTCGCGGAGCCGGCATCACAGAGCCATCAGCGGCGAGCCGCGGCCAGAGGTGAGTGACCCCGGGGACCATCCCGGCAAGGGCAGCAAAGCTCCGGCCTGACACTAATCCCGCCTGTCATTCTCCCACTGTGCTCCAACCGCAGTGACATCCGCCCGCRCACCGCCGGCTTAACGGGGCCCTTCCTGACTTTTTACTGTCTCCCCCAATCAATGGCTCCGGCGTGCTCTTTTCACCATGTCCAAATGGCAGCTTCGCTCATAATCAGAGCGCGCTGCTCCCGCTAAAGGGCTTCCCGAAAGGCCCCGCCATTTGCATTCATTTGCAAAGCAAACTACTTTTATTCACTTTGTTCTGCTATCAAGAGTGTTCCCTGAAGCAGATAAATTGGCATAAATACAACCTGCCACTTAAAAGACAGTAAATAATAGCCAATGGGAGCAAGATTTCATCAGTCGCTCGGGTTTGGACCCATGTAGTCCTTTATTCAAAGCTGAAAGCCCCAGACATTCATATTTGTACTGCTTTTAATACAATGTAAAATTCACATTAAACATAACGTGTTTAAATAACATGTGTATGTGCATGTTAGATCTCACACATACATTACATATATAACCACATAATTACACTCCAGCCTATAGAAGATGTGCTAAATACACTGCACATCTCCACACTGCACAATAACTTTTAATACTTTCTTGTACTAAATAAACATACTTCACATAATATTTTATCCAAAAATATTTCCCTGAGATTTTTAGAAGGGAAGTTTTGGGATGCTTAACACTTTATTTCTAAAAATAAAATTTCATCACTATAATTTACACTACAAATATTTTTAAAAGACTTTGGTTAAAAAAGCATCTTCAAAAATTAGTGAAAAAATTCCTAYAGCAAACATTTTAGTATGCAATTTACTTTTTGAGAACAAAACTTTTTGAGTTATTCTTTCTAACTGCACCTAAAGCATATCTGAACCATTACAYGCAGGAATCAAGATGATCTTTTCAGTGACATACATACACTGGAAGCTTTCTGTTATGTTTTATTTTCAGACTTTTTTGGTAARCTTTCATTAGGCAATGTGCTCAAAACTTTTAACACTTGTTTTTAAATACTACAGAATTCATGAGCTTATCTCCCTAAACAAAGTGACAATCACTCTATAGATCTGTAAGTAATTACATMGCTAACTCAAAGCTCAGGAATCCACTAGCTAGAGTAAAATATCAATATATTAATCTTACTTCAAGCCAACAATAATTTTAAGAGGGGAAAAGATCTGAAACACTTATAAATTCAGAAAACTTTGGAAAAGCTTGTAGAAAGGTCCCTTCCAACCTTAGAGGTCCCTTCCAACCTTAAATATTCTGAAATATTCTGAAAGGCTGCTGTTAACCATTATGGCTGTAAAGACCTTTTGTGAATTTGCGGTTCCTCAGCAACAGTTAATTGTGTCTTCAGATGCAACAGCGCCGACTGCGACCCAACTACCACCAGCAGCTACGAGGGTGGTCACGGTGTGAATGTGTTCTCCCCGTTGTAATCTGGAGCCAACTGTAACTGCGAGAGTCAACTGCATGCATAAACATACTGCTTTGTCACCTAAAACCATGTGTGTCCAATATCACGGAGACGCTGGGCCAAAATTCATCTCTACAGTAAAGTAATGGAAGCCACCACATGGTGAGGGGACAGCTGTTGTGACTACACGAGCATTCAGATTTTGCATCAGAAAAGCCCCRTTCTGGGATTAACTCTCCATACTGAATACAAAATGGGAAGTACACGGAGTTACGGTCTGCGGGCTTTGAAATGAAAATAAACAAGTGTAAATATTAAAAAATTCATAGCATCCCCTCCAATGATATCCCCTTAATATGCTTTATTGCACATAGCTCACAAGCCCCCGGTTCAGCCAAACTGCTCTGCGCCTTCCAGAGGGAATGTGACTGTGGTTTATTCCCAAGACCACTGCTACGCACGGACCCCTTCCTAGCGGTTACACACCACCTCTCGCAGCAGGACACAGCTACACACTAAGAGTACACTAAATATAAAAGCTCTGCTTTTCATTGACTTTATAGCTATTATTTAGTTAACAAGGCATTTGTGTTCAAGAAAGCTGTTTCACTCAGAACTGTTAACATTAAAAATTACAAAAGCACATACCATATTCAGTCTCAGATACACTTACTTCCCGTGAAATTGGGGTTGTATGGAAATTTGGATAATGCTTAAAATCTGGCCAGGATTTTGTGGTAAATTTCATCAGATTTTAGTTAATTCACTATTTTGTGCACTTCTAGTTCCTGATTTTTCAAATAAACCAGGAAGAGGCATCTATTTAAAGGTGAAGTAAATACACATTTTTAGAACAGGGTCCTAGCAAAATCTCAGGCAGTTTTGCAATTCAGAAAATATTATGCCTACAGGTGGCTGGTGCCTCTGCAAAGTAACAGGATATAAGAACAGGGTATAAAAGTATTCTCAGTTTAATTTCTGGACGATTAGATCTTACTCTCCATGCATTATTCTTCCATATTCTTGCCTTATATATTAAAAACCTGCTGCAGTCAGACTGCAGCTTTGTGATCCAGCTACGTGATGAACACTAACGACACCCTCCAGTTACAACATAGTATTATTAACCTGAATTCATATTCAAAGTCTCAACATATTCCTGCAGACCTTACTTGAATCCAAAATGCTTCATCATGAGCATGAAGACAGGCAACAGCAACATAAGGAGAACTACAGTGTTTTGGACCAAGGGTCCAGCTGGGCCACTAAGCTCAACATTTGTGCAGAAAGCTTTGCAGTGTGCTTGGGGCCAASAGGAAAGCCTGGGCTTATTACTCATCTTTTCCATCCCCGCTCTGCTTTGAAAAGAACAGGAGCCACACGTAGATACCAAGAGTACGAGCAAGGCAAGTTCCCCAAATATCCTTCCTATCTTGCAATTATTTTCAGCTCACATAATTTCTTCAGCCTGATAAGGTTCACCTACTTAGTAACCATCAATGAATCTCTCTTTCAAAGGCCTGTCCAGTCTCCTGTGAATCAATCTAAACTTTCTGGACCTGCAGAGGATCCTCCTTCATGAGGAGCTGTGCACTCTTCCCATCCTTATACAATGGACCACGTCACTTTGTCTCCTCTGAAGCTGACTCCTGCTGGCTTTGGTGACCCCAAGATCTTGTTTTTGAATGAAGAACCAGCAAATAGCCCAGTTCTATTCACCTTCCCTTACAGTTTTGATTAAAACATCACTCCGAAATATCCCTCTATTCCTTTCAGGCTAAAGAAACCTGGCCTACTCAACTGTTTTCTCACGTGAAAGCCATTTCACACCGTATATTATCCCTGATGCCTCTTTCTAAACCTTCTCTAATTCCAATATATCCTCTTTGAGATGAGATACCAAAACTGGACACAGCATTCAAGGGTAGAATTAACCATCCATTTATCCAGTGCAATATTGGTGCTTCTCTATCTTCTCTATGCCTTTCTCAAGAAAAAAAAAGTAACACTGGATTTTTTTTTAATGATATGGAGTGGTGTTTTAATTAACCCAGCAGTCATAATGCCTAATAATTCGCCAGCTCAGAGCCCATGTTGTGCATGAACTTAGGATAGTCATCCCTTGTATCAACACTTGCAACTTYATATTTACTTACAAGCAAATATCCTTCTGCCATTTTGTTGTCCAGGCCCTCAAAGTCATAAGCTCATTCTGCAGTTCTCAACTATCTGCTCTCAGCTTCACTGTCCTAAACAGGTGCATCATTGATAAACCCTCTCACTTCGGYGTTAGCCCTTCTGGAAAGTGAAATAGACTCTAACCATAAATATACATGGAAAAAGTGATTTTGTCAACTTTCCAAAGACATCCAGAGGGTTTGGACTTTAGACACAAGTAGTCTAAAAAGATATAATAGTGACACGTAAGTTTTCTTCATTACATTCTTATTTTTTCATATATAAATTCATATATAATTTTACTAGTACTTTCGACTCAGTTCATCTACTAATATGATTAATTTCATAATTCCAACCAATTACCCAGTACAGAAATAACTACTCTGCAATTCCCACAATCTTACAAGAAAATTTAAAAACTGGTATCCTGTTTCCATCTCTCATTCCAGCCCCTATTTAGTAGTAGCTAAAATATTAACAGCAGTGTTTAAATGTGAAGCCTTCACTTACTGGTGAAGACCAAGCATTGGATCGAATACTTCAACCTTAAGCATTCTCCCAACTTGCTTCCCACAAACGATTGGAAACATTAYGGTAAACACAAAAGGAAAAGGACTTCAAGCCTTAACATCTTCCTGAAAATAGTTCATAGTTTGATCATTTACTGATTTTACAACTTCCTTGGGAGGGTTCCTTCATCTACGTTGTTTGAGAGAAGTCATTAGTGTTTGTATGTTTAACAAGATGATCCTCCAGGTGTTTTGGCCTTGGCCTTACTACMCCTCAGTAAGGGTTTGTATTTGACTTGCAGATCTTATGTTCTTTTGCATAAAGCTTTTTTCCCTTCTCAAWTTTTTTTATTACTCTATTTTCTTTCTCCACTTGAAAGCTGTGTATCTGGATGTACCTATATATTGACTGGTAAACCTTAGCAGGGAAACCTTAGTGAAAAACAGTTTCTCCCACCACCAGTGAGTGTAGTACTCACAGTGCTGTCACGTTATCCCTAGATATATTATAATCCACAGCATCACACTGAAAAAATTGTGTCCCTTTGACAGGGAAGGACAATAAAATTAAATGTATTTATTTAATGTATTAAAAGGTGCCATTTCCAGACCTTGAATAATTTRTACAGCTTTTCTCTCTACCTGGTTTCTACCTTTTTTTCCTGTAACTCCTAGAATTACACCAAGGAGCTTGAAATTGATCTTTCAATTGATCTTGTTACTAACCCCTACTTTAGGATTTAAGAGCAAAACCAGATTTTAATACTTTCTTTAAAAGTACTCCACCTTTAAAAAACTCTGTACAGGAAAGCAATCCTGAACAGTAATAACACTGGTTTATGTTTTGCAGAACAAGAAACTTTCAGAAGATATTTCTAAATTATTTTCATAAAAGTATTTGTCCACAGAACTGTTGCAAATACAAAATTGCTCTACAATACTGAGCTAACAAGAACTACTAATGGATACGAACTGTTCAATCATCAGCTTAATGCTACGCCCCTAGAAAACTAGAACAAAACATATCAGCATTTTCTGGTAAGTATTTTTAGAAACGATAGAAATTAAGTGAAAATTTTAACAAAAAAAAAAAAAAAAAAAAAGACAGCATCCTAGTTCTTTGTATTTACTAGAAGCCTGAAAGAATTCTTTGGTCTCCTCTGCAGGAGTAAAAGATAAAGCAGTACTCCCCTTAGCAGAGCAAAACTGCTTTCCAGCTTGAAAGCAAAACGTATTTAGGAGTACAGCAGCATGCAAATGTACTTCCAAAAGAAATAAATTCTTATCTATTTGGTGTAACAAACAAACAAACAAACAAAAGGCTAGATTTCATTCACAGCTTTCTTTTTTTTCTTTCCTTTTTTAAATTTTATCTTTCCTTGCCTTTTTTTGGCCATGCCCCTAGAACGCCTGCCACTAAAGCGGATCTGAAGTAGCTTATAAAAAAAGAAAAATCTTSCCCGGGTAATATGCATTCTAAAGATGCATGTGATCGAGGCCTCCTTTAAAAGGCAACATCTATTGGCTGCCTCYGCTGAAATACTGAAAGCCCTTTCATGAACACAAAGGTTCAAAGAGTTCACAGACAAAAGTGACAATTCCATAAAATACATAGATAAAATGAGCATTTATGAAAAGGACACCCAAACAAGTACAAAGTTATTAGGGCATAAATAGCCTCACTTTAAGTCAGAGAATAGTTTTACTAGAGAGTCCTCAAATAGTAACAGAAATCTAAATTAACTGACCAGCTTTCTACTGTGGCTTTCTTCAATAAAAGGCAGGCGTTTTGAATATGATTTCCATTTCAGTTTTTCTCAATGAGGAAAGATACAGCTCATATTTTGTGAGTAAGCAGTTTCTCTCAGAATACTTCCTTTTGTTAAAAMAAAAATAGACATCACTCTTACATTCTTTGAGAATATAGTTAAAAGTGATGACTTTATGTCAAGCACACACCACAACGTTCTTGTATTCTGAATCACAAAGCCCTATTAAAAGAGTTCAATTTGGGTGAAGACATTGGCACTTTGTACSTTAGGAAATCATTAACAGGTTACAGACAATTTTAAACTAATCACTAACAGCTTCAATCAGCTTCTTCAGTGTTACAATTCTCTAAATTCTATATGGCTTAAAAAAAATACAGATCTAACAACATTAATGCAGAAATGTGCTCAAATCCCCTGAGCTCCCCCATGCAGCTCCTGGACACCCCGGGCATCCCAGCAGCCGGCATCACACCAGGCCYTCCTCACCCCATCGCTGCTGCCACCTTTCTCCTACCGGTCCCACTTGCAGAACACGTTGAAAACACCAGAACAAAAACTGCGTTTTTCTTACCCCTCTATTCTTATCTCCTGCTTCAACGGAAGTGCCGGTCATGCTGATACTGCTGTGTGGAGAACACCAAGCTATCAGGTTGAGACMGACCTGGAAAGACTGTTCTGCAAGGGCTTCGCAGCCACGGTCTAACAAAGTGCTGCATCCTCTCCAAAWCCAGGAGTACTCAGCATCTAACAAACACCCGGCTCACTTTGCAATCTCTGACCACGTTTCACAGGAGGAAACAGAACTAGATCTCTCACAGCTGATTCCAGCCCTAAGCTATAGATTTAGTAAATACATATTTCTGTTACGTACTATCAAGATAGGATATCAGGGGAAAAAAATGTGATTTTAAAATGTTGGTTCTTCAAAGAGATAAACATATCTAAATGTTTAAGGGCAGAGTGAGGTGAAAGGGATATTATGAACTTCAGTGTTATTTGGAGATTAAAAGGAAAGCAATTGATACTTCCGAAGATGAATTAACGGAAGGACACGGAATAGTAACGCATGACATGAGGAAATTACTAACTCCCTTACACAGGAATGTGAGGTGGGAGTTTCACAGTGCAGGAAAGTAGTGTGGTGTGGTGACAATACCGACACTAGCTATTTAAAGCCTCTTCTCATTCCTAACCCCTCACTCCTGACAGCAAAATGCTTTGCAAATCATGCTGGGAAAYTAATGCAGGTATAGAAAAGCAAGTGCTTCTTAGGCAGGGTTTTGTTCAATACAGATTGGTTCTCTGATCCTGTGCACAGTWCTACAGCATGACTAACATCACAGAAGTGGGACATGAGCATCCAGGCTTTAMTTTACCATAAACAGAGAATATCTCAAACATAAAAGTGTCTTTCATTGTGCTGGAAGGATCTGAAGGAGGAAGGCTCAGAGGAGGAAGAGGAATTTACACCAGTTCTGATGAACCTTCTTTAAATTTCAACCGGAATTATGAGAACACTGTCAGGGTCTCACTACGTAGGAAGTTCCTTCTGGTATTAACATACTTAAATTCCAATTTATTTAAATACTTAAATTAATTCCAATTTATTTACCACACAATGACACAAATCGATTTTATGTTTAAAAAGCAGCTAAAACCAAAAACTACTACTGCATTGGATCTAGCAACATACACCTGAAAAGGCCACTCTACCATTAGCACTATGTTGTCTTTTCACACTTGGGGTTCTACTGTGTGTTCAATCCAGATGTAATACAAACCTTTTTTTAAACACATAGTAGTTTACATCATGAAATAAGTGAAGTTTTTCCAAAAACCTACATTACTACAATGTAATCTGAACATCCCTACTATAGAGAGCAGGGGTAAAAACAATTCATTGACAATGAAAAATAAATTCATGAAAAAGAAAAACCCACCTTGTATTTTCTGGTTATTGTGATAAACCATGGAGATGGGGAAGAAGGAAAAAATATTACTTCTTGTCACATTCTCAAAATAAAATCTACTTTTCTATCACACTAGAAAACGTTAAAAACAAAGTGGTCATAAATATAATGCCAAAAATTACTATTTGTGTCAATGTAATGGAGCAGAAAATAAAATGTAGGTTTTAATTGCATGTTACAGTTTGTTTGCAATATGGCTTACAACGAAGTTTCTGCTTACAAAAGAAAGCATTAACTTATTTTTTTTTACTATTAGATGCTTCAAGGCAATTGGTTTAATGCAGAAAAAGGTGAGAAGCTCTTCAGCAAATTTGATTGTTGGACACTCAGGCACGCAGACCATATGAACTACAGGTAGAACAGGTAATTAGGTTTGGCCTGTGATACATTTATCTGGAGAAAAATTTCCAAAGAAAGGGAATAAATGTTTTCAGTTTAATTCTCTCTCAAAGCATCACTCCATTTGTACTTTTAATGCAGTTTTAAAGTATTTCCATTTGTTAGAGAATACAAAATCACAAATCCTCTAGAATACATGTCACTGAATTGTTTGCAAAAACTTTTGTGAGTTTCATAAACCTCAGTAAATAATTACGCAGGGTACGAGGTCTGCCACTGACTGCAGGTGGTAACTTTTTTCATAATTGCTTGCTAYGTTTAAAATCTTCGGTCTGTTTTTTAAAAGCTTTTAAATGTGCTAGAGAAGATAAGCCCAAAGGTATGCAGATACCTTAAAGCATATGACTAGGCTTTATTAGAAACAAGTGTTTTCCTTGCCAGGTTATTATTTGTCTCATGGAATACTAGGAGAATTTTCTTTTACGTGTAGCACTGCTATGGGGAGTATGAAGTATACTTTTATTTAATCCACTTCAGGATAACGTGGCATGTTATGAATGTTTGCAAAACACTAACATATGGTATGAAACAAAACAAAACAAGAAAACCCCCAGGTACACTGAAACATATTCAGATTCAAAGACTGTGTCATAATAAAACAGACCCTGCTACATTGCTGATCTCCTTGAGTCCCTGATCCTCAGAGCTGCCCACTTCCTTCCTTCACCTCGCTTTTCTGTCTTCTCTCTCCCTTTCAGATGTATTTGTATTATCTACAGACCTTCTCTTTTCTAGTTTATGCATCCAAAGAAACATTTGCTTCTTTCTTTTCCTGTTAAGGACTCTTGTAAAAGCCATCTCTTTCACTGTTCAATCCATACATTACAGTTGCCTCTGAAATTCAGTTTTCCTGTAAGAATTCTGAATGTTTATTAGTATTCTATGTCAATCTCTGTCTTCAACACCTAAGGACATGAAAGGCACAGCTACATGAAGCTACTGGCTCCAGTGTATGTTCATAAATCTGTCTCCTACCCACCTGTAGGTCACCTCTACCTAATCTTTACCTAGCACACGCATACAAACTTTCATGTTAGGTAACTTTAATAAACTTCAGCCACTGAAGGACTTGCCCTTATACTGGAATCCTCAGGTCTTTTCCGGAATCCTCTGATCTTYTTCATCCATTGTTTTTAATCTCCACAGCACTAGGCAACAGCCTATACTTTTTCCTTTATATAATATATTATCTTGATAGAGGATACTATCTGGGATACTATCTGAGGAACTATCAGGAACATTTGGGATAATCTGTCACTAAAACCTGCTGATACCWTTTCCATAAAAATCTACTGGTATCTTAAATATATAAGCCAGCACGACAGGCCAGGCACCTCCTCCTGTGCAGAGCAGTGGCACCCTGAGGCCACAACTCTGAGGCCTGTCCCCAAGCCAGGCAGCCGGTCCCTGTGCCACCTTGCGGCACCCCCAAGGTCACCTTGTGGCACCAAGGCCTCTGTCGGCCTCTCTCTCTTGCCTCAGCTTCCCTCAAGGCAGAGACCTTAGGGGCCTTCCTATGAGGGCCCTTTGGGGCTTCAAGGGAGGGGTCTCCTCTCTCCTYGCTTACTCCTGATGCTCCCTCTCTGGGCTCGTTGAAGGGGGATCATGAACGATCCCATGGGATCTCATGATGAATTCAGCCCATAGATGATCCCAGACAGAGCAGCACGGACAAGGCCAGGGCACCAGTTTTAGACAAGCAGGCTTCAAAATGGGCCAAGGCTTCCACTCGTCTCAAGGATTTGGATATCACTATCCACAACTTAGTTGGGTAAACTCTTCAAACATTCAAGCACTTTTTACATCACAAGAATCCTCAGGTCTTTTCATCTGCTTTTAATTTTTCCAGTGCTAATCAAGAAACTAGACTCTTCCAGTCTGGATCTAATCTGTTAGCTTGATTTCCTTATCTGAGGAACTATTGTATCATCAGGAGTATTAGCTCTAACCACCTGCTAAAACCTTTGATGCTTTCCTTGTAAAAATTCATTCAAATTTTAAATATACAAGCTAATATTACATGCTTTTAAAGCAGGTTTTCTGATTATGGCAGCATTCATCAAGTAATCCAACTGAACATAGTGGAATCTCATCTGGAGCATCATGACCCCATTTTTTTGTCCCATCAAATCAAATGCCTTGAATTTAAAGTAGAAACAACTATCAATTTTTACACCTTACTGATAATGTTCTTCCTGGTTACCATTAAATCTGCCATGCACCTTTCCAACCTCGCCTGTTCTACTGGTAACTTGATTTTTGCTTTGCCTCCTTATGCAGAATGACTTTGAATACGACCTCACTCTCAAACAGGACTAAGTAAGGGGTTCAGTAAGTTGTAGACTCTTAGCTGTTTTTCTTGTATTTAGAATATGCTTCAAGCTTTCCTAATCCCCAGGATTCTTTTATTTCCCATSTTCTGTAGACAGAAGTATGGTGTCTTCTGCTGATCTGCATTCTAGCTTGAGAAGTTTGGGAAATACCATCCTCAGCTGTGAATATTTTCTTTTTCAATCCATTAATTATCTGAACTAGTTCAGATTTAAACTGTGAGATACTTTACTTATCCAAACAATATAAGCTGACASTGCTTCACCATAGGAAGTTCATTAAGGAGACTTACTATCGAGACATACTGCCCTTTTCTCAGGATTAAATCTGTTTTCAAACCAACAACTCTAGTCTTCCCTTTAAAAATTCCCATTAAAACATGTAATATTTCAAACATTTTCCTTAAGTCACATTCTAAATTCTGAAACACTTTATCACGCTTCCTTAAATTATCCAAAAGCTTCTAGATCAAATTATCCAAAAGCTTCTATTTTTCTTTGCTTTCATCTACTGTTGGCAACCTGTTACACCTACTTTCAAAAATCTTAAGTAATTTATCCACATTATAATACAAGGGAGGCAACAAAACAGAAAGTAATCTCAGCTTTCCCCAACAAAATTATTTCAACACTACAGTTAATGGCTGAATAACATTCTTCCTCCTACATTCCTGGTGATGAATGAGTGAATAACATTCCTTCCTCCACAACTGAATTATATTGTTCCGATATGAAAAATAAAGCTCAACTGCAATGTGCTGTTTCTCATGCTGTGCCATCATTAAGAGTGCTCTCCTCTTTTGCAGGTTGGGGCAAGTAATATATAGTCCAGTAATGTTTTATAAAGAAGGGTTCAGGCCAAATAATCTACCTCAATTCAAAACATGCTTAACTTTAAATATGGACACAACTGCGACTGATTTAAATGGAATGTAATTGCATGGTTAAATGTGCAGGACTGAGTTTTGAAGGCTGAARGGTGATCTTTTCAAGACTGCATCCAGCCTGTCAAAAACTATACAGAAAATRGCTAATAACTAGATTCAGCTTGTCCAAAAATTCCTAAGTGACAAAGCAGCAATGACAGTGTTATTAAGCAAGTCCAGAGCAGGATCTTATCTTTATTGGGAAAATCGAGCAGCCCACATTGACCAGTTTACTTTTAGGTGCTGGACTTTACCTTGCATTATAATTAGTGGGCAATTTCAGTAAACAAATTTAACTAGAAATCATTATAGCCATAGTCTGAGGAAGAGAAGCAAAGTTGCAGCAAAGAAGGGAATTTGCTGAAACTGGTAAGATTTTCACCTTGTTTATCTGGGCAAGAAGATACAAAAACATCAGTATTTATTTACACTTTTAAATTAAAACTAGATTAATTTGTGGCTAAATTTATTCTGCAACTTAAAGATGGCAGAACTCACACCAAGAAAAGCAAGGAACTTTTCAAACTGGCATTACAGAGCTGAGAAAAGAAGCAATGAATATAGCACTGCAGAAGTCAGTGTCATAAACTGCAAATTCCTTCTCATTCTGAAGCTGTAGATCTTGTGAAAAAACCCATTTTCAGGCACATTTATAATGCACGTCATTCATTTACTGGTGATTTCACAAGGACACAGTGTGCCAGAGCTGGCCTCTCCTTAGAATCAATCCTCTCTATTGGATGGGAGGAACAAGTGGGACAAGGCCACCTTGATTAACTAGCCCAACTAGTTAATCCTCCAGCTTCTTCCTCTTATTCCTTTCCTCTCTACCACTACTCCCTGCCTTCTTCATCCTTYCCTGCTCTATTACAGAAAGAACTGACTGTATGAGGGGTTCGATGGGAAGGAGTATCACCAAGGGAAATCAGGACTTCCCTTGCCCCGGTGAGGCCAAACTGGAGCAGTCCCATYGCACTTTCCATCTCTCCCTAGCTGAGACAGACAAAGCGAGTGCAGTGAAACCCCGTATTTATAAATGCACAGCTTTAGAAAATTTGTGAAGAATGGAAATCAACTTCAAGATAGAAAACACACTGGCTGGGTAGGAGCCCAACCAACCTTTTCAAAGGTTGRCTGGGAAGGAGATCAAGCCCCCAATTCTCCTCACAGGTACAAAGTTTCTCTTATGTCAACTMTCATGTCTTTCTGTGACAAATTATCCTATCAATCTCCGACATGGAACAAGCTGAAGAACTGAGGAAAATCGGGAAGTCCAGCCTGATTTTTAAAAGTTAAAGGAACAGAAGTAACATAATCCTATTCTGAACCCAGATAGGTCTCAAAAGTAGAGCATATAACGCAGTCCAGGATTAAAACAGAGCTGCAATTCTCTGCTAAAAGCTACTTTTACATGAACGCTTGTCCATATAGATTAATGCTTTCCATAATTAATTTGAGCTTTTGGTTGTTCTTCAAGTGAAATACTTAACAACTGAGGACTAAGAATTGACACACCTAAAACTGTGGTCAAACTGAATTAYTAGAGTAAAGTCACATAAATCACTTCTTCAGGAAAACTGATTCACTTGAATAACTACTACTGAAAAAGCTACTAACAGCTAGCATTCKACATGACCTCATCTGCAACATGGTGTTGACATCAAAACGTATTATCCTTCTTCTCTGTACAGGACAAGAGCTTACGTTAATATTTTTAATTAGGCAGAAAGTTTAAACAACTCAGTGAAGATCAGAAAATACCAGAAGAAAGTCAATTGTATGACCTTACTTTAGTACATTTGCTTTGTTGATCTTTTTTTCTAACTAGAATAAAAATTATGATACACCATACTATTATTCTTTTAGAAATGTCTTTTGGGAAACACATATTTTGACTATTTGTTTCCTACATAATTTTGGTTGCACTGTGCAACACATACTGTTCATRAACACTTTTTTTCCCCTATCATATCAAATCATTTCTTTACGTCATTTATACTCCTCTTTATATCTGCTTTTTAGCAATATCTTAAAGCACAACTCTACTGCATGCACAGATTATGACAACTTTCTACCCACCGTAGTTTTAGCCAGCCTGAGCTGTACATCCTTAGCACATCTGAGAGCAGAATATTACAGAATATCCCATATTCCATTAACAATCACTTCCTAGAAAAATAAGAATAAAGTTTCCTATATTTTATTAATCTCTCCAACCTAATGAATAGACAAAGACAAAAATGTAGAAATGGAAATACATAAATTCCACATAGTTACATGGCAGTTGTTGAGCTAGTTCTTATTCAGTCTTTTAAATATGTGACTTATGTTTGGCAAAACTCCATAATTCTTGGTGTAATGTTTAACACTACTGACATTTGCATCAATCAGGGCAATTCATGTATTCATCACTTGGATAACTTTTTCTCATCTTGTATTTACAAATACACTTTGTTCTTTGATATCTATCTGTCATAACTTGAGATGCTATGTCCAAGAGAATATTATCATCTGTAACTATTAATTCTTGAGAAAAGCTGAGATAATGTGTTGCATGTTTAATACTCCACATTAAATTAGATTTTTGATAATAATAATTTGCTATTCAAAGCTGAAAAACATAGATTTACTATTTCTGATTCAAAGATGTGGGTCATCCTCCCTGAGGAAAACCTGGTAATTGAAATGCTATTAAAAAACAAATAAACAAAAAAAAMCCCTGTTCTGTCCTTAAAACTATTCAAGTCCAAATTCAAGTCCATAATGGCTTAAATATTTTAAGGTGAGAACCTGAAAGGAATATTATTCTCTGTATTTATGGAAAGAGGCTTCAAAGAGTATGTAATTCTATTGTTTCTAAATGAAACAAAAAAAACAACTAATTTGCTAGAAATGACTGCTCTGTTTCAATATCAACAGAAGGAAACAAAGCGAGTATCCATGAAAACAACACAACAAAACATTGGCTGTTTCATATAATATTTGAAAAGCTCTTATTTTTTTTTCAGGTTTCTTCTGTTTCTTTCAGAAAACACTTGCTGATTTGTTGGCTAAAAGGAGGAAGTGAGTCACTAATATGCAAACACTTTAGATTAACTATAGTTCCAATCCACTTGTTTTGGTAGTCTTACCTATTTTAAAAACATAATATGCAACAGAAAGGCACCTTCTCCACAAAGCTCCAGCTGTTACCTTCAATATTTTATTAATACTGTTCTGCTGCACTGAAGACAGAGCTGAGCAGCATTAGGACTATGAAGAAACAGGTGTTTATTGTGCAACAAATACCAGTTCACGGAGCTCAGGCAAAAACTTGAACTATATTATGAAGACAGACTTAAAAGTCTGTCCTAAAACATATGTGCATAGGACAAACAGATATTTCATTCAACACTAGTAACTCAAATACAAAACTTACAGGACTTATAGGACAGCAATTAAAGAGTTCTTTTTGTCTACTTTTTAAGCTTAAAAACTATTCTACTCAGGTTTGCAAAATCTGCAATGATACAAAGCAAAATAAGTTACATGAAAGCCTAGAGGCCTCGACGTAACACTGWCAGTAACACTCTGATGCAAATTTTTTTTTTTTAAATTAAGTATCTTTTCAGTGACACTAGATTGCCTAAGAGTTTGGTAATAGAAAACTGAGATTTTCACCTCAGGGTCACTAAATTCAATATGGCCCAGATCAATAGTGACTCAGAGTCATCACCATTTGATGAGAGTTTGGAGCTCAGGTTAAAATGCATTATGATCTTAGACCAGCTCCTAGTGAAGAGCATCATAACTGACACTAACACGTATGGCTGCTGGCAGGCTCAATACAGAGGCCTTAAATGCAACGGGCACCCAGAGTGATTTACTTTCTCAACCTAGAGCCACCCCTCTGGTCAGGGTCGAGCAGGACACGACGACKGCTACTTGCTCACGTTCATCTGCCCTGTGAATAAGGGAAAGTTTGAATTTAGGCACTTTTCAGATATATTTGTTTCACTGCTTAGAAGTAAATAGAGAAATAAATAAATAGCCTGAGCGTTGCCAAGCTGCATGACCTGAGGTAGCACACTACAACACAATAACCCTTCCCCTCCAAGACCAATTTATTAAAACATCTGGTTTACCCAGCACCTTAATCCCGCTAAGATACAAATGGCTTGCTTAAGGAATTAACATTTTTTGAAAGCCTGGAAACTGTACTCAGGTAATCCATCATAGGACGGCTGATTAGAACAAGCACTGTGTGATTTGCTCCTAAAGCAACAGCAGACTCGGATTTCAAAGCCGCGCGGATRCGGGAAGAGCCGCGGCAGCAGTGAGCAGGTGGCAGAGAGCTGGCTGGCAATTAGGAAATGGGCACCATTATAAAACAACTACGTTTTAATTGCCAAACCCACATTTTTTAAACTAACAAAAATAATAATTTAGCATTTGTAGAGCATTTTGCCTTAAAGGGTTATATGGCAGAGAGARCTCCTTTTTAGAGTGAAGATTATTATATAAAATTGAAGCACAGTCAGCTTTCAAATAAAAGCTTGATTAAAAAGCCCACTCGGTTATCAAAAACTATCTAAGAAACAGTGCTCTGATGCTCAGACCAAGAGAAACAGAAACACAAGCAGTATTTTAACCAGGAAGACACCAGTACAAGAAGAATACAGACTACAGTTCAAATACTGGAGAAAAAAAAAAGATGTTTGTCTCCAGCATCTACTAATATACTGTGTAAAAACAGTGTTTCTGTACACTTTTGTTTCAAGGTGTTTTTAGTGTTCTTTACTTAAGGGGGAAACCTAAAGTGTAACAAATGCAGGAGATGATGCTACCTAAGCTTCCCAGCTCCACGCACAAAAATAGTTTTTACTACTCGTGCTTTAGCAAACCCAAGCCAGGTGCTCCTGCAATATCAAAAACACCCAAATGCCAAGGAGTGCCGCCGGATAACATGAAAAACAAAAATAATGAGAAACATGATTTTCTGCCCATACATCTGGTCCAGCTGGAAGGGATCAGGCACTGTCTTTCTCCACCTTTATCTCCCCTTTACAGAGGAAGCAAATAGCAAAAGGTCAAAAGTATTCACCCCTCGTTGAGGTAGGACTTGCAATACTTTCTACAGAGACAAATTAGCTTTAGTAATGATAGGGAACATAGAGGAGATTCCAGTGAGAGAAGAGGAGGGATCTGCAAAGCAAAAACAATTGCAATCCTAGCCCCATTGAAGACTACGATAAATCTCCCACTGATTTCTCAAGGGCCAAGAACATACAGGATCATCATTACTCACATAAACCATGAACACAATGCGTGTTACAAATCACAGATGAGAGAAATTCCATCATAAGAGAAATTACTTGGAAATGATTCCTCAGTAAAATGATTCCTGAAATGGTAAATACTTTTTTTTTTAAATAAATAGTTTTGGCAGAAAAAGCAGGACAAAAATCGGATGTGACAAACTTGTCTGTCAATGAATTGCCCTTTATTCTTCCAGCTCTAGCTATTAGGTTATGTGTCAAGAAAGTAAAGGGTTAAATGACCACAATGTAATGCACTAAGTGGCTTAATAATATATGAGAGCAACAAAATGAGGCAACCTAGAAGACAGCCAGCAAAATCTTTTACTCAGAATTTCTATTAATTCATAACAAACATATACAGGACACTTCTAAAAGCAAATTTCTGCTGACAGATAAAAAATTAGAAACTCAATCTAAGTAAAACAATCTATTCTGGGAATCCAAATATTCGATGACCAAACAAAAATAATTTTAGAAATATTTCTTTCTGTTCTTGCTTTGAAGAGTTTTGTTATTGGCATGAGTGGGAGCTTTCAGTGATTCCTCTCAGCTCCACAGTCATATGTAGTTTACATGTATAATCTAAACAGCGTTACATGAATATGCAACGTAGTGCTAGGTAAGTATAGAATTTCATATATATATATATGTATATATATATGTATATATATGTATATATATACATATATATGTGTGTATATATATAAAACCCTCAAGGGTCTCATTACTTTATTTCCATACTCTCAAATACAATCCAATCTATTCACACCATTCTCAACATATGGAATGTAAGAGCAAGACAAATGCTCAAAGAAAGATCTCATAAGTTGTCTAGATAACATGTTCTACTTGTGCCTGGCCCTTCGCATGTTCCCAAATCTGACTTGAAACTCCCTTGTTGCAAATTAAATTCAATATTTCTCACCATTTCTGTGAAAAGTACTTAGTAAAGATAAGTGATTATCATTTTTAACCSTGAATGCACTGGAAAAACAAATCATCCAGTTCTTTCCAACAGCTTCTTTCTTTTAGACTAAAAATCTATTCAACCTTTCTCTATATATTTTTTTTTAAATCTAAACATACTGTTTTTGCTGATTAATTCTGTTATTTTTGCTTCCTTTCTTAGAAGTGTGACAACCAAAACAATAGAAAAAAGCCCTAAAGGTGGATCACTGTTGCAGAAAAAAATTACCTCTCGGGTTTTTTATTTTTATGCTGAATGTTACCCTAGTCCCAAATGGGATTTGCTACACTCTCTTTCCACATCCAGTTCTAAGCAGAGAGCAGCAACATGCCCAGAGAAGCCCCTTACAGACCTTAACTTACACATTCTCTAGGTAAGGCAGGGAGCAGCTCCATGGTGCTTCGAGCAGGTACCTTCGGCAGCAGTCGGGTGACGCCTCCCTTTCCACAGCCCTGGCTGGACCATCTCCCCTCGCCTCGGGAGGAGGATATTCTACCTCTCAGGGTAGGCCTGCTCCCTACCCATTTCAATATTTAAGCATTATGGAAACAGTCATCAGTACATTAATAACTTCCACATCATTATCAAAAAACAGGGAAAACAAGATTTTTTAAAACAACTATTAATTTAGTAGACCAAGCCAAAACACATTTACTCTCAGCTCTACTTAGTTTAACTTTCATATTGACAAAACTACTATTTCATTTCTCAATTATTTTTATGTCACTTGATAGTGACAACTGCATACATTTTTTTTCTTTCCTATAGAGGACTATTTGCTCTTCAGTCTGCTCTTCTTTTGCATGAATTTCAGGATGAGGATCAATTTTCAAATTCTTCTTAATTGGARATTAAGGTTCCTCCCCATCACAGCATATAACAACTTGATTTCTGGTTTACAAAACACAGAATTCCTGTTATCTTCTAAAATTAGCAAAACAAGTTTTCTGAAGAAGAGGCTTTTGTTTGTTCCTCTGCAGTGACACTGCAGCCTCGTTATCTTCAAATAAGGCACAGTGCTCTTTCCATAGGCTTAATGCTGAGTCAAATACTTTGGAAAGCCACYGTCTTCCCCATGCTGGCAAATCCTTTGCAAAGAGCCTTTTATTCAATGAGAGCATTAAYTGTCAGATATTCATCTTGTCAAATCCTTGTTGCTGATTGAGCAGTAAAATCTGAACTTTCCTTTCACTTTGATACAGCTAAGTCAGTAACTTTGATCTTCCAAATCCACCCTTCCAAAGTGAATGCAAATGCCCTCTTCCAAACTGGAAGAAGCAAAAACCAACAGGAACCTCTGCTCACAGGAACCCCTTGAGTAGTTAAAGCAAATCCAAGGTTGCCAACTTTCAAAAAAGAAAGGGACCTGCATATTCAAATAATATCATGTGCTTAAAAAGACATATACGGACTGGCATCAATTTAATTACTGATTATAATTTAAATTCTATCAACCTTCGTAACCTGCGTGATTCAGTACTGTGTAACAAACCAAGCAACAGATCATTCCCTCCCAAAGTACAGATATGAGCACAGCAAAACCCTTCCTGTCCAGTATGACATGGACTGGGATCGTGGACACTTGGGATAGCAACGTCAGGGACAAGAACTCAACAGCCTTGTTTCTGGATGGAGGATGTAGTCACACAATGTTTTACCAAGCTACTGGGACCTTTCCCCAAGGCTGGCTCATTGTAGGCAGTCCACATCACCCCTCAGAGGGGGAAAAAAAATAAAGAAAGGACAGAAAAAGTGCTAAGAAACTTTCACATGAGTGATGCATGACAAGTCCAACCAAAAATCTGAAGGCCAAAATGGCTTTCCAAAGAGAATTTGTTGAAAAACTGATAGAAAAAATTTACTGGTGGAACAACCATTTTCACAGTGAGTTTATTACTAGCCATACTCCCCTTGACATACAAATGGCTCTAATAGAATGAGCACAATACATTTTTTCCTGTTTATTTGCACAGTTGCTGTAACAAACTGCACTGCTGCATTGCAGAAACGTCTCAGTCACGAGGGGGAAGAAGCTCCTGTCACCACACTTTGCTCAGGTCAAACTCATTACCCAGGCAGTACCCCTGCAAATTGCTTGCTTGTTCTTAAGATGTTAACCCCATTTGCAACAGGGTATGATTCAAAAAATAAGCTCGTGGATCAGTTTTATGAGATGCAACACTGAGTCTCCAGGTCTAAGTACAGAAAAACAAGTTACTTGCCTTTTAAAAACAGTTTTTGACTCCGAGTTCTGTAAGGATGGACACACAAACTTTGTTCCCTTAGAAGTGTTTCTTATGGCACAACTTCTATGCACTTGGTCTAGCAGGTGCAAAATTAGAGATCAACGAGGCCCATTTGGTCTCACTCCAATTCCTTCACTACCATGGAAATCCAAAGAGAGACTCGCTTTCCATCACTGAAGAATGTGAATTTGGGGATCCAGACAGTCAAACACGCAACAAACCCAAGGTACTGTAAATAAACATACATTTTTTTCTTCTTAAGACCCAGGGGGCCTGCTAAGGAAAGCTGCCACACAGAGATGCGACCAGCTGTAGTTCACCCTACCCTGCAACCGTTCCGTGAGCTCAGGCAACCCAAGCAACGACTGTCACCGTATCCTCCGCACCCCGGGCGGCTCGACCATGGAATGGGCCGTGCACCGGAGTTCCACTTGAGGACGTTCAGGAAACCTGGCTTCAATGGTTAAGATCAAGTGAAGCCTGCGGCCASTTCAGGGTGTCAATGCCTTACACAGAAGCTAAGCTCAGCATATTTGTAGGAAAGATCTGTTACAGAAATATAAACTATAACATAGATATACTAAATAATACAAAAAGATAAACAGGCACAAAATTTTATTGCCAGAAAGACTAGGCAACTGGGRAGCCATGAAACTTAGGAATCAAATATTGGTAGATGTATTATGATTATGTAAAACTGATTATGTAAAATTCAAATTATTTTAGTAAACGTTTTAGGTGTGGTCTGACTAAAAAAATAAAGAAGTATTATTTTTCATAGGCTGAGAGATAGCCAAGGGGTAGGGAAATGAGCAGCACAGAGGAAAGAAATGACAGAAGAAACTTCTTAACACTATTTCAACACTAAATCAGTGTGTTGCCCTAACTCCTTTCTCAGCATTCACTTCTCATCTCAGTCTTTCTGGTAAGACAGATTTTCATGTGAGGAGACCAACTTACCACATTTCTCCTGTTACCTCTTTATCTGTTTCAAAGATGAAAATTAGACATTTTCAAGCCAGTATGTTTCAATATAATTTATGCCACTAGGAACCCTCACTTCAAAGTAGCAAGAACCTTAATAATAAACAGAATTGTTCTTCACATTGCATCTTTTCCATAAGCAAGGGGAACTATAAAAGCATTTAATCAGCTTTGGGTGATAATATTATAACCACAGCAACAGTTTCTTATTTATACTTCTAACAGATCATTACCTGTCCTTGCAAACAAAGTGTTATTAACTGCAATGAGGAAAAGAATCAAGACTCTTACTAGCTGACTGCACCAYGTTCTACTAGTTTCTAAAATATTAGAAACTAGAAAACTTTCAGGTATTTTTATCAGCTACCTACCTCCTACTGTAACATTTCCAATATTATTACACAAATTACACTGGACATCAACATAATCTTTTCCCTTATATCTCTGCCTGACAGTTAATAGGTCTCCAGACTTCAAAAGTGTGTGTGAACATTATGTCAGAATGTATATGACACTGGTCATATACCAATGTATATGGTATTTCTTAATTTCTTAAAAGGCAGGTAAAACATTTAAAAATCATAACAATTGGAAAGACAATTTCAAACTTGCCTTCTTTTTCTGTGTTCTGTTCCTGCTTCCCAGCCAGTCATCCATCTGTTCCTCAATCTCTTCAATAGAAGCTCCATGATCATATGTTGGTATATATGCGTTTGATTCCAGCACTGTGTATACAGGGAATTCAGACTTTGGTTTCTTGACTTTAGGTTTCTTCTCCTCTATAAAGAGAAAAGAAGAAAAAGAAATAGAAAAAAAAATGACAAAAAAAAAGAGAAAAAAGAGAAAAAAATCAATATAAGCAATACTGTAGAGAAGTACAATTCAGAAATACTCTTAGCTGCTCAGCTCCTAATATTAATTAAAAGCATTGCACATACTTGGCACCTCTTATACCTGCAGTTATACATGCATTTGCCTTAAGCAGCCAAAAGAGAAGCCCCTCAAAAACACACTTAGCCCTTGTCAGTGCTACACTACCTGATAATTAAGATACTAATCAGGTGAAAGCAAAGGCAGTTCTTATAGGCCRCTATATGCGAAATTTCCAAAGACCATCCAGCTTCAAAGAAACTGGTTAAGAGACGAGAGTTTAGACAATTCTGTATTGCCTTACAGCCGGCTGGGCTGGGTAAAAGGTTCTGAATGAACAGGTAACTTCCCTGTTCTCAGATTCCTCTAGCTTTGTTCTATCACTTAAACCTTCAGGGAGGTTTAAATGCTAAACTTCATTTTCTGAACTGATCACTGTTTTCTGCTCTCACTCTTCTTTTAATAGTATTAAACATGTATTAAACGTGCATTACATCAGGTAACTTAAGGGCCATGAAGCAGGGGCAAAAACAGCCACCCTAACAGACCCCTAGCTAAGATGTTCTCAAAGAAAAGCTTTAAAGTTGGCTGAAAATTGCCACAGATTTAGGAACAGCAAGAGAAAGAGGATCTGAAAAAGAAGTCTGAGAAACAAAGCAACCAGAAACTTAAAGTACAGCAGGGGCTGGGTTTTTGTGTGTGGGGGTGTTGCTCTGCCACTTATTTAAGTACCTTTTCTCCACAGGAACTAGCTGATCCTAAGGATGTCACTGATGTAGGAACACTGAAAGCTGCAGCCAAAGCAGGAATGCTGGACTCTTCCTCCGCCTTCCCACCCTCCACCGCGTGGCCACCTGCTTCCCTCTGTTCTTGGGCATCTACCCAGGCACTCGGGAAAGGACTTCAGCTCACCTAGCTCCTGGGCAGTCACCCCCCACACAAATCACAAAGGAAATAAAAAGTGCTCAGCTGGAATAAGGCACCTTTGTCTCCAGTGGAGAAAGGGAAAGACAGAAGAGCTCAGCATGTCCCCTGGGTACCAGGGTGGCTGCCATGCCAAATTGTAGAACAAAAATAAGCAAAAACTGAAGTCACAGCACCTCTGCCATAGGCTCTCAGTAACTCAAAGGAAACAATTTCACCTTAGAGTTTTAAAAGCCTTTTTTTTTTCATAATAGGAAAGCAAGTAACAAGGCTTAATTGTAAACATCATAAAGGATTTCAGATAAGGGAGTATTTGCTGTTACAGAAATAACTGCATTYTGAGAGTTGTGGGAAAACGCCAATAAAAATATGGTTTACCTACACTCAGAAAGGGTGCCACTCACAAGTAGGGATGTGAGTTATGAAACCTCAACCTAATGTGGCCAAACACTTCTCTTCTTTCAGGTGAAGATGGAGAAAGCAAAATAGATCACTGAAATTAATTCAGCCCAATAGCCCTAGTCCACAGCAGAGGAACAAAATCTCTCTCTCTTCATGTGTCTTTTTGCTATCARCTCTTCAGCTGGAAGTCCAGAAGATGCTTCCAACGTGACCTGCTGCTTTCTGCAGAGGAGCCTGAGGAAGAGGGTTTTCAAATAGCAAATGGTGCCTGGACAGCTGGATAACTCAGCCTACATCCGCTACAGCCCGACAGAGACCCGGGGAGCTGCTGCCACCACCTCAAGCAAGGAGGCGCTGGATGGTGCTGCCGGCAGYGACAACTGCAGCTTCAGAAACACGGGTGTTCTTTAACATTTAGTGTCAACTTCCAGTGCTGCTGGGATTGCCTACAAGGAGAACCACTATGACAGAAAACATTTTAAAATGGCATTTTCCTGCACTCTCAAATATCGGTTCTCATATTGCTGTGCACAAACCTAACCAAAATACAGAGAAACTCTCCTAGTTCTGTAGCASACACTCTGTCTCACAGAGCCCAAGGAGATGAGACTCTCCTTTGTAGGTACCAACATCCAACTGGCCTTGACTACAACTACCGTCACTGGTGCTCATACAACTAAACACCCTAGAGACAAAGAGTCTTGGTGAAACCACRGCCAAATTTCAAACTCAACAGGGCAAATTAACAGCTTATTCTCATCATTGTCAAGGAATAATACATCTTCTAGCTGCCAAATTACATTGCACTAAATCTGCTAGTTTATTAGATTAAAAAGAATGACCCATCAGCAAAAAGTAAGCAGATAATCCAGGATCCTAAGCACTAAGGAAACAGTTTGGTATCTACTAGGTGTTTGCACTATCCTTCTCTCCTTCTTCCAGTGCAAAGTGACCTGCACTTTCTATGAGTTAAGAAATTTTGCATAGTTTTAATCCTTTTGTAGTAGGAGACATCTTGTTTTATCACGTGCTGAATTCATACTGCAAGAATACTTGTTCTCTGTGATTTTGCACTTCAAGAACTAAACAGTTCTTCTCCTCAGGCGAAAGGGTATTTAACACCTCAAAGCTTAGAAGAGGAAACAAAACCTACCCCTATGTTTAACCAGCRTAACACTCCTGTCATTAGGATCCCCAGACCTTGCTACGAAACAGCTGATCAGCTCCCCTACCTAGGCAGTACTTTGTGCCTCTAAAGGCTTCCAAAATCAGTCCAGTGCTGGCTGTTTGATTAACTAACGCATAACGATTCAGGCTACAGAGTAGGATGAATTACATGCACAAAAGCAGACAGCCAGATCTTCATCTTATTAATAGATTAATTTTGMCTAATCAGTGGCAGAATTAATCCCTGGCAAATAGTTGTTTGTCRTTGTCCACATAATAAAAGACCACAAAAGAATGTACTGCTTTTTCACCAATAAATATCATCAGACTGCCATTATCTTCAAGTTTTTAGGAGACTACATACTGATTTTGCCTACCAGTTGATTTAATCCTAAGAATTCTGAGAGCTGATGGTTTCACRGAAAGAAGGCTGTTTCATACTGATCATACTGAAAAGAAAGAACAAGCTTGTGCACAGAAAGTAGGCCATGATAGGCTAGAGGTCCCTCTCCTGGCAAGGCTCCTTAAGCCAAGCCTTAAAATTAAGTGTGAACAGAAGGGTCAGAGAATTCAGATAAAGCATCACCAAAATGGACAGTGATGCCTCAAAAGTCAGCCAGAGAGAAAAGAGGCATGGACTGATTTGTACCACTTGTTTCATAAATGAGAAATACGACTACACACACAGGTAAGTGGCAACCATCTCTTTTTCCAGGACAGCAAGAGGTTGCAGCGAGACTTTCTTTCTACATCATTCACTTACCTACATAATTATGAGAGAAAAWCAGAACAATTACAGCGCTAAAACCTGCTTAAAAATGTAAGATAGAAAAATTCACTTGCATGCACAGCAAAGTGCTCTGATATAACACAACAGACTCAGAAGTCTACAGAAAAATTTGTACAAAGGTTTTGACAGTGTATAGAAAAAACAGAGCAAACTAATTCCACATCAAAGCAAATAYGAGGCAAACTCATATGTTTAAAATTTATACATTTCTGTAAGCCTAATAAAGTCGATGTGACTACGTGCATGCATTAAGATATAGCCAGACACAAACATCTGCTGTATCAAGACCCAGAAGTTGGTTTATTTTTGAGACAACTGACTAAAAACATACTCAGTAATGAGTATAGCCTCAACTACTGAACCCTTGCCTCAAGCTGTGTGATTTGATGTCTTTCATCTTTCTTTGCTCCTCCTCTAACTTCCTGTTCCTCCCCAAAATACCTCATCCCCACGCTCTTGAGGGTTAGAAATAAACATTCAATATTTGGGAATAAATATTTTGCCCCTCCACAAATATAAAATGAAATACACATGCCTCTTTCAAATGAACTTCACAACACTAAGAGCTGGCTCAATATTTCCTGTAAAATCTGAAGCATGGTTTGCAGGGAGAGGTGCCTTGAGCTAGTTGGTACACTTGAAAAGAGCACAGGAGCTTGCAAGGTCAACGTGTCCTGCATAGGCCTGCCAAAGCAAGCAGGSCAACACACAATACTGGATTTGCCATCGCTAGGCTTCAGAGGTAACAATTAAATGATAAGAACATTTGCATCCATACTTAGCAAAAAGGCAGGTATTCTAGGAATTAAATTTCTCTGAACCTTCCTGCCAGYAAAGCATCACTAGCAGGCACATGTACCTTGTATTTTGGCAGAGATTAGTATTGAACATAATTATCCMTGATATTGGTCAATTATTTGGAAACAAATGTAAAGTTTCTTTCAATACATTGCAGAATTACACAGGTTTGACCAAAATGGTTTACAGCGAAGAGGAAAGTAAAGCAAGAAGTAGCAACTGGCTGACAGTCTGGCACCATTCAAATCAGGAGCATTTTGGATTGCCCCCAAAATCAAGGACACAGCTAAGGCTAAGGACCTTCCTCCACAGCTGCACTTAGGAGCAACTGTGGACAAGGAACCTACGTTTCAAGAGCTCACAGCTAGGGCAGACCAGCGGTCTGAAAGGAGCTACCAGAGACTGGGGAGCTGACGTAGTCTGTGAACAGAGAGGGGATAATAGCAGCAAGGCAATTTTATAACCAGAAGATGGCAAATATGAGAATGCCACATACAAACCCAGGGTCCAACATCTACAACAACATTGGAAAGCTGAATAAATACAGAAGAGCCAAAGGAATTAAGGGCTAAAAAGGCTTTATATAATGAAAATCTGCAGAAACTTATTTTCAAGCACAGAAAGGTACTAGCAAGAAGGAATGACCAAAAGCCAAAGCCAGACAAACCCACATTAAAATTAAGAAATAAGCCTATGGCAGTGAAGTTAAAGAGGCCTTCCCTGGGTTTTCTGACCAATGTCTTATGTCTTTCTGTCCAACATCTTACGTCTTATGTTTTTCTGACCAATTTCTTATGTCTTGCACTACAAGCTGTTCTCAATGCTAAGAGCTAAAGTGCATCGCTGGTGATCTAGTGACACCTTCTACACCCAGTTTTATGAAACAGCAAAGGAAGTCATTCCAATGCCATGCTGTAATCCAAGCTGTGCAAGTCCTGAAGASGGACAATACTACAACTTAGCTGAACTTCATGGCATTTATTGAATACTAAAGGCACAAAACCTGGGGGAGTGATGATTTGCTTCCWTTTCTAAAGTCTTATGTCACACCTGGCCAGATGAGAAACACTGAGAGGTCACAYACAATAATCTAGTGAAATGCAGGAATACAGAGGCTCTTTCACTAGCGTYTTTCTAATCAATTCTTTTAACAACTGGATTCAAGGCACTTTTTAAGGGCCTGCTTTGTAGTGGGTATCTCAAATGTAACCCCAGGCCTCCCTAACAAGTTGTAAATGCCTGTTCCTCGTAGGTTTGGCCTGGGTCCACCATGCCCAACTGAAGTGCTCAATGGTACCAATTTCCTTAAATTAGGCTTAGCTACCAGTAGAGCTAGGAAATATTGACAAACAAYCTCTTTGCTGAGTTTACAAAATTAAGAAATTACATAAAAATAAATAGCACAGCTGTATTTTAAGTGCTTAAAGGCTTATGCCTACTCAAAGCTGTTAAATTGTTATAGGGCACTGAATGCACTGGTCAAAATAATGGAATTTAAAAATACACATTCAAGTGTAGTAAATAAAATACAGGTGTGTGCACATGCACACACATCTTTTAAAACTGATGCAAAATAGGGTAGATTTATCTGCTGCCAAAAAATAACTGAAAGAAGAAAAGTCGCCTACAATCCTTGTGAATATTTTAGTATCGAAAACGCAACCTTCTTCACTCTTCAGAAAGAGACTTTAAGACATATATTTAAACAATAGGACAAACTCAATTCTAAAATCTGCATCCATGCTTTTGAAATTTTTTGAATTATTTTCAATGTCTATTTGTATCACAGAAGAAACTTTGTGCAGAAGAATTACAAAATACATTCTAAAAAATATTTGCAGACAAAAAGGGAAAATGCAGGAAAGCCCAAAACCCGTGGGTCCCTTCTGGTGATCTCTACCTCAAAGTCCACACTGTTGAGATTTCCACCCTTCTGCCAGGGAACCCTCGCAGCAAAACTTGCCTTTGGTGCTACCATGTAACACATAAAACATCTTGCTAACACAGTTTTTATGCATCTATAAAAACAAGCGAGCAATCTACTGCAAAATTAGTCCCATAATGAAAAGCTCATGTTAATTTAAGCACAGCATATAAATACAGAAGATTTAAAATAATTTTTTCACATTCACCTTGCAGAGTACGCACATTATTTTACAAAGCTTGTTTATTAAGACAGTGGTAAAAAACTCACTCTGAAGTGTTTCAAGTTCAGCTTTAGCCAGGGCATCTTCTTTCTCCTTCATTTTTGTTTCTTTATATTCTATATATAATTGTCTGGCATCCTTTAAGAAAACGTTGCAATGACATTAGCATCCTTATACAAGCAAGCAATTGCAATGGCTCTGTTCTTAAGTTCTCATTTAACCTCAAACAAACAAAC